>NW_024572751.1:0-600000 GCF_018153835.1 Drosophila eugracilis | reverse complement strand
AATCGTAGGTGAGAGCATTGAAGCAGAAGGCACCTTTATCGAATACCGAAACGGCGGAACTGAACGAAACTAGATTGTATATACACTAATTATATGGGGCCAACGGCTCACATAATAATCTGCGGCTCCGGGACACTGGCAGCAATGCTTTTATGGGGCAGGACCTGGCCTCCATTAACGTAGAGCTCATCCTTGACGATAACATCCTCGCCCAGCACGGTGATGCCCTCAATGCGAACCCAACGACCCACAGTTGAGCGCCATCCCACAATGCAGGAGTCCAGCCAGGAGTGAGAACGAACAATGGCACCCTTTAGGATTGTGGAGCGCTTGATGCACACTCCATCCTCGATGACCACATCCGGACCAATGGTTACATTGGGTCCAATGCGGCAGCCCTCGCCAATCTTGGCCGTGGGGTCCACTAGTACGTTGCCCACTACTCCAGGCCCTGTGTACAGCTTGGTAGATTGCTTCTGGCGCAGCGAGCTTAGATAAAGGCACATGCCTGAAAAGATAACAGAAAAGTTTAATCAAAGTTTAAAAATGAAATATAACAATATAATGTAATTCAAGTCTAAAGTTTATGAAAAAAAAACTATTAAAATGACACTTTCTTGTCTTCCTGGTAAGTCAAATGACCACTTAGTAAGTTCCCTTGCTAAGGGATAAAAAAAACGGGCCTTAAACTTTTGCAGTATTTTATGATTATAAGTCGCGAATTGCTTCCGCATGAACTCAATAGAGAATTCCTATTTGGGTTTCTCCTATCAGCCACTATCAGCCTAATGAGCTTCACTTCAGTTAAACAGAAATCGCTCTATCAAACATTTAGCCTAAGTTCCAAGAAACTAGAAAATAGATAAACGAAAAAGCCTGGTGGGCAAGAAAGGCAGGGCACAATTAACGACGTTGCTAGCGGATAGATAAGACCAACTAGGCAATTTAGATGGAGCGAAAGTGTGAATTAATCGGTCGTACCGGTTAGGAAGTCTTTAGGCTGCCCGATGTCCATCCAGAATCCAGTTAGATCCATGGCATACAGCTCCTGTTGCTGGGCCATCGCTGGGAATACCTCCTTCTCTATTGACGTGGGCTTGACCTCGATCCGGTCCAGGACTGAGGGATTGAAGATGTAAATGCCGGCATTGATCTTGTTGCTAACGAACTCCTGTGGCTTCTCAATGAAGTTCTTGATACAGCCGTTCTCGTCGTATAGCACAACTCCGTATTTCGAGGGTTCTTCGACCTTCGTGACCACGATGGTGCCTTCTTTGCCATGGTTACGATGGAAGTGGACAAGTTGCTTGAAGGGGAAATCGCAGATGACATCCGAATTGAGCACAAAGAATGGCTCTGAACTAGCTGTAAGAATGGTTTTCGCCAGAGCTAGGGGTCCGGCTGTTCCCAGGGGCTCAGTCTCATGTGAGAAGATCAGCTCTACGCCCAGTTTGTCAGCCTCCACTTTCAGCTCCTTTTCCATCTGTTCAGCTCGGTAGCTGACGGCTAAGATTACCTGTAAGGAAGAGTATTGTATAGTCATGACCCCAAAAATCTTCAGATGTTTGAATTCACTTGTGAAATATCTAAAAGTATGCTATGATATATCCTAGCGAAAGATCAAGGTCTTATTTCTCATTACATTCTTTTGGAAACTTCTTCAAGAGGTTCCTAAATGCGAGTTTCACAAACCTGACGGCATCCCGCATCCACAAGTGCCTCCAGTTGGTGGAGCAGTATTGGTTTGTTGGCAAATTCCACCAATGGCTTGGGCGTGCTGAGGGTCAGGGGTCGCAAACGGGTGCCATAGCCACCGACCAGAATCAGCGCCCTCGTTCCGTTTCCCACAGCTGGATTTCCACACATAACCGAACCGTTCTTCTATCTGCTATCACCCTTAATCGAGCGACACGTCAGACTTCAAAGTTCTCGAGACTTTCTCCGTGCGCAGAAATTCCGATTCAGCGGAACAACAACTGCAATCGACCAAGGCGAGTGAGTAACTCGGTTTGACTTTCATTTAGTTTATAATTTTCTTACCTTGTTTTCTTGTTATCTTTTGTATTGTCGTTTTGTTGTTGTTGTTTTTTGGGATCGTCGTTTTTTGGTGATAAGAAGTTTGGTGCCGCTGATTGGATGTTTGTTGCTATATCCTAACTTTAAATGGAGTTCTTCTGGTTTCTATGGGGGAGCGTTGTCTACGTTTACAACTTGTTCTAACCATTGAGCGTAGAACTCGGTCTTTGTCACAAACTTCGCTCTTTTGTTCTTTGATTAAACGCGCCGCAGAAAAGTAAATAAAAACCGAGCTGGCAAAGTAGTGATGACACTATCGGCATCTGCCGATATTTACCTTTCGCTACACTGGCGGGATCCGTCATCATTTTTAAATTGCCGGTCTCCACTTGCCTTATTCCAAAAGCTTTACTAAAATGTCTTTTCTAAAATATCAATGCCTGCCTTAAAATAATGATATTTAAAGTAAAGTACAAGATTGCATAGAATCGAAGGAAACAGAAGACAATGATCTGTAATCTACAGATTTACATATTCCAAATAAGCCCACCAAAATCATGAGCTAGTTCGTCTTTTCTGATAGAAACTTCACATAGACGACCATCGAAAGCTTCATCTAAACTTTTCCCCGGGTTTTGGGTCATTCATATCTACTTCATGACCGTCAATTTTTAATTTTATTTACTAGTAATAGCTTAATATTTGCTGAAGATTTTCCAAAGTGGAACGCGTAAAGTTAAAAGTACCACAAACGACGCTTTATCAGTTCAAATTTCGAAGATCTTGAGATGAGCCAGATGTTGCATGGATTTAGAGTTATGGACCTATATGATTATAAGCAATTTTTTATTGTTTATTAGAAAACTTATGTGGCGTCACAAAATTAGAGACGAGCGGTCACACTTTCAGTTATGCTTCTTGAGATTTGGCGTTTCTGGTATTTTATGCTAGCCAAGTTCGCATACCCAGCTGACTGTTGACTCGTCACACTGGTCGCATTGTTGTTTCGTCGCGTGTGAAAACTGCTGAGTGTATGAAAAGTGTGCAAATTGAGAGAAAAAACTCCTGCAATTAGTTGGAAGGTAAGTGTAGTGAAAAAGAAAAGAAGGGCATTACATAAATCGGGCATAGGGTGGTTAAAAAGTGATTTGACCACGGATTTTGGGGCTCCGTCCTCAGACGAGATACACATACGCGCACATACACTCTTACGTTTGAAATAGGCAGCAGCGAGACGGAAAACAAAATGTCGACCATTTGCATTTTCCTGTATTACTTTTTCTGGCCATTATTTAAGAGGTTTGTGTTCACCAAAAGGCTCGGGAAAGCGTTGTTAAATAGTAATATACCCGCAGGAAGTTTCCAATTGAAGGGCAATTGGGTTTTAGTGCGTTTTTTGTGAGGGCAATCTGGCAATATTGATTTTTACAATGGCTGCCGAGGAGTCTCATACATTTTCCTGGAAAATGTGCAAGGAAAAGCTAATATCTACTGAGTGCAAGTGCTTGTCATTGAAATTAAGAGTTTTTCTAAGTTATGAAAAAACTCAGAAGTGTTTTCAGTGAAACCAATTAACCGTCGGGTTTTGTGTAGGGTATCATATGTGTTTGTGTGCTTGTGTTGGTTTATTCTATTCGAATTGGTATTTTCTTTTATTTAGAAAAGAGGGAGGGGTGTGGGTGGTGTGAGGGGGGTAAGAGCGCATCTTGTTAAGTTTTACTTTCTCTTTTATTTATGCTGCAAACTTCAGCGGGTGGTGCTCTATCTACATGCGAGTATCTGAGTGTGTGTGCGTGTGTATCGGCGCGACAGAGACAGCAAAGCAATCACGTTTCTTATTCTCAGCATTTTTATTTTCTGTTTAATTTTTGGCCTATTGTCAGCGCTTTATTGTGCCTTTCTCCCCCCTCCCCGGTGTTTGTTTTTTATTTTCTATATAAATATGTTCACGTTGCAATGACGCGAAGGTTTCAGCCAGTAACTCCACAGAAACCATGACAAACATCATCTTGTCGCGACAGCAAACTTCCAGATAGATTCTATTCTTTTCGAGTATTTGTGAAATAGGCTGAGATGATGACGTCATAGGTCAAAATTATAAAAAGAAAAACAGCTGTTGACGATTGGGCAGCACTGTCTTCTCAACCAGAGTTGCCCTTTTGCGTACTTCCCTGTGTTTATGCGGTGGTTCGAATATCACCAAATTCAGCAGAACCCATGAAAGGCCGTTTTAGATTTCAGTTTTCACGAAATCAACTCAAATTTTCACCACTCCTCACGATTAAATCATAAAAAGTTCATTTTGGGCAGAAAATGGTCAGCCAATAAGCACATCTTTCTTGTATTAGCTATAAAATCATCTCACCATCATTTCTTCACTTTAAAAAACAGATATAAATTACTAAACACATATTTAAGTCAGTATATTTGTAAAGGATCGCAGATATTTCAAGATCTGAAAACACGGAATCTTAAGATATTTTTTTAAAATTTTTGTGCTCACTTATCAATTGCCTGCCTGCCTTATCAATTACTAACCTTGAAGGTTGATTGAACTGCGAAAAGAGAAATATTTTGACCCCCTAGACGGGCAAGACGGCCGCAAGAGCTCTCCGCCACAGCCCCCGCCTCTGGAGTCCCCCTACACTGGAGGGCATTCAAATCCTGTCTGTCTTTTTGATGACTTTGTGTGCAAGGAGAACCAGGCAGTTTTGTATCTGGCTGTGTGCTTCGTTTCGTTGAGCTTCGTTTCGTTTCGCCTGCTCTTTGCTCACCGTTTCGCCCCACCAACAAAAATAAAAATAAATAAATAAAAAGAAGAGCCAAAACACAACTCGGAACTCGCTTTGCGCTTTGTTTGCCTGGCTCTTCTTCTCTGCCCCTTTCTTTGCCTTTTCCTCCCTCTTTCTCTTTCTTTTGCTGTGTGTGTGCGGTTCTCTGTGTGAGTTCGCTGACGTACGAGTGTGAGTGCGCTGTTGTACATTGAACTCAAATTCGAACTGGAGAAGAGAAGAAAAAAAAGAGTGTGAGAGCAATTGGAGAATATGTCGGGGACCTCCCTCCTCCTCGTTTTTGGCCCCATACACCTCATTAACCCCTGGAAAAGGGTCTGAAGTTTCGACTTCGCCACTCCATAACCCTTCAATCATTTTTATTTTCGTCTGACGTCCAGTCCATGCTCAAACTACACGAACATGTTTTTTTAAAAATGGATCATAAATGGAAGAATATGACTGTTTTGATACCCAAACCGAAATTTTGAAAGAGATGTCTTGCAAAAAAGCACTGCCTCCATCGAAAAAAGAAACATCCTGGTCATAGGTTTTAAAAGGTAGTCCAATTCTATGAATAACGAAGCATTAGAAATAGTTTCTTAAAATCGGAAAATATGTAATATTGTTTCTTGTAGACTTTGCTCCGTTATTTAGTTTTGTCAGCCGTCTTTGACTCTGTTTTTGTTTTGTTCTCTTTTTCCGTTTTATTTCGGGTTGATCCTGCCCGGCTCTAGTTCTTTGCTCGCAGAATGAAATTCCGAGCACAGATGCAGGATCCGCTGTACATGCGCGAGTTCCAGGCCATTGTGGCCACATTGGCAAAACTGGCGAAGGATTGCGTGATGATCCTGGGCGCTCGGCAGATGCACTTAATCGTGAACGAGGATCAGAGCTCCGCTGCATCACCCTTGGTCTGGGCTAGTATTGCGGCCGAGGAGTATTTTCCGGAATACCGTATGGAGGCTGCCCGCCCGGATCAAGACTACATAGTTCTGAGCATGTCCTCGGCTAACTTAGGGAGAGCCTTTTCTGTGCTCCGAAGTTCAGGCGTCAACAGCTGCAAACTGAAGCTGCAGAGGATTCAGTTTCCCTGCATTTCCGTAGTAGCCTCTGTGCTCTTGGCTTCTTCCACAGAAGCCCGGGAAGTGGTACACGATGTTCCAGTAACTATAATCCCGGCCAGCGATTGGTCGGCCTATGTCGTCCCACGGATACCCAACTCGCAACTAGCTTTGAGTTTGCCAAGCTTAAAATTGCTAAGAAGTCTCATTGATAAACTGAAAAATGTATCACCTAGTCTCGAGTTCCTGGCCAGCTCTGAGGGAGAACTCAATGTTATAGCCACCTCTGAGATGTCCACTGTGACCAGTCGCTTCCAGAAATTGCTGATAAGGGCTACGCCCGAATCACAGCAGGAGGCCTCCTGCTCTTGCTCCGTGGATTCGCGAAAAGCCTCCGCCTTTTTTGGGGCACTGCAACTCCCCAACGATGAACTGACCATTGGGATAGATCGGGAGCATTCCATCCATCTGCAAATCGATGTGCGTCAGGATGTCGTTCTCCATTCCCTTCTCCCGGCTGTTTGTATGTAGTTAAGAGCAGATTCGAATTGCGTTTATTAATAAAGAGGCATCCTAAGTTTTATTGTGGCTTTAAACTTAATTTTAATCTTGGGAAATCCTGATGTTTAATCACATCTGTGCGTCTTATCTCTTGAGGCTTATCTTCATATGTTCAGATATAGATTTGCTATCTAAAATGTTTCAATGTTGTCGGTTTGCCATATATTGTTATCTGTCAAACTGGTCTGCAAAGCTTATCGGAAAGGGCTGTGGCAGAGCGCAGAAGGTTATCCTTTTCTACCTACTTTGAAGAAACCAAGCAGATTAAGAAAATATTTTCTTTATTTTTCTAGCTGAAAATATATGCGAGGAAACTAATTTAAATTTTTAAAGCCTTTATCAATTGTTTCAAATGTATCTGCACTTTTGAGGGAAATCTTTAATTGGTTTCATTGTTATTTAAAATTACGTAAACTAAAATAAATTTCAAGTGTGGATAGTGAAAGAGCCAGACTTATTTATTTTCCTGAAAGAAATATATATTTAGAAAAAATTAAAGATAATTTCGAGGTATAGGCGAATCTATAAAGTATCAGTAATAAATATTTATTTTAACGTTTCCTGGGGTTATCGTCAAACGAAAGTTGGGGCGGCTCTTCTTTTCTTTCCATCGTTCTCGTTTGCCTGTCCCAAATTCGTCAGCAACCGTGGCCTCATTTCGCGTTCTCTCTTTCGCTCACTCAGCTGCATTGCCGCTGCACTTGCATTGGCGTGTGTTTGTATGTGTGTGACTGAGAGCGCGAGTTACATCCATGCATATTTATTATTTGCTGTTACTGGTTTTTAATTTTTTTATTTTGAAAACATCATGCACATGCACACAAATGCAATTGACTTGCATTTACTGGCCGGGTGCTCCCAACTGGAATTTACAAGTTAATACATATGCAATTATTTATGGGTATATGTTTTACCATAATGCGTGATCTTCAGGACTGTTTTCTGGTCTTCGTGGTAGGCTTATAGTACTTTTCAAACTTACTGATTTCTGACTTATAAAGTAAAGGTTCTAAATGTAAGATACATCCTAAGATACATATGTACTTGTCTTCTTGGTATTTGCTTAGTTACTGAATGTTTACATAGTGTTTTTAAATTCTTCAAGACAACCAAATGTTTGATGGTTTTATGACAGCAGTCAAATATTGTTATCCGATCCCCCGACTCTTATATAATTAGGTAGCAGAGTTCCACTATAATAGGGTGATAGATAGTGAAAGGTCCTAATTGGTGTATGTGTACATACACGTGTTTGTAATGCAGGTAATTGTAATGGTCTAAATATTATTTAAAAATAACCGTCATTATAAGTATATAATGGTTTAGGTTACAGTTTAACCAATAGGTTCGTCCTAATTAAGTTCTGTTTAACTTATAGAACCATTTTTTGTTCTTATAAAAGTCCAAGGAAATAAAATCATATTTTTTTCTGTTAATTTTTTGGGTTTTCCATCATGTCAGCCTTTTTCTTTTCGTATACACACACACACATACACAACCTCACACATGTTCGGTTCGAGGAGGTCAGCTGAGTGCATTTGTTACTGCGAGCGACCCTATTAGAAATGTCGTAAATTGTAACTCTCACGCATTTTCTCCGCGCTCACACGCGCACGATCAGCTGATCAAAGCGGGGAGAAGTCAACGTAACACATGTACAAGGGAACAAAGAGCGACAGAGCTCGAAAATAACGAGTAAAAGAGGGCAACCCCAAAATGGAAAAGTATAGAGGCTCACTCAATTTAACATGACCACTCGGCCATTTTGAGTGGAATCAAATCAGGAATTTCAACTTATTTATATATTTTGTGTTTTAAATCAATTAGGCTAGCACAATGACACACATGCCAGGTGTAAGGCTAAAACAAAAGCCCGTGAGAGAGTGAAAAAGAGAGCGGTTTGTTGACCTCATTTTCGAGGGTTGAGTGACCTGTTTTCGTGCGGATTGAGTGTTTTGGCACCCCGAATGTCCTACATGTCTTAATTTCAATTAAATTATATGCCATAACTGCATTGTGTGTGTTTCACTTTAAAAATTGCTAAGTAGCTAGATATAAACATATTTGTATTTGAGTAGCGTTTCGCTCTTTCACTCGGGCAGCGCTCTCCCATTCTTTCGCTCTCGGTCGCCATTTTCCACCGAGCGCTGGCAGTTCTGCCGTTTCTACTTTTGTTTCATTCGTGAGTTGGATTTGAGTGCGTGCACAGCTGAAAAGCAAAATGCAAACGGCTGTATTTTCTATATACTCGATGCCACTGGTACATACATAGTGTGTGGAATCGGGAAAAGGTGCTGATGTTTATATAATTCTGAATATTATCATGCTGCGTTAGACTACAACTGAAATTAATTGGATTTCTATCTGGACCAGCTGGACCAGGGCATGCAAATCGCTTAAATTGTGTATGCATTAAGTTTTGTGCTCATCGCTTTGATTTTGTTATATTGTTGTACATACTGAGACTTATTTGTTCTCCTCCTCTTCCTTCTTCTGTAAGCCTTTGTGTGTGTGAGTGTGTACGTCGTCATGCGCTTGCTCTCGTTCGCTCTCTGTCTCGCACATGCAGCGCCGTGTGCTCCCTTCTTTTGCTTTTTTTCCGTGTTTTTTTTTTTGTCATTTTCCTCAATCGTCATTTAATTTTGACTCGATTTTTATATCGCATATTACATTATCGTCGAAATTAAGACGAATTAAATGTACAATAAGCGGTTATGCAGTTAACTTTTTTATTTCCGTTTTTCGTCGTGGAAAGTGCAGCAAAGCAAAGTGGTGTGTATAACTGTATATAACAGCAGTTGCACATGTGTCTATATGCTGTGTGCATATAATGCGTTGTGTAAAAGCCTGAAATCATGTGGGCATCGAACGGGATCTGAAGTTTTTCCCCTCCTGGCAACAAGTTTCTAATGCTTTTCGCAGACCTTGCCTCTAAAGCCCAAATATTCCCCAAGTGGCTAAAAAACCTTCACAGTTTAATTGTTGCATGTCCAGTGCTACCGAACGCCCACCCACCCACTCGATAGGGTTGCAAGGTAGCGTTGCTATTGCGTTCTTACGTCCAAGTTTATTCAACTACGTAATTCTCCATTGAAAGACTCCCCCGATTCGGTTCCGTAATCGAAGCATTTCAGGGTACAACCGAGAAAATACACTGCAAACAATTTACATTTAGTTTTTTTTTATTATTGATGTGAACTGGTGGTGTTTAAGGTTTACTATATAAAAAAATTAACTTCTAAAAACAAAGGCACAAGAAATTTGTTTAATAGTTCTTTTTTGTCGCAGTGGACACGTAAAATACATTGCATCTCGCTCGCACACTCAGCTGTGCGTAGGCAGGTTTTGTAACACATTGGAAAGAGAAAAAATAAAATGTCGACCTGATGGTGGAAGGGAAAATGGGAAATATAGAAAACTGGCTAGGGCAGCACTATTGGGACCAGCCTCAGTATGCGCTCGACTGCTTCTTTACAACGATATTCAAATAAGTTACAAACAATGCCAACAGCACAGCACGCACAATGCATAACGAACCGGGAAAATCGAGAGGGGGATGACTGAAGGAGGTAGCGCTCAGCGTACCACTCTCACACACACAAATTGTTATCAATTATGCTGGGCCAGGGTTGTCACCCTCTCTTTCAGCATATGACCCATAGATCTATCGGGGTTGCAGTCAGCTGTGGCAAATGGTTTGCTGCCCTACTGTCAAAGTTATCTTTCGCTAACTAAAAATTTTCAACTCATTGGTGGTAAAGTTTAGAACTTCTTACCTTTAACTACGTAAAACTAAAGGTTTTCGAAATTTGACACTCAAGAAATATTCATTTGTTTCCACTTTGTTTGGTGATTCCCAACACCAAATGGAAATAACAGCTGTATTCAGTCTAATGTATCTTCTTTTAACTACGTCATAGATTATTTCTGGATTTAACATCTCTCAGGTGGAGTAAAGTAAAGTAAACCTTTTGAAAAACAGTAAAGTCCAAACCAATTTTGACTACATTTGGTTTTCTGTTTAAGACCCTTCACGTTTCACAACTTCAATTGCTGATAAAGGCAGCCACAACCACAGAGCCAGTCGCCATATGTTGGAGTTGCCACACGCAAAGCAAAATTATACACACTAACAAAGCACACTTACACTGGTACACTCGTGCATGAAGGCGCTGCCATTTGTGGCCTCGCTTATTATTTTTTTTCGTCGGCGCTTTTCGGTGTGAAAAACTTGTGGGGCGGAGATACGAGTGGAGACTAATAGATGTAGATAGATTATATTGCCTGCCTGGGTTGGGTGTTTGGAACGAGCGACCGAGCGAACTATCGCGGTGTCGGCGCTGCCGAATTGAACAAATGTTTTCTAAATGATAGGATCTAGAGAAGTCCGCCATAAAGGTTTTACGCTGCTTTCGTGCTATGCGTTTCATGAATTATCTAAGTCGCCAAATAAAATGAATTCATGAACTGACCACAAGTGTTTATCTAGAAACCGAGATCAATAAAATGCTATAAATTTATCTAAAACATTAAACCTTTGATAAGATCCTCTGTATCTTAACATAAGATGTTAACCAGACTCTTCTCCAACTAGCAAAAAGCAAATAAAAATGTTGTCTCGGACAATTTTAAAATCGCGTACATCTTATTTTCCATCAAACCAAAACGGCTGACGTAGTCTTTTTGTTTGGGTTGCTGGTTTCATTTCGATGGCCTTGAACTGAATTTGTTGTATTCGTTGTTTTGTTGTTTGTGTTTTGGTGAGCTTGGCCACTTTGCCAAATGTTTGACGATTGGCTGTTGCGTTTTGTTTCTTTTTCGTGTTTGCCTGTCAAATTCGAGAGGAGCTGTCAGTGGGAGACGGCGAAACAGAAACCAGATCGTAAAAGGGCAGACATGTTGAAACTACGCATTTTTTTTATGTGAGCGATATGTATCGCTCGGTATACAGGGGGTTTTCGAGTGAGTTCATAATGTGCACGAAAAGGGCGCAGAACCAGAATCATGCAGAACACGTTCAAATCTCATCTTCTTTTTCGGCGAGTGGAACCAAGAGCAAAAAGGCAATAGTCTGCTCAGCTTGATTTTCTTTCATTTCATCTTCTTCGAAACAAGCATGGCAACTCACGAACACACGCTCGGAGAACTTGTTTCTCGCTCGCACACATATAGGAAGAAGGGGCAGATAGCCAACCCACACATGCACGGGCACGCTGGGCATTACGAAAGGAAAAATATAAACAAAACGGCCGAGAACAGCTGATTAACCCAGCTGTGCGCGAGTGTAAGTGTAAGTGAGCCAGCGCTCATCTTTCCACTCAAAACATTCGCTCTCGTTTTGCTCTCCCTCTCTCTATGTCTCTATTTTATTTTCTCGCTCGCTCTCGCATGCACGTGTCGGGGGCTGCTGACAAACAGCTGTTAACTTATTTACAGTTTTCATATGTTGACAGAGTGCTCAAGTGTGTGTGAGTGGTGGAAGCGCAGTTGTGTGTGTTTTCCGAGTGGTGGTGTGTATCTTTTTCTAGGTGGTGTAAACTCTCCATTGTTATCAGTTTTCCGTTTTTAGTTTTCATTGCTCCGCTGAGGTGCCAACATGGCTTTTTCTTAACAAGGTTGATCATTAAAGCTAACTAATTAAGTGTATTAAATTCACTTTTAAGTGCTTGTTTGTGGTAAATATGTAATCTAAATCGATCAATATCAATTCTTAACAGTGTTTCGTTAATATAAATATCATTATATTTATTGTAGTGTAAACCATCGTTAAGTAAATACAAAATATTTTTGAGTGTTTTAAACTAATATTCTTTGTTTGCGTTGTGCACAATTCAGTTTTCTAGTATGAATAAAACAACTTTTACTTTAAATATTTGTGAAATGTATATATTTGCCGTTAATATAATCGAATAGCCTAATTTGGACACCTCGGTCAATCAATAGTTGGCACCACTCATGCGGTGTGGCATTTTCCATTGTTTGCGAGTACCTGTCCTTAAAAACAGGGCTGGAAGTCAGACTTTGTGCAGTTGGCTTCTCGCTCTCCTGCCTCTCTTTCTCTTTATCTCTGTATCTCTACCCCTGATTTGAGATGAGCCGGTTTTTCACATTCACTTGAGGCCCCGGGGCCCGTATACCGTATTCCCCTTATCGCTTCTCTGTTTTTGGGACTACTAGCTCTCCGTTCTAGTGCCTCTCCTCCATTTGGGTATTACCTACATATCTCTCGACATTGTCAGCATTTCCTGTCTGCGACCCGATCACTTCGCTTGGCTGCGTCTGGCTATCGGAGTTCCTGGGGTGAGGCACTTACCAGATCCGTCTCCTTTGTGACTATATTTAAGTCGCATTTGCCTACAGTTTCTTAGACTTCTTGCATCGAGCATCGAACTAGGTTGTTTTGACAGTAGGAATTTTGCCAGACTAATTCTTTTTGAATCGCACTCATCGAACCGTCCTGGCTATGTCAATCAAGAGAAAATAAGTTTCCGATTCAACCAAAGACTAGAAATTCATTGTGTTTTGATTGAGAGAGGTTAGACTGTTCTTCTGTGTTTTCATTGTCATTGCACAGAAAACCATTAAATGCATTCTATTTTGTTACTTTGTGTCACTTTGTTTAACACCCCTTTTATTTCTCTCTCCTTTATTGCAGCACAAATTTCTACGAAGCACGCAGAAAGGAAATCGGCAAGGAAAACTGTGAATAGTGAAGTGAATGAAAAGAGAAAATTAGTGATTATGAAATAATATTGTTAATGAGAAGAGACAAGTAGCGAATTGAATTAAGTCAGCTTTAGAGACTCTTTCCATGTTATAGATAACGGGCCGATTCAGAGAAACATTTCGAGATCAATATTCAATTATTGGTTGTGTTGGCATGTTAAGTGTGTTCGATGCCGGTGCGGTTAAGTGTCGTCTATGGCCGAATCCGTTAAAAGTCAATCGCTCTCTGCATTGACGGAGGGGCAGCACGACGACGGTGGTTCCACATCAACCTCAGCGACATTGGCTAACAACACCAGTGCGACCAACACCACAATTTCATCCAATCACTCGTCTCAGCGGCGACGCAATAACAATACAAACAGCAACACCAGCAGCCACAGAAAGGGCCATAGCAAAAACAAGAAACGGAAAACACCGGACGCATCAGCAGGTCCTGCTGTAAGCTCCTCCGCCGACGTGGTCGCCGCCAGCTCTACAGCATCTCAAACCACCTCCACACGTCGATCCCGCAGTCAAGGTCGCCACTCCTCTGCAACAGCCCACAGCAGCAAGGACTCGCCGGTGAAGCGCACGGCAGCAGCCTGTCGTTCCCCGTCATCGCCAGCATCCAGCTTCATCCCGACTGTAGGCGACCAATCGCTTTCACCCGGCAGTCGTAAGCGTAACCATCCTTTGCACAGCATCAACAGCAGCAGCCGTTTTCGCAATAGCAACCAATGTGAGTATTCTTAGCTATCACCTGCTTCATATTTGTATAGGGAAATCTCGAGAAGTAGGATTTTTAATACCTGAGTAGAGCTTTAGGATGTTATAGAAAATACATTTATCTAATTATTGAGATTCGGTTGATCTAAAAAAGAAGAAGCCCGTATGTATTATCTTCCGAAAGATAGAAACTGGAAACTCGTAGCCAAAGTAATGAAATCGTCCACTATGCAAGGTTATCAATTTAGATTTACGATATTAAAAAATAAGACTAAACGGACTGTATGTTAGAAGTTTTTTCTAAGCAATAAGGTTAAAAATAATGAAAAGGTTTTGAAAGAAATATTTCTTTGTACTCAAAGTACTATGATATAAAAACAGGCGCCAAAACAAAGTAATTAAACAATGTATGGATTTCATTTAAAGCTAAAAAACATTTTGAAAAGTAAAGATTGCTTCTCTTATTTTATAAATGTACAGATTCTGTAAACTTTGTCTGGGTAGATGTTTCGGTTTACGAGAAATCGATCATATCGAAAAGGGTAATAGAATATCACGAAGTAAAAGAATTGTATTTGCTTAAGTCTGGGCGAGGTACAAATTTGAAAATGTTTAAAGAGAAAGCGATACTCTAAACTAAAAAAGGACACACTTCATCTGAGTTAGTATTTAATTTTGCACATAAAAACAACAAAGTTCCTGCTATACTAAAAATTTATCAAAGGAAATGATAATACAATTGCTACTTTGACTTTTCTAAATTCATCAAAGTGCTTTTGTTTGTTTGTCCAAATTTTAAAACCAGTGAATCGTTTCCCCATCCCCGTCCGTAAAAAAAAGTCACAATAAAAAACTGAAAGGCAGTCGATCCAGTCAAAGTAATAATCCGAATTCAAATTGATTTTCTTCAATGCCTTTTTCAGCGGCACCCGGAGGAGATCAGTTGGTGGAGCTTTGCTCGCCTCTCAAGAAGCGCCGCTTGCAGCAGTCCTTGGGATCAGGAGTCGCCGGAGGAGCAGCTGAAGTTGGCCTAGCTGCAGAAAGCACAGACCAGACACCTCGTCAGGCATCCGGAGACTGTGTTGCTCAGCGCACTCGGTCCAAAACTACTTCCCCGGAGGAGCTGCCGAGTACAAGCAGCGCTGCGGCTGCGCGCCAGCATAATCAGTTACGGGCCAGTGCCAGCTCTACCAGCTTACCGACCAGCAATCGGAACAAGCGCAAGGCCGGTGGCGGAGGATCGCGAGCTGTGGTTGAGACCACTCCCCACCGAGGAGCAGCAGTTGCTCGCGCCGGTCGCAACGGCAATCTGCTAAACTATTACCGCAAAACGCGCAAGGTTAGCCACACGCGCGCCACCCAGAAGCAGGAGAAGCAGTCAGTACAGACGGAGGAGACGGCCGCCACCAGCCGGAACGGATCAGTGGGATCCGGAACCAGCATTAAATCCGGTGGGATTAGCAAGAACAGAAAGAATCTGCGCCACTCACAGCAGAATCTGCTGGACACAGAGGGCACAGGAGCAGAAGGATCTGGTGCTGAAGCTGGAGTTAAGGAGCAACAGCCGGTGCAAGGGAATCTGAACGTGGAGGACCAGCTGGTGATCCTTGAGACAGCAGAGAATCAACCAGAGGCACCAGTCAACCACAGCCAGGGTCAGTTGGAGCCGGAGGGCCAATCAGAGGCGCAGGACGACAACGAAGACGACGAGGAGGACGACGAAGAAGAGGAAGAAGAGGAGGAAGAGGAGGTGGGATTCTACGAAATCGTAAACTCTGCGGGCTCGTCTTACGAGGAGGACCCCCAGATCGTTGCCGAGGAGGACGAAATTACAACTGAGGAGGACGTCGACGACGAGGAAGACGACGACATCGAGGAGGACGAAGACATCGAAGAGGAAGACCTCTCGGAGAGCGAATTCGCCCAGCAACTGATTGGTGAACTTGGTGGTGAGTCTCCGTGGATTATATATCCAGCGCATAGCATCCAGCATCCATCTCCCATTTATCCGTATATTGTATGTATGTAGTTGTATTTTGTTACCATTGTTGTAGTCTGAATGTAGCATAGCTCTTAAATTGATACTTTCAAAAAATCCCCAACATTTTATATTAATTTAATTTCCATTGGGTTTTGCTTTCCATTAACAGTTTTCTTATAAATTATAACTCCTTATTAGGTTTTAAACTAACTTAGGTTTTACCTAACTGCTGATTAGTTGATATGAAGTTGTATAAAGTTATTATTATTCTTTTCTTATAACAATCGGTTAAGGATTATTTTCGAAAAGATTACAGTTAAGGCGTTGTTTATATCGCCAGGGTTGCCACCCCGTTTCGGTTATAGCTTTTTCCTACAAAGCTGTTGGCATAATGTGATTTTTATTGACTATCAGTTGGCGAATTCCTTATCAAAAGCGAAAAATACGTACACTTAGACATTGACTAAGCATTTATTCTGCGAAGTGCCCTCGCCCTGTCGCCGTTCATTCGTAATTCGCCATTCCCCAATGTCTACTGTAGTGTTTTTGTGATTTTGATAAAAGTGGAATTGTTCGGAATTCGCACTCAAATATACCAACGACAAGCGATCGGCTGGCAGTCTAAATTCGTTCGCTTCGCCGTCTGGAACAGAATTATATATACTACATATCCCCGTATTTGTATATAGAATTGCGCTGATTAAAAAGTTCGTAGCTGAGGAGTACTCTACTTTTTGCTTGCTCACTCTCATTGCATGTATGTAATTTACAATTTTTGGTTCAAGGAAGTCTCTAACACACGGAAAGGGCCCAGAACTTTGGCTGTGCTGTCACCTGTGGCCAACTTGCCACATTGCCATTTCACCCAACCCTTCACCCATATCTACCACAGCCATTTGTATTATTTAATTTTTCCTTTTTATCCAAAAGCAAAGAAACGCCCACATTACATTTTAATAACCCCATATGTGAATCACATTATATTCATTCTACGATAGACTTTATTTATTATTTATGCGAGAGTCGCACAGAGTGTCCTGCCTATAGGGTTCTGTTTTGTGTGTTTAATTTTGAAATTTGATTTCGATGCGGGGACCAGAGTTGAAGGAGACACTGTGGGTTAAAGCGCAATATCGCTACCAAAAAGTGTTAAGCAATATTATCTACGCATTTATATAAGCCCCATATTCATTTAACCCCTTAAAAGAAAAGAATCTTAAAAAACAATAATGTTTATTTTTGCACGTTGTTGTTGTTGCCAGTGTAGTTGTTTCCATTTAATTGAGCCACCAATAATAATTATGATTTCTAGTTTAAAAGTGATTAAATATAAATCTCTTCTTATCACATAACTTCTGAGTCAAAGATACTTTTAATTGCTGATGCTTGTGTTGTTGATGATGATGATGATGATGTTGTTGTTTTTGTGCAAAAACAATAAACCGCAGCGAAAAGCCGAAAGATTCGCGGTGTCAGCAAAGGCGACTTGTGTAAAGCTACTGTTTGGGCAGCGTAGTTAAAGAGAGAGAGTAAAGCAGCAGTGCAGCAGCAGCAGCAGCAGCAGCAGAGACGGCAACAACAACTTAAAAGCAGCAGCAGCAGCAGCAACAACAACGTGCAGCATATAAACATAAATCAAATCAATAAAACAAAAAAAAAAGGACCAACGAGAACACGGCCGGGTGTGTGTGTGTGCGTGTGCTTAGATTAGTGTGGGAGAGATCAGCAGCAACTGTGAAACTGCAACTGCAATTTCAGAAGCGACAGCAGCAACATCATCATTGTCAGCGACAGAAGGTCGTTCAGTCTCCTCTCCTGATTTCCCCTTGCCATTACCTTTTTCAAAGCCAAACACACACAGCGCTCAAAATAATACTTTTTGCATTACATTAAACAATAATAATGAAAAAAAAAAAACAAGTCAAACCAACTAACTCAAGTAGTGTAGCTGCAAGAAAACAATAACAAAAGCAAAAAAAAAAAAAAAAATTGAAAAACTTCAATAAATAAAGCTGTTAACTGTTGTCTCCCACTACTCTCTCTCTCTCCACTCCCTTTACCCCATTCTCTCTCTCACTTACACATATCCCCCGCCCACACTTGACTCGTGAAGGAAAACAACAACAACAAGAAGAACAAGAACAACCACAACGTGCCAGCAACAACATTAAAACAACCAAGAACAACACATTAGCGGCAGGAACAAACAATATAAAGGCGACAGCAACAGCAACAACGTCGTCCGGCTATCAGCAACGTGCCGCCCCCCATGGACAGGGGGCGGGGCCAGGCGTTGGAGGGGGTGGGCCACGTGCCACGCGCAGCAGCAATAGCAACAGCAGCAGCAACAACGTTGTTGACTACAGCATTATGCCGCACCTCACAACGGCCACAACAACCACGGCATATGCCTTGACACCCCAGCAGCAGCAGCAGCAGCAACATCAACCGCCACAACCTCCGTCGCAACAGCAACAGCAACAACAAGCACACCAACAACAACAACAACAGCCACCTCAATTGCTGCCCACACATCAGTTTGCACACTTGTCTTCCTTTGTGACACCAACAGCAGCGGCAGCAGCAGCGGCGGCGGCGCACTATCCCCCAGCTACTGCTGCTGCCGCTTACTTTGCACAGCAGCAACACCATCAGCATCATCAGCATCAGCAACACGTGCAACAGCAGCAGCCACCGCAGCAGCACTATTACCATAGTTCTGTGGCCGTGTTGCATCAACCTCCACCGCACCATTTTACCTCCTCAGGGGCAGGACCACCGCCGGCACTCTACCAGCAACAGCCTCCGCCGCAGCTTACGCGCTACACGCCGGCAACAGCAACTACAGCAGCCACGTTTGTGCCTCCACAGCAGCAACAGGTTGCTTACAATCCGCAACAGCAGCAGCAGCACTCCTCACTGCGACGCAGTTCACGTGGCAAGACGGGTTCTTGTGTGAGTTCGGCAGCAGCAGCACAGCAGCAGCAACACCACCAGCAGCAACAGCAACATAGCAACGCTGCTGCTGCTGTACAGCAGCAATTGCTGCCACCGCCTGGTACCTATCAATACCAACAGGTGGGCGGCAATACCGTTGTAGTTGCCGTGCGTCATCAGCAACAGTTGCAACAGCAGCAGCAGCAGCAGCAACAGCAACAACAGCAACTGGCCTTACATCAGCAACATCAGCAGCAACAACAGCAGCAACAGCAGCGTGCCACGCTCGTCCAGCCAGGATTCTTGTTCAGCTATCGCAGCAATCATCCCCAGCAGCAACAGCAACCGGCGCAACCGATACATCAAGGCCCCAAAGTGACGCATAGCAGTGGTAAGATGATGGAGGAGGAAAAGAAGGATGAAAGGAAGAGAGACCGCAAGCAAACCAGGAGCCAAGGGCCCCACTCCTTTTTAGAATGGGGCTAATTAAAGCTGAGGAGAGTTTCGAATAGGGGTGCACTTTTCAGAAAAGGGCTGTTAGTCCCTTAAAAGCTGCTCCTTCAAAGAGAGGAAATGATAGCACACACACCCACTGCAGGGCTTAGGAGTTGAAGGGTTAGTTGTGGTCCGCTATTTGATTTTCTGAATTCATTTTGTGATTTTTCGGTAATTTAAATTCACCTTCGGTAGTGAAAACTGTAACATACTGTACAAATTATAGCGTCTGGTCTCACTCTCAATCTCTTATGGTGCTGGTCATAGTCTAGGTGATAATAAACCCATATTGTACTGAAAGAAAAACAAATTACACAATTACACACCCCAAAAACACACCAACCCCTTATCCCCTCTCTCTCTATGTCTCTCGCTCGCTCATTCCTGCGTTGCTTTGCTCGCGGTGTCTGCCCAAATAATTCCCAAAACTGAACTGAACCATAGTTAATAGTAAATAGTTAATAGTAAACTTAATTTTGTTTTGCTCTGTTTTCTCTCTACCACCCGCTCTCTGTCTCCATCTCCGTCTTCGTCTTCGTCTCCTTGTCTGAATAGCAGCTTCGGATGCTTTAACATATAGTTTGATGGCACAACAACCGCCAAGTGGACCGCCGCATGCAGGTGGACAGCAAATCACGCCAGGTAAACGTACAACCCAATCGATCAGTATACATACACATATGCACAATCTCCGCCCATACACACACCCACACACATATTGCCTTGCTTTGATTTTATTTCACCCACGCTGAAAAGCCCCCACTCTCACCACACAAAGGGCAACCTCCAGGTGGCAGCACACTTGATCTTTTCACCCATTGCCTTACCTAATTTGTAAAATACTTTTAGACTATTTAAGTTTTGCTGTTTTAGCTACGACTTAGTTTACTTTATCTAAACCCACTTACCACCCTCCCACTAACACAGATTATTCTGGTCGTAACTATGTTTCTAAATTCTAATCATAATGCTATACTCTTACTTTATACCTTTTACTTTGAAATTCGATTTTAAATTCGGCCTACAAAATATAACTTTCTTTTATTAACAAATTACTCCTTCAATTTAGATCTTAACATATTTATTCCACATTTTTTATTTCGCCGCTTCAAAATTTTTTGACGTCAATAAAACCTGATACAACAAACATTCAAATATGTCTACCTTATCCTTTACTGTTTGTTTTGACATATTTGTTTCATGTTTTTACTCGCACTCCAATTCAAATCCCTTAACCTTCGAACCTATTGATTCCAAACTTCATGTCGAATTACAATTTTAATGATGAACTTTTTGCCTTCATTCATGACGCCGCTCTAGGTGCCAACTCAGCCAATCTCAGCATTGTAGCGGCCGCTTTGAGTGCCGCCCGTGACGTAGCAGGAGGAACTGGCGGTGGAGTATCAGGAGGGGGAGCTGGAGGAGCAGTGACAGCAACTGGAGCATCAGCTGCAAGCGGAGTAACCACCAGCGCCGTGGGCGCGACCAGCAGCAGCAATAGCAGTGCCGGCCAACCAGCCAGCAACAGCAGTAGCAGCAATGTGACTGGAGCGGGACAAGGGTCGGCTCCTGGCGGAGGACCCACAACCACCGGTACAAGCAGTGGTGGTCAGCATGGTAGCGGAGCAGGAGGTGCTGCAACTGCTGACTCGGAAAGTGATGATAGCGAGGTGGGTCGCCTGCAGGCATTGCTTGAGGCTCGCGGACTGCCGCCTCATTTATTCGGCGCCCTTGGCCCAAGGATGACGCACATTCTACACCGCACCATTGGTAACAGTAGCAGTTCGAAAGCCAATCAACTCCTGCAAGGACTGCAATCCCACGACGAATCCCAGCAGCTGCAGGCTGCAATCGAAATGTGCCAGATGCTGGTTATGGGCAATGAAGATACCCTGGCCGGCTTTCCAATCAAGCAAGTGGTCCCAGCTCTGATCCAACTTCTTCGTATGGAGCACAACTTTGACATCATGAACAATGCTTGCAGGGCATTGGCTTACATGCTGGAAGCCTTGCCCCGATCCTCCGGCACTGTGGTGGAGGCAGTTCCCGTCTTTCTGGAGAAACTTCAGGTCATCCAGTGCATGGATGTAGCGGAGCAAAGTTTAACCGCGTTAGAGATTCTGTCCAGGCGTCACAACAAGGCCATCTTGCAGGCAAATGGTATTTCGGCCTGCCTCACCTACTTGGACTTCTTTTCGATTGTGGCTCAGCGAGCAGCCTTGGCAATTGCCGCTAATTGTTGCCTAAACATGCATCCGGAGGAATTCCATTTCGTTGCGGAAAGCTTGCCCCTACTAGCTCGCTTGCTGTCGCAGCAGGACAAGAAGTGTGTGGAGAGTGTGTGTTCTGCCTTCTGTCGCCTGGTGGAGAGTTTCCAGCACGACAGCCAGCGTCTACAGCAGATCGCTAGTCCAGACCTCTTGAAGAACTGCCAGCAACTACTGCTGGTCACACCAGCCATCCTGAACACAGGAACCTTCACAGCCGTGGTGCGAATGTTGAGCTTGATGTGTGGCAGCTGCCCGGATTTGGCTATCTCTCTGCTAAGGAATGACATTGCGGCTACCCTTCTCTACTTGCTTACCGGAAATGCAGAGCCAGCTGCTGCCAGTGCCACTCATGTGGAGCTAATCTCACGTTCACCTTCAGAGCTTTACGAACTTACCTGCCTCATTGGTGAGTTGATGCCGCGTCTACCCTTAGATGGAATCTTCGCTGTGGACTCGCTATTGGACAGGCCTACGCTTAACACACAGGATCAGGTGCACTGGCAGTGGCGCGATGATCGCGGTTCATGGCACAACTATTCCACAATTGATTCGCGTCTGATTGAGGCTGCCAACCAGAGCAGCGAGGACGAGATCAGTCTAAGCACTTTTGGCCGCACTTACACTGTGGATTTCCATGCCATGCAACAGATTAACGAGGATACGGGCACCACTCGTCCCGTTCAGCGTCGTCTCAACCACAACTATGTGGCTCCCATGTCTGCAGGACAGGACTTGACCACCACTGCGGCAGGATCAGCTTCAGGGGGAGCTTCCACGTCCGCTGCCGCTGCGGCAGCTTCGTCCAATAACAATAACAACAATAATAATCCACCAGGAAGCAGTGGTAATCAAGTGAAGCGCCGCCCATCGCTGGACGCCAGGATTGCATGCCTCAAGGTTAGTACTTAATTCTTTTTAATAAGAAATGTTAAATAGTAATGTTCGTTTTACGCTTTCCTAGGAGGAACGTGGACTGGCTGCAGACTTTATCAAGCACATCTTCAACGTGCTCTACGAGGTATACAGCTCTTCGGCCGGACCGAATGTCCGATACAAGTGCCTGCGCGCTCTTCTTCGGATGGTGTACTACGCCACGCCGGAGCTTCTGCGTCAGGTGCTCAAGTACCAGCTTGTCTCTAGCCACATTGCCGGCATGCTGGGCAGCAATGATTTGCGCATCGTAGTGGGAGCCCTCCAAATGGCTGAGATCCTGATGCGCCAACTGCCTGATGTCTTTGGCACTCACTTCCGTCGCGAGGGTGTTATCTACCAGTTCACTCAGCTGACGGATCCAAATAATCCCATATGCGCGAACCCCTCGCCGAAACCTCTAAGCACAACAGCCACGCCCAGCGCCAATGCAGGCGGATCACAATCGGCTCCGGCCTCCGCCAATAGCCTGCAGGTCAATCCCTTCTTTATGGATAATGCGCCAGGATCGTCGAGTGCTTCCACAACTCCCAGCAGCAGCAAGCATCAATCGTACAGTGTGAAGAGTTTCTCGCATGCCATGAACGCCTTGACTGCCAGCGCCAAGGGAACTCCTGCAGGAGCGTTGGACGCCACAGGAACCTCTGCACCGGCTGGGGGCTATAACTACAGCAGCTCGGCGCCCTCTTCATCCTCGACAACTGGACCGACCGGTGCCTTTTTTGTGGCACAACAGGGAGATCCCCGCCAGTACGTGCACTTTCAGCAGCCGGCAGTTCCACCACCACCCCCACAGTTGGAGCTTCTGCCAACTGGAGTTCAGCAACAAGGACAACAGGTGCCTCAGGTAATTTACCAGCCACAACAGCAACAGCCTGCCCACTTGGTGGTGGCTTCCACCAGCAGTGCTGCTGCCTCAGCGTCGTCGTCATCGTCCTCCTCGTCCTCGGCTTCGGCACTGCAGCACAAGATGACGGACATGCTAAAGCGAAAGGCGCCTCCTAAGCGCAAGTCGCAAAGCAGCGGTAGAGCAAAGGCCAGGCAAGAAGATGCTGCAGTCGCAGCAGCGTCTGGAGCAGGAGCACCAGTCTCGTCTGCCAGTTCAGCTATGCACGAACTTCTCAGCCGAGCCACAAGTAAGTATATTGGTCAATTCTCTTGCCACTGCATACCTTAATTTCTTTTCCTTAAAACTAATTCAACGAATTATTTCAACTTTAGGTCTTGGTAGCGGCACCGGTGGCAGGAGTACACCCAGCTCGGGCAGTGGTTCTGGTAGCTCGAAGTCTCGCTTTAATGCCGGAAACTCGACCAACGCCGGTTCGAGCAAATCCTCGTTCCTGGCTTCATTCAATCCGGCTCGCTGGGGCCGCCAGACTGCCCATCATCATCACCACAATCAGCAGTCGCAGCAGCAGCACCACGGCCTTTCTAAAGACTCGGGCAACGCTAACTCTAGTGGATCCAGTTCTGGAACCGGTCTGGCCTACACGGTGGCCCAGCATGGCTCTGGCAGTGGAGCAGGAGGACTAAACGCAGCAGCTGTTGCTGCCAGTATCAGCAAGAGTATCTCCCATGCCAATCTCCTAGCGGCGGCCAACAGGGAAAGAGCACGTCAGTGGGTGCGTGAGCAGGCAGTAGATTTTGTGAAGCGCTACACAGAGCAAGAGGCAAAGAGGTGTAAGGCTGCTTCGGAAAGTAGTGCCACCCAAAGTGGAAGCAGCGGAGTGGCATTATCTTCAGCAGGAAATACTCCACTGTCTACAGCGGGCAGCACCAACGTTTTGGAGCGTCTGTCCAGCATTCTGTTTAAGCTCAACGGGAGCTACCACGACTGTCTCGATGCTCTCCTTGAGCTGAAGACCATCCTGTTGGAGAGCGACATCTCTCCATTCGAAGTGAATCATTCTGGCCTTATCAAAGCCATGCTCAACTATATGACTAGCGAAACGGGATTGGTGGAGCGCGATGCACGCCTGCGTAGTTTCATGCACGTCTTTGCCGGTCTGCCGTTGGAGCCTCTTCTCCAGAATGTCGGCCAGATGCCCACGATCGAACCGTTAGCGTTCGGCGCCTTTGTAGCCAAGTTAAACGGCTGTGTGACGCAACTAGAACAATTCCCAGTCAAGGTACACGACTTCCCCGCCGGTCCGGGGGGTAGGTCCAATCAGAGCGCGCTGCGCTTCTTTAACACTCACCAACTAAAGGTAAGTAATGTTGTCACTATATTCCCGTCTTACTGTGATAACGATAAATTGAAATTTTCAAATCTTTTATTTTCTAGTGCAATCTACAACGTCATCCCCAGTGTACCAATCTGCGTCAATGGAAAGGCGGCACTGTAAAGATCGACCCGTTGGCCATGGTCCAGGCCATCGAACGGTATCTGGTAGTGCGCGGCTACGGAGGCATCCGTGCGGACTCCGACGACGACAGTGAAGAGGATATGGATGATAACGTAGCAGCTGTGGTGATGACCCAGGCTGGCTTCAAGCACAAGCTTCAATTCACTATCGGGGATCACGTCTTGCCCTACAACATGACCGTCTACCAGGCGGTTAAACAGTTCTCGCCTCTGGTCAGTGAGCAACCGGAGACCGACAACGAGTCGGAGACGCTTTTAGGAAACGCTAGCATTTGGGTGCAACAGCACACCATCTACTACCGCCCCGTGGAGGAAGAAGTCGCTTCGGGAGGGGCAGCGGGAGCAGCTTCCACCAGCAGCTCGTGTAGCAGTGGCGTGCAAAAGCAACAGAGCACCTCCAGTTCCGCTTCCAGCTATGCAAATGCCTCCTCGTGCTCTTCATCGTCTGGAGTCGCCAGCGGTGGGGGATCCTCCTCAAAGAAGGCCCATAAATCTAGTAGCAAGTTCATGCGCAAAAAGACTGAGCTCTGGCATGAAGGAATAGCTCCCGGAGTGATATCGGCTCTTAAGCCCTTCCTGAGTAGTTCGCTTCCAGCTGATGTGGTAACCGTTCAAGATTCATCGCTGGATGCATTGTGTATGCTGCGAGTGATCCACGCCCTTAATCGCCACTGGGAGCACCTTTACGGCTGTGTTGTCCGTCAGAACATCATCCCCCAGGCAGAGTTTGTACATCCGAAAATCACCGCCAAGGCGAATCGACAGTTGCAGGATCCGCTTGTGATCATGACAGGCAACCTACCGCAGTGGCTGCCCCAAATAGGCATGGCCTGTCCTTTCCTTTTCCCCTTCGAGACGCGTCACCTGCTCTTCTACGCCACCAGTTTTGATCGGGATCGCGCTTTGCAGCGTCTGCTGGACACCACACCCGATCTGAATGCAGCAGAGTCTTCAGAACGAGTTGCTCCTCGCCTTGATCGCCGGAAGCGTGCGATTTCCCGGACGGAGATACTAAAACAGGCCGAGCACATCCTCCAAGACTTTGGGCACTCTAAGGCCTTGCTAGAGATTCAGTATGAGAATGAAGTCGGCACGGGCTTAGGACCCACACTGGAATTCTACGCGTTGGTCTCTGCTGAGCTACAGCGCACAGATCTTGGGTTATGGAATGGCAGCGATAGCTACAAACAGAACTCTGTTACCATCGTGGATGTGGTGAAGGCCAGCACTGTGTTGCACATTGAAGATGCCCTCGAGGCAACTACCATGGACCACAGCCCTCCGTCGGCGGGCGGAGCAACGCTTGTAAGCAGCACTACCACCACCACAACAACAGCAACTGTGCAGCAGCATCCACCTACGCGCTCCAGCAGTCGCTCACATGTCTTACGCAGTGCAGCTGGCCAACAATTACTATCCCAACCGGTGGAGCACAGCTCCTCCAGCGCCGGCGCTAATGAGAATGCTTTAAATATGATTATCGCACAGCAATTCAGTGATATGAACACTGCTGACCCAGCAGCAACTGATAACCCCAGTAGCACCACTACTACAACAACCAGTGTAGTGGAGCAGAACACCAATACGAATCACAACAATACCACCACGACCACAACAACAACCATGATGAGTTATGTTCATGCGGTGCATGGCCTGTTCCCTCTGCCTCTGGGTAAATCCTCAAAGCTTCCCCAGATGACCAAGGCCAAGGCCAAGTTCAAGTTCTTGGGCAAGTTCATGGCCAAGGCTGTGATGGACAGTCGCATGGTAGGATAATTAAACTTTGTTCCTTAAATCTGTTCTAATTGGCTTGTTTTTCTCCGCCTTAGCTGGACCTGCCCTTCTCGTTGCCATTCTATCGCTGGCTGGTCAGCGAAGAGCATTCGATTGGCCTGGCCGATCTGATGCGTGTGGCACCAGAGGTGCAAAACACTTTGGTCCGTCTGCAGGATTTAGTTCGCCAGCGGGAGTACATTTTGTCCGATCCAAACATCGATGCCATGGAGAAGACAGAAAAGGTGAGTAATGCTATATTCTTAGTTTTAATTTGTAGATGTCTGGACAAAATTAGATAGGATTCTTCCTTCCAAATGTATAATATTTTTATCGGCGATCCGTTGACATGATTCTAAGAAAACATTGTTGAACTGCTCTGTAATTAATTTATAAATTTTCAGATTGAACAGCTGGACCTAGACGGCTGCCCAATTGCAGACCTAGGTCTAGACTTCGTACTGCCCGGACATGCCAACATTGAGTTGTGTCGTGGCGGTCGCGATACACCTGTCACTGTGCACAACCTCCACCAGTACATCTCGCTGGTCACTTACTGGTTCCTCATCGAGGGTGTCCAGAAGCAGTTCGAGGCATTGCGTGAGGGTAAGTTAGACACAATTTTTCAGCACAAAATATGACTAAAGCTTTTGCCCATAGGTTTCGATTCCGTCTTTCCGATCCAACGTCTACGCATGTTCTATCCCGAGGAGCTGGAGTGTGTGTTCTGCGGATCGGCTAGCGAGCAACAGCATTCGCGGTGGGAAACCAAGATGTTGCAAGACAGCTGTCGCACTGATCATGGATTCCACCAGGAGTCGCAGGCTATTCAATATCTATACGAGATCCTGGCATCATACAACCGCGACGAGCAGCGCGCTTTCCTGCAGTTCGTGACGGGTTCACCACGTCTGCCGACTGGCGGGTTCAAGGCCCTGACGCCACCTTTGACTATCGTCCGCAAGACGCTGGATGGAAACCAAAACCCAAATGATTATCTACCATCTGTGATGACCTGTGTCAACTATCTTAAGTTGCCCGACTACTCCAGTCGCGAGGTGATGCGGCAGAAACTGAAAGTGGCCGCCAACGAGGGCAGTATGTCCTTCCACCTCTCTTAAGCAAGCAATGGAACAAACCCGAATCCCTTGCCCTGAAGACCACATCTGCAGCAGCAACACAAAAGGAAACACTCCAGATAATACTAAATTGGACATCAGTCGCCTTTTTTCCAAGCGCTACAAAACTTCTGCAGATTGGCTTAATTAGATGGGGCATATTTGTTTTTTTTTTTCTTACGAAAGTTACTCTCACCGCCCGCGCTTCTACCCGCCCATTCAGGTTCCGTTTTGCCAAGCGCGCGCCATTCTAAATTTCAATATAAATATATAATTAAAATATATTTTTTAATACCAAGTTTTGCAAAAGAAAGAGAAGAAACGAAAGGAACGAAAAAAGGAAATTAGTGCCGACGGGGATTAAGTCAAGAAAGAAACTAATGATGGATTACACTCATACCTCTCCCAATAATGTTACCTTAAATAAATTGAATAGTTCAAATTGATTATTCAAAAGGCGATCATTTGTCCACCCAGAAGCGCACAGAGCGATAAATTATCGATCCGAGCTTTGCGTTCGTTCTAGTTAAATTTGTTTTAGTTGGCTTTCCATCATTATTATTACTCTCATGCTAATTCTAATACCTACTGTAATCAAAGAATTATTTTATTAAGTTTTTTGTTTGTTATGTTGAACCTTTTTCTCTGGCGTTTAAATACGAGTTTAATTAATTTGTAAGCATAAATATTGCATAAACGCTTATTAGGAACGAAAATGAATGGAAATAGAACGGAGACGAGTAACTGTAGCATCGGAGGTAGAGGAGGAAGAGTAGCCGTTATATGGAAGAGGGAGAATTCATCATTATTTACGTATAGCAACCCAAACTAAATGATCTAAATAAAAACGCCCACCCTTGAAAGTTACATTTAAAGAATTAAAAATATATTAAACATAAATATAAATATACCTTAATGATCTATCTTGCATGCCTACAAGAAAATTGAATGCAAACATTGCAAGCTGTGTTACATAAAAAACAAACAAAACTAAAAAACAAAAGCCATCATGGGTGTATGTTTAATTTGAAGATACCGAGAATTGGATTAAGGGAAAGCAGAAGGAAAGAAGTTAGTGTTTAGTACACATCCCTTTTACATAAACTATGCTTACAAATATATAAATATAATATATTTAAACTGTAACATTACATTTATTGTACTTGAAGCATATACATACATTTTTGTGTTGTCTAACAAAAAGGAACAGAATGCTAATAAATAAATTAAATAAAAATGGATTAACTTATGAAACTTACATTAAACTAGATACAAATCTTTGCAGTACTGAAAACTGATTACTGACATGTGGTATATATACATATAACTATAAAATCATATATATAAATAATATAATTACACTTAACTGAACACAATGGCATCTCTCGAGGCGCTGGTCAAGTTATAACATAAAAATGTTAGAATTAAATTATCAAATAACATTAATATTACATTATACCTTACATCAACAAACACATTTGCTCCATGATATCGACAAGAAAGTAAAACAAACAAACCAAGAAGCAAACAAATAAAAACAAAATGATTATACGAAACAAATATTGTATTTATTCGGACTTTCCATGATTTCACATATGTTTGAAACATTTGGCAGTAATATGTGATACAAAAGAGGGATTTTCTCCAAGTTCCATCATCTAGATCGATATCCATTCGTTTTGGTATTCAAAATGGTAGCAACAATATTATTTTCAACTGAATCAAGAACGAATGTAATCTAGGTCAAGAACTTTCGGTTTAGAACAACCAATTTTTGGGCACTTGAAAAAAAAAAAAAACAAAATTGGGTAAAGTTGATATTATATTAAACCCCATCCCATCCTTTTAGTTGAATATTTTAATTTAATTTAACATGCGCGTCATGCGGAGTAAGCTGTTCATTTTGGTAAATTTCTAATGCTGCCACGATAAATAAATTAGACACAACAGTTAAAATATAATTAGCAATTATACAAATTTAACTTAATCTACAGATTAGTTTAGCACCCATTGAAATAAAAACCTGTAGGTTATTTGTTAAAAAATATGTAATTTTCAGAACAATGCAAAATAAAAGTTGGAGTCCTTCACAGACTTTTTTTATTAAAGCTCAAGGAACATACATTTGTATATAAAAGATATATATTTTTCGAACCTTTAGTTTGGTCAGATTCACTTCTTTAAGTTTTTCGTTTTAATTTATTTGTATTTGGAAAAATTCTTTTGAGTCTTCTCCTTCTTGGTCTCCAAATTAGCCTCTTCGCCAGGGAGTTAGGATGAGTGCCAAGGCGTCTGAAGTAGCTTTCAGCATGCGTTCGACAAACATCGCCTAGTTTGGAAAAATTACTCTTCTGGTCAAGATATTCTCTTTATCTAACTTGGGTTGCATACTTTTAGGCCTAAGGCAATACATATGCATTATCGGTGCATGATAAATGTCCGCTTTTGGGAAAAAAGTTAAAATAATACAAAGTGTCATAAAAAATGGTGGCATAAATTTGTAATTAAGAAAGTGACAAAATTTTCCGATTTAAAAATATTACAAAAACATTGTCGGATTCCTAAAACTGAGGTTTTCAAAGAAAGACACGACTATTCATTTCTAAAAGTTTTACGAAATCTTTTGATTGGTTTAATGCTTATCACATCTGTTAGCAACAAGAACAAGTAACTTATTGTTACTAGGTAGTACTCTGGAAACTTGAGGGAGAAGCGGTGAAGAAGCTCCTAAGACCTTTGATACACATTATATTCATATACATATATTAATTAAATAAATAATAACAAATCTATTCTGATACATAATTTTTGTTAATTAGTTTTATTTTAATTATTAGTTTTATTTTAAAATGTAAAAGTTGAACAATTTTCGTTGAATCAAAGCAATGTAGGTTTTTAAATTAATTGTACTAGTGAATCAAATTTATCAAGAAATTAATAAATTCCTTGACCTAAAATTTAAATAGGTAAAAAAACATAGGTATTTGGTGACTTCTAGAATCATAATAAGGGGAATATTTCACCTCAAACTTGCCTTAGTAACAAGGCAGATAGGGAAACTATGTACGTATTTTTATATACGAGTGAGTTACTCCTTTCGGCAATCGTTGTTATGGCTACCAAGTTGGCGTTGCTGGTTGTCATTGAGACGGCAAACGAAGCAAATGGAATTCTGAAATGAGTTCATAATTCCACACCAGTAGAAAATAACAGCCCGTAGAACAGTGAAGTGATACCATCTACTCTGGCCTAGCTGGGAAGCTAATCCAATAGAAAGATGAATCGCACCGACGACATGAAGAGGTCCTCGCTGAATGACTACAAGCTGGAAGCGATGGCCTCAATGGGCTGGGCGGTGGACTCGGACATTCCGATGGCGAATGCCGAGAACCTGGCCATCCTCAAGGAGCTGGCAACCCTGAGGGCTCTGAAACTGGAGGTTCAGCAGCACATGAACTCTCTGGATGAACGTGAAAAGGCTGTGGAACGACACACCAAAAACATTGAAGGCACTATTCAGCAGAATATAGTGAGACTTTTTATTTTTTAACTTGGACGTTATCAACCAACTAGTCACCATCTGAAACCCTTTAGATACTCTATAACTCTATGAAGGATGATGTTATAAAGGAGGCCCACAATGTTCAGCTGGTGATCTTGGAGCGCAACAAGATCAAGGAGGATTTGAGAAAGACTCAAAAGGAACTGGAAGAGTACACAGAGTATGCCGAGGTCACTGAACGTAAGTAAAATTCTGAAGAAATTTTCATTTTAAATTTCTCCCATAGATGTATATCCCAAATGTATTTATTAAGTGGAGGTACGAATGTACGCCACTCAGTTACTAAATACATATCAGATGACCATCAGATTCCCATTAGTCCGATAACCAATTTTAAAATAATTAAACTTCCAACAGCCAAACAATAGTGGAAAAAACTAAATATTAATCTAGTTAAGGGGTTAAGAGCAGGTGCTTAACCCTTCAACTTCTATTACTAAAGATTGCTAAGACTTATGTTAATGTCCGAATTCTTGATCAAATGCCAGGTAAGATCTCCCAAAATAAGCGCGAGATCGATGAGCTGACTGCCCGCATCAAAACGGCCAAGACCACCTTGGTGGAGTGGAAGGAGATTATGGATGACGGCAACAAGGGCTACCAGTTGATCGAGAAGTACTATCTGGATGATCAGCAGAAGGCCCGGGAGCTGAACACTAAGCGTCAGCTGCTGCAGGCCGAAATCGACAAGCGGCGCAAGAAAGTGGTCCTCCTCTACGACGAACAGACTACGCTGGAAAAGAACCTGGAGCGGACCGCCAGTCTATATAGGGCTGCTCACGCAGAGCGCCGCCAGATGGTGGAGACCTGGAAGAGCGCGGTGAACCTAATGACCCAGCGAGAGCACGACATCCATCGCAGCGAGGTGGAGTGCGCCGAGCTGGCTAATAGGTTGCAGAAGACGACGCTGACCTACAAGGACTATGATAACCAGCTGAACGACGTAATTGACAACAATCGCCAGGTGGAGATCGGCATTGAGGCCTTGAACGAGGAGACCTCCGACATGAAGAACCAGATACAGGTCCTGGTCGATACCTCGATACTGAAGGAGCGCGAGATTGACGGCCTGCGACGAGAACTGGAGAACCTCTCGAACCGGGTCCACGTGCAGCGCATGGAGAATCGTAATCTACAGAAGAAGCGCGATGAGAAAATCAAGGAGATAGAAAACTCCTCATCGGTGATAGAGAAGATTGAAGCGCGGCTTAAGTCCATTCAGAATAAAGCCCTCAATGCGGAGCAGCGGCTTCAGATTTTAGAGGAGATGATGCAGGCCGAGGAGACGGCTCTGAAGAACCTGGACAAGGAGCAGGAGAAGGTCAACGAGATGCTGTACCGCACCCAGAGGCAGGTTGTCGAACTGCAGGACGAAGAGAAGATCCTAAAGGTGCAGAACGATTCCTTGAACTCCAACTTAATGGCCATGAAACGCAGCCAACAGCAGGTCAACAGCGAGCTTAAGCGACAGACGGAGATTCACTACTCTCTATCGTTCAAGTGCCTGGAGGCTGAGCGGAAATATGCCGCACTAAAGGGTCTGGCAGACGACCCCGAGGTGGAGGCCACCAACTTGGCCCGGCTCAACACCCTCGAGCAGGAGTACGATAAGCTTCAACGCCTCATAGCCACCACGGAGGCCCAGAATAAGAAGCTGAACTATAACATGAACAACTTGGTGGTCCAGTACAACGCCGACGAAAAGGAACTCGAAACGGTCAGGTTCAAGATCAAGGAGGCTCAAGTATACTGCGAGGGCACGGTTAAGAGACTGCGCCAGAATCGCTACGAAAACTCCGAGCTCATAGTGGACCTCAACATGGTCAAGATGCGCTGCAGCGACCTCGAGGTGGGCATCGGTGGCTGCGAAAAAGGTACCTACGATCTTGAGCAGCATCGCCTCTCCTTCCGCCGGGCTATCAAGGATCGCACCGTAGAACTGCGCAGCCAAGAAGATGTTCTTCTCCTAAAGAAGAAACACCTCAACGAGGAACTCAGCACATTGAAAGCCGATCTTGGCGAACGGAAGAAGCAGATTGAGGCGATGAAGACGCGATTTGAACTGACCTCCCAACTTCTGGGCAAGAACGAGGACGGGTCCATCATGACTAGTACCCAGCTGAAGGTGGAAAGCGCCCAGACGCGTCAGATGCTTGCCGACGAGGGCGACGCCCTCAACAAGAAGGTGCTCAAAGCCGAGAAGGAAGTGGTTGCCCTGGAGAATACGCTGCGTCAGTTCGACAAGTCCAACGACAACTACCGCAAGTCTTTCCGTCCTGTGGATGAAAACTCGAAGGGTAAATATAAGGCGGCGGAGGTGGAGTACAATTTTGATTTTCGATGGTTTGGGAAAGACCCTAAATTTGGATTGGAGTAATGATTATTATTATAACACAATTTGTATTAATTTCAGATCGCGAACGCGCCGAGCAGGAACTAAAGGATCTGGAGGCGGAGTACTGCGGCGAACTGGAGAAACTGAAGGTGCTGCGATGTAAGGCTCAGCACTACGAGCAGAAGTACGCAGCCCTGCGGGCTGAGGAGGAGGACCTGATTTCCAAAATGGAAAAGGCAAAGGCCAAGCGGTCTGAGCACGCTGCAATTCTAGAGAAGATTGAGCGCGAACTGGACGACCAACGACTGAAATTGGACAGGGCGCAGCGCGAGATCCGGACGCAGTTGCGGGAAATCAAGGCACGACCCTTTAGCGATGAGTTCTTGGCGCAGTTTGAGCGGGATCTGGATCTCCAGGAACTGGAGGCCCGCAACACCAAATCGCTGAACATGCTCACTGATCTGGCCAGCAGCGACGCGAACGGCACAGAAATGATATCACTCATGTTGCGGAAAGGCATCAAGTTGCCTATGCACCTGAAACGCACTTGCAGCCGGGTCTCCATGAACAGCAGCTCCTCGTCCAAGTCAATGCAGGAGGGAGATGCAAGCTACCTCAGCGTAAAGGGCAAAGGCAAGCTCTGTGAGGGAGTGAGTGCACGATCCTCGGCCTCCGACATGAGCTCCATCAAGGACGACAGCTCATCCACCACCTCCAAGTCCGGGCTAAGCATCATTTCCCTTGAGTTTCCCACTTCTAAGAAAAAATGATTTCGTTTAATATATTTAATTTATTTTTCCTTTGGTTATCCGATGATCTCAACCCCTGTTCTTCGATCTTCACGTGCTTTTGGCCATCCCAGTGTTTACAAATTGACCGTCTAAACGGAACAGCGAATAAAATGCGTTGCCAAAGCGGTCAAAACAAGAGAGCACCACTGTAATAAAAATAGCCCACAAAAAATTCAATGGGGGTATATCATGGTGTGGCCGTGTGTGTACTGTTTGGATCGGGTATTTAGCAAACCGACTAGCGAATACTCTTTCGCGTTTAATTCTAACTTATCCTATTAATACAGGCACTTTGGCTTCACAAATCATCAAAAACATCGCAATTCGAAAGCAAACATATGTAATTCTTCTTATCTTTATTGCACATCCATAAGAAACTTAGATTTAAATGAATCATAGTAAATAAATGACGTTTCTATATAAAAAGTGAAATGAAAAGTAAGCTAAGTAAGTAAGAAGCTGATTCCTTTTTATATTCATGCTGCTTTACGTTTAAAAGATATATCTTACGTAAAAAAGTGGGAAAATATGACCTCAGGAATTCATAACATTCATTCATGAACATGAAAATAATAAAAATACCGGAAAAGGTAGAAGTAAGTGTAAATCAATAAAAGGAATATCTCTTAAAAATAATTTGAAAAACATAAAACATCATCATAGTAAACCAAAATCGGTCTTAAACTGAAAATTAAATGGATCATAACCTAACCTAACCTATCTAACGCTATTCAATATTCATGTCATTAAAAAGGATATTAAGATAATAGTATACTAAATTGGAATTAAATGCTCGATCTTGCTCAAAAAGACACTTATAGAACCATCTGGCCTAATGATGGATCTCTGATCTTCTTTAAGTAAGTCTGACAAATCGCATATACGATATATCACATGCAGATTGCCCCTATGCGTCGTTACAAAGACCAGAACGAAGGCTATATGGCCGCCAGTGCAGCATATATCGGCCAAAAATATTTATATATACACATGCTCTGAACTATGTATATTTCGAAATGAGGCTCCCAGAGACACGGAGAATGAGAGAGAGCCGAGTCGGAGAGATGAGTTTTCGATGCTACGAGTGTTTTCGAAAATTTTCTGGTCGATCCGACGATCAGCGCCGGGCATTTCATTAATTTTCATTATTTCGTTTGTCTGGCATCGGTGGCGAGAACTCAGATTGCTGAGCCCAAAAGTTTTTAAAAATTTTCACTTGCTGATATTTTTAGAAAATTCTGAAAGCGGAAAGACTCAGCAGTCTGGGAATGGACTCCTGGTAGATGTTCCCCGACCAATCAGAAGGAATATCCAATTAAAAGGTGAAAAATTTGCATAAGATCCGATTAAGTGCGCTGGCGGAATGTGTTCTACCTCGGTGCTGTGTCCCCTTTGCGCCGTGCCCAGTTTCGGCAGCATTGACGCACTGCAGCAGAGACTGATCAAGGCAGCCAACGGCCCACTGGCCTGTCCCTTCGCCGATTGCCAGGAGCTTTTCCTAGGGCTGGACAAGCTCACCATTCACCTGTTTTCGCACACCAGTCTGATGGACGAGGAGATAGATAGCCCTGTTATTATCCAAACCGTTCCTCCACTGGTTACCTTAACTGCGCCCAAAAGAAGGCCCAAAAGAACCAAGGCCAAAACCACCGTCGCGTCCCCGCCACCAGCACCTCCGAGTCCTCCTGCCCATTGTGACATCTGCGAGTTCAGTTTCCGGAATACCGAACTGCGGGACATGCACATCCGGTTGGTGCATGAAAATGCCGAGGGAGACCAGAAAGCACAGCAGCCAAAGCAGGAGGAGACGGTAACTAAAGCTAATTCCAAGTGTTTTTTATTATATGAATATTTAATTAGAAATTTTCATTATTAGAATTCGGTTTGAAATGCATAATGTTGCCTCTATCGTTAAAACCACTCTATTACTCTATTACAGCCCAACGTCTCTTTGCACTTAAACTTAAACATAAATGATATTATACATTTATATATATATAGTGGCATATAAACTTATAAACAGACAGTTTGCATGTCTGCTATATAATTTATTTGTCCGACTTTGCATACCCTTGCAAGTTTTAGTCAAAAGATTGAAAAGCAGTAAAAGAAATCTCGGTCACATACCTAATAGGTATTACCTATAAATTCTAGATTAACAGTACGGGCCCCCTTGATTTACATATATCCGGGTGAAATCTTTCTTGTTTCCAGTGAATTTTATAAAATAGATTTACATAAGCGCTTTGTTTCTATGGCGGAGTAATATTTTTCTGCGGAATGGTTTATTCTTGTCAATAATGTACACCTTAACATAATACATCTGTTCCGGAAAAATACTTCTTATTTGTAAAATGAACTCGTTGTTATATTAAAATAAAACAACTTAATTGTTGTTTATTAGTTCTTAAACGTTGAGCTCAAGCTTATGATATATTTAAGATTAATTTAGTTTTTGCAGAATATAAAGTAAATATGACTTATTAAAAAATGTTTATATTTTAATTTATGTTTTTATCCTTACAGGATCAAGAGCCCTACAAGTGCCATCTCTGCTCCAAGACATTTCGAATGAAGGGCTCCCTTCGAATTCACCTGAAAGTAGTCCACATGATGGGAGTGCCCTGCTCCAATCCCAGCCTCGTAACCACCTCCATTGCAGTTAGTCCCTCACCCAAGCTGAGCATTTGCGATCGCATCCGTCACAAAGAGCCGGGAGCCGTGGGAAACGGCACTAATTCATCGTCCACCAGCTCCCAGCCATATGCCCTAAGTGGCGCAATTAGCATGCTCCAACAGCCACCTAGCTCTCCGGAATCGGGCACGGCCACACCTAAGCCGTGGGAGTGCGATGTGTGCACCAAGTCCTTTACCACAAAGTACTTCTTGAAGAAGCACAAGCGGCTGCATACAGGGGAGATGCCGTACACCTGCGAGATCTGCGCCAGGACCTTCACCTTCCAGCAGTCGTACCACAAGCATTTGCTTTACCACAGCGAGGTGAAACCCCATGTCTGCGTGGTTTGTGGAAGGGCCTTCAAGGAGCTGTCCACGCTCCACAATCACCAGCGAATCCATAGCGGAGAGAAGCCCTTCAAGTGTGAGGTGTGCGGTGGGTATCGATTAGAGTTATGACTCTATGTCAACGTTAAGATTTTTATTTCTGAGTTTACTGACTCAAACTTCTGTCAACTTTATTCGCAGGAAAGTGTTTCCGGCAGCGTGTTTCCTTCCTGGTCCACACGCGTATCCACACAGGGGTGATGCCATACAAATGCGATCTTTGCCAGAAGAAGTTCAGATATAAGGTCAGTCAACGGACGCATCGATGTCCCACCGAGGAATCCCAGACGCCGGAGCAGTTGATCAATGCGTTTCTGGAGGGCAATGAATCGCCCACTCAGCCCTCGCCGGAGAGCGCTGAAATAACTGCCATCAACAGCGGCTCGATGGCAGATCCGGAACAAGAGGCACTGCTCTCGCAGTCCATCGACGACATAGTGGTGGAGCAGTGCCAGAGGATGGGCATTTGTGGTGTGGACCCGAGAGAGGGAGGCCATTTCGTATCGCTGCAACCGGTTACAGTGGTTCAATTCACCGGGAACGGCTCCCCACTGCAGCAACTTCAAAACTTAAAACTCTACTCGCCGCAACAGACCGAACTGCCCAGCTCCGACGGTGAAGTATTTCAGCGCTTCCTGATGGACGCCACGTAGCTGCAGCGGTGACATACTTATGCATATTTATTTACACCCTGTTAACCATTCGCAAGCCTAATATGAACCTACAAATAATACTAATGATTCAAAATGTCCCATACAAAACGCGATATCTGGTAGTCTGCTAAAGTTTTCCAAAACAATACAGCAGAATTATTAATAAACAATCCGGTATTATCACCATTATTCATTTTTTGACTAAATTAAAACCTAAGAAGTTTAATAAGAAAGACAGTGTTTGAACTGTTTGACTGATCATTATCAATCAAATAAAATTATACAAATTATAAAAATCAATTGTTTAAAATTATGTAGATGAAGTAACCATTAAATGATCTTTTTGTATGGAATATTTTGATGTTATGCCGTTATTAGCTAAGCCTTCATAGCCTTCAGATTGTATGCCCAAGGCAAACCGGAAAGAACCCGACTGGGATTGAATACAATCCTTTTTGAAACCTTATTTTGGAATTACAAATTTCACTTATTTTAAATAAAGTTATTGATATTTACATCAAAATATACCCCTATTAGTCAATTAGAATCTTATTTATTATAAAACGTTCTGTTGAAGTTATTTATCAATCTGAGCCGCTTCCGGAACTGGATCCAGAACCAGAAGGTGAGCCACTGCGAGAACGGCTGGGCGATCGAGATGCCGAGCCAGATCTAGATCTCGAACGAGATCGAGAGCCGGACTTGGAGCGAGAGCGAGAACGAGAGCGCGAGCCAGACTTCGAACGAGAGCGGGATCGAGTTCCGGAACGGGATCGTGAGCCTGATCTTGATCTCGATCCGGACTTTTGAGAACCTGCCGGGGAATTAGAGCGCGATCGGGAGCCGCTGCCTGACCGAGAGCCAGACTTTGAGCGGCTGCTGGCCCGAGATGCGGATCCAGATCCTGAACTGGAGCCGCTGCGACTGCGAGTCCGGGAGCGAGACTGTCGATCGCGCGCTACTTGGGCAAGAGAATCTCCACCATCTACAGCCTTTGCACCAACGGGAGCATCCTCGCCCGTCTTTTCTGTAGGGGCCATGACCTGTGTCTGCTCCTCGTCCTCTTCTAATTCCTCGTCGACCTCCTCCTCTTCCTCGCCAGGAACCTCCAGTTGGCGCTCGCGATAGCGCTGCATGCGATGCTCCATGCTGTCCAATGGGCGATGCTTGACAACCTAGAAAAGTTTAAAAAGTTAGATATTAGATTAGTAAACCTTTAAGATCTAATTTGGCAGTATTATTGTCAACCTTAAGTCATTATGCTATTAATACTCTTGAAGCTATACGATATCATTTACTTACTAGTTTCGTATTGTTGGGTTGCTGGCCGACCTTCACGCGACGCTTGTTGAGGCGCACACGTGTCTCTAGCTCGTTGTAGTATATGCCGTCCTGCCGCATAACGAAGAAGTAGTTCTCCTCGTAGCCCTTTGAGGCCTTGGTCTTCACGTTCCAGTTATACTCTCGAGCGATCTTGTACTCGTATTCCTCCTCCTCCTTGTACAGTTCTCCAGCAATGAAGTCGGTGCGACGCTTCTCCAGCGTCTGTTCTGTAGGCAGGAAGTAGGCGACAAACTGTTCGCCGCTCTCGTCCATCACACCACGAATCATAGCCTGAGACATCTCCTCCAGTTGGGCGGGCACGTTCTTGCCCACTGGAGCCGGATCGCTGTCGAATATGACCTGGGCGCATGGGTACTTCCAGTTTGTGAAATCGGGGAAAATGGGCAAAACCTCCACGGGCACAACATTGGGCTTGGAGTAGTGCTTTGTGATCTCGCTCTTGGTGTCGCTAAAGGTCTTCTCGATGGCCTTGATTTGGGCATCGCGGTCAAGGTAGAGGGTTTCCTCCCTAAGCGACTTTTTGACGTTGTAGCCGACCTTGGCTTCAATGTTCTCCAGGTTTTGGGGTTGGAAGCGCGTTTGTTCCGTGGAAATGTACTCGGATTTGCGCAACCAGGACACCGTTCTCGAGTGCTGGCGGGAACGCACTGAGTCCGTTGGAGTCAGGGTCTCCTCCTCAAGTAGTTTCTCATCCGCAGGATCTAGCAGCGTCATGGAATCAGCCTGATAGAGCTCGCGGTTGATCAAGTCCACCGTGACACCCAAATCGTGCTCCGTCAGCACATCGTACTTGAAGTTCCGTTCCAGCGACGTGGGATTGTACTGCACAAAGCGGTGGCTGTCGAAGGGATACTGCAGGAACTTAAGGTCGAAGGGTATGTCCGGCAGATTGTTTCCATATTTTACGCGGCAAATGATCTCCGATCTGCAAAGGATTGTTAAAGTTGCTTTACCTTGTTTTATATCATCGACTTACTTGCGCTCCGTTTGCCGCTGAGGTCGCTTTTCGGCGGCACTGTTAACCACCGAATTGTTGATCGTGGGTGGCATTGGGGTTTTTTAGCGAAGAACTCTGCACAATTGATTTTATTTTATTATATTTACTTGTAAAACCCGACACTTTTCACAATTGTTCCAGCCAGTGTGACCGTACGAGACCGGTAGAAAAATCTCACCCCAGCGTGAAAAATACTTTTAAGTACTTTTAAAAAACGATTTATCGATTATCATGTGGCTATGACACGGCATTCACGTTTAGGATATATTAGGATTAAACTTACGGCTTCAGCTTATAAACGAATGGTCTCTACATTGCAAAGCTGAATCAACTTGGTATTCATTAGACAAATTTGTATTTGCTAAATATATTCTTTTTACTATTGAAAAATAATAATGTTTTATTAAATTTTTATTATTTTTATTTTATCAAAATCAGTTTTTCTCAAAAAGTTGTGATCAGTTTGATACTCCCAATAAGACCTCTACACAGAAATATGTGTAAGTCGCATATTTTCAATACTCAGTGTCCCAAAAGGTGTAACGCTTTATTGAACCTAATCCGTAAAATTTGCAAAACAGAGAGTTAATTACGATTTTTGTAGATTTCTTCATTACTAACTTGTTAATACTTTGCTAAACATGTCAATTTTCTGTTTCCTCGTTTTATTATTTGTTTCGGTTAACTCGTTCGAGGTAATTTCTAATATAGAGGATCACATCGATGAAACTTCGACAGCTCCAGACATAATTAAAAGCGATCCTCTAGTCGAGTCCAAGCCCCAAGAGGGAAGACGAGGACGTCAGAGGACTCTTATAAGGAATCCGAACTATGTTAAGGCCAACAAAATCTACGACAAGGCAGTGAAAAGTGATGATGTGAGAAAGAGGTATGGGGAACTTCCATTGCCCCATCCGGGATTCCTACGATCGGAAGAAACTGACGAGTAAAAGTTCAGAAAAGTTTTCCTGTTGGCACTTTACATTATGGCCCATATAACGGGGATCATAATGACTGTGAAATGATCAGTGCAAACAGCGCCAGCCCGACAGATTGCCAATGCAAATAACACAAACCACAATAAATTGAATTAGCGCAAATATTATTCTTTTTTGTGTGGAAAAAATATGATTGTCACCTGTTTTGTTGCGGCGTTTGTTTAATAGGTATCACTTAGTTGGAAGCTGCGAAAATCTGGGAGTTCAATAACAAGGTTAAAACCACCCCACCGAAGGCAAAGAGAAACATCTTTGCGATTTTCGTCAATTTATTTACATCTGATATTAACGCGGAGACTTGGAAAAATAATCGTCACAAGGAATTAGCATCCGGTTGTTGATTGATCGCGTAGCATAGAAAGAAAATAAATTAAGAGATCACTCGAATTTTTTAAAAATTTGTCATCGCTCAGCATAGAGCAGCTGGGTGTTCAGAAATTATGAGGCTTCGGATATGTGGGGAAATTTTTAGCCTGGAATAACAATCCTATCATCGCACAGCATTACAAAATATACCTACTTTTTCGGATCATACTTGTGGTAATGGTAGTTGTCTATATAATCTGCAATTTTCGAAATCTGATATATAAGAAGATTATTTTTTTTAACTTAAAAATATTCAAAGTTATCATTTCTATATAAATATGGAAAGTTTTTCAGTTTATTTTTGGTTATTTTTATCGATAGCCATGAAATCAGCAGTACGGAAAGTTATTTTAAAAATTAATAAAAAATTTTACAAAAATCTGTTCAACATATTGTAATAAATGGCAATCGAATGTAAATTTAAAATTAAGTTAATTTATTGAAATACAATAAGGAAAATGAATTGGGGCTTCTTAAACTTAGAAAGTAAGTTATTTAGCTTTAGTGTCTTCTCTTTTACTAATCAAGGATACATTTTCTCTATGATCTATTTCTTAAACACTTTTGCATGATAAAATAGAGAACGCTATTAACTAACACCAAATAGAATAACAATTTTCTAAGAACATTACATAACTTTTTACATAAAGGACAATGTAAAAAACACTCCAAATATGTATTTTGAAAGCTTTTGAACTGTGGAAGTTTATGACTACGTCATAAAATAATATATATTTGCATTTGGCCAAAGAAAACGTGACACGTTTTCCTTTTGTTTTGCCCACAATTAATAATTACCGTCAATTAGTAATTATTGTTTAATTAGTACATCACATGATGGCGAGCGAAACCATCTGGCATAGCCGAAGTTAGCCATAAACTAGGATGTGGACTTAGCTGGAAGAACAGCCGATCAATCAATTTGGCCAAATGAGCAAAAAAGTTGCAAATCAATTGACCATGCGCAGCGTGCCGATATCAACATTTCCATGCTCGTTACTACTCAACGGAGCCGACTACCTCCGAGCTTCGTGATATGACGATTGATCGAGCCCCATGCCCCGTCGTATGGTATCGTACGGCATCGTGTGGTATCGCATGGTATTGTATCTCTCGTATAGTATTGTATCTCAATCCGGATCAAGTGGCGCGCGCGACTTCAGTTTGAAAAACGGCTCACATTTTGCAACAAGCGCCAAATTGGTTGGGCAAACAGCACGGGCTTATTCGCAGGTTCACCCAGTTCGCAGTTCTTTTGATACATTGTTTATTAGCATACGTATTTGCTTAATATATATAACAAAATGCCATATCTGCCAGCCAGTTGGTGACATGTCTGAGTGTGTGTCGAAACTACTAGAGTTTTTGGCACTTAGGTGAAGTGTGAAGAGAGCGCCGGATCCGCCGTGAGTTCAGTATCCGTTTAATGTTCGCAGCGAACGGTAGCAGTCCCGAAAAGGAGGTCCCTAACCACCCCCAACCCAGTGATAAATATCCTTCGAGAAATATGATTACCAGAATAGTGAATCGCCTCTGACTGGAAACTAACCTCGAATAGGTGAGTCTGGTCGCACCACAAAAGAGCAATTTTTCCATTAATCTTTAGGCTTAATTAGCACAATTATAAACTTATTAAAACGGTGTAAAAATATGAAGGTGAAACCATACATTTTGCAGACCTAATAAATATTTTATTAGCCAAAGGAAATTTTTTAAATTTATATTAAACTCGTGTGCTATGGTTATTTAAATAATTAGGACTGGCTATGAATTTGCAAGGATATAAAATTTAATTCCTATCAGTGGTCAAAGGGATATACGGGATGTCGACAATTTTTAAAGTGTTGTTAAGCTGCTTTAAGGTAGCACTTCTTAAATAACAATAGTTATTTGTTAAAATTAAATAACACTTTAAATTGGTGACGAAAACGTTCACTAAATAATTGAGTGCATCATAAACCAGACAGCCGCAAACCTTTTGTAGGCGTCTCTGGGAATCGATTTCATTTTTGCTACTGCTCTCATAAACTTTTGATTTAACGCTGCTTAAGTGCATGGGAGGCACGTGTAATTATAATTGTGAAATGGCTGTGGGAAATCACAGATTCAAGTGAAGCGTTCGATCATCGGCGACGTCGCCCGACCTGGAAATTTTATAAATTATGCATAATGCAGCTCCAGGTGAGATTCTCCCGATTAGTACTGACCGGCCACGCAAAACGTGTTTCGATTGATGGGGTCAGTGGACTACTGTTGGGAAAATCAGCTTAATGCAATGAGTTAGTCAGAACAATGGGAACCTTTTACCAGGAAACTATACAAATTACCGAAGAGTATTAGCTCTCATAGAGGTAATTCACCGCGGGCCAGAAGTATTTATAGATTGCACTTGGATTTATCCATGAAAATTAAAGTATTAGTTAAGATACCTCATGACATTACACTCAAAGTGCGTTCCGTAATCACTCATTAAGGTGTTCACAAGTTTACAAATGGCAATTATGAGTTTTTCTATCCAAGCTGTGAGTCAGCGAGTCCCATTAAATAGCCGCAATTGTGCAATCTCTTTGAAATGTATTCCAATTTAATTAACGCCAAGTTGTTCTGTACACAGTAAACCGAATCCAAGGCGAATTAATATGGCTGTAAGAGGGAAAATACACGACTATACGAGATGCAAATATAGGAAATATGTTCTTTTCTATGCAAATAGGATGCTTTTGATGAGTTGGGATGGCGTTCGTGGGAAATCGCTGTGGCCAGGGCAAACTATATGTTATGACTGCAAGAGATTGGATGTATTATGTGATGTGTAAAAAACGAATTCAGCTTGTTTACGTTCCGTCACGTGAGAGCACTTTTACTTTAGCAATTAACTTATCCTACATCAGATCAGTTTACACCTCGATAACCCCTGGCCCACCCGCCTTCTCTTTCGGCCACCTGAGCCGCGCGTTGAAAACAGAAATAAATAAGGCAGCGATTAAGCAAATAATGTGACAGGTAAGCTGAATTGAAACGAAAGCAGCGGCAGGGATCATGCCGAGCTGAAAATAATGAAACACTTAAGCAAATAGACCAGAAGGCAAACGAATCGCTTGCTGACGCGCCGAATGAGTACTTTTTGGCCGCCTGTGCTTTGCTTTCTGGCAAGTGTACAATTGGACATGGATGTTGTTGGCAGCACGAGAGTGATACTATGTGGCTATAGTACAGCAATGAGCAGTGCAAAGAACTCATTCTGCGCCCCCTCTCTTCCACTACCCCCCTTGGTAAACTTGAACTTGACTTTGGTGAGAGCCAGGAAACGAATCTCGCGGGTTGGGGACACCAAGTGCAACCGCCAGAGAACCGAAAACACGAATTCTACGAGTTGGACACCACACCGACTATTAATAGATACCCTCGCGGCGCTCCTCTTCTTCCTGTTTGAGCGGAAATCGAGTCAACCCGCCAGATTCTTCGCTGCCAATTCTTTTGTAGTTCCAACTCGGCCCTTGCCACCTACACATACTGCGAATTTGCGAGTGCTCTTCCCGACCTGGTCTGGTCGGATCGGATCGGATCAGATCAGCCGTCTGGTTGCGAGTCGCTTGGATATCCAGAAATCCATAAATATTCAGCACTTGAGATACTTCCAATTTTCAATTTCCAATTTTCGATTGCTCGACCGCCGAAATATACTCGAGAATTTCGTCGGTTTGATTTATTGAAAGGCGGTGTGTGTTCGCGGGTGTCGTGATTATATAAAGTTAAATTGCACAACTGAATCGACGGGGCAGCATGAGAAAAGTTCCCCTTTAGTAAACAGCCGTAAAGAAAGTGTTAAGATGAGTTTCATCCATCCCGACGCTGGCTTGATGGGCTCCAATGGAAGCTTCCCCAGTTCGGTGGAGGAATCGGACTCGAAGCCGGAGGAGGGCCATCGCAAGAGCCCCTTAAACAAGCGGGTCGAGATCAAAATCGTGATGCTCAAAGTGCAGGTGATTTTTATGGTGATTCGTAAGGGAATATTATAATTATTGATTTAAATGCTGTTCGTATTAGAGTCAGTAGTCAGTCGGTAGAAAAGGGCTATTCAACAGTTTTCATGCGACTTATATTACATATTAAGTATACGCCACGTACGACTATAAAATTCTTTTATAGTTTCTAATAGCTTTTGCCTGCCTCAAACATAATAATAACTGTTAGTCGGAATATTTATTCGAATTTTCAATAATACGTTTTGTTTATAGAAACTGATTCAGCGCGGATAAGTACGGCATTTTGGCAAAGACCTTCTATGCTCATATATCCAAGGAAGTAAAGTCTGCAAATTCGAAATACCGAAAATGATTTCGTTCTCTTTTCTTTGAATAGTTTTCTAATAAGTTATACTAAAAGCCAGGTTGTCTAGCACATTCTGCTGGAGAGGAGATGTAAAGTTTAAGTCTTGGAAAATCGGAAATTTCTTGCCATTTTAAGGGAACAAAAATAACAACAATTTTGGCTTAAAGCCAACCCAATTTCCCATACTTAAATCTAACAACGCTGACAAGTTAATGTCAAATAAAACCTCGGCTGATTTTATTTAAACTTCTGTCTGCCACAAACTTCAAAACTCATTTAAGTTCTTTTCATGCATCTTCCATAAAATGTTTACATGGGCGAAGCACAAACTTTTCTTATTGTCTTTGTTGCCGTGCCACACGGCGTATGCGAAATAAACGTAACATCCCCAGCAAACAGCAGTCACAACTTTTTGGCTAATTTGTTTGTTGCGCGTGCCAATCGCAGGTCTCCGTTAAAACGAAGATACACGCGTGCACTCCGCCTGCCCTCCCTGAGGAGCCCCCTCCCTCTGGCCACAGCCCTCTATTGTTTATGCAAAATTTATTAGCATTTATTAGCCCTCGTTGAGAGGGCGTCCGAGGGGTGTGACTGTCGAATTGGATTTGTAAATAAACAAACAATTGGAAAGCTCACAAGTGCATGACACCAGCTACTGCCTCCGTCGGTCATAATTAGAACAATAGCGGCACAATGGAGCTGCTACAAATAATATTCCACGCCTTGTTTTACGAGCTGTAAGACATTTCACGGCTCGGGTCTGAGGCAACAAAAGCCAGCTAATGGAAAGCATCTATAGAACTAACGAAATTGAAAAGCCCCTGCTAGTCTTGTCAAGTAAATTGTGAAATACTTTATAAACTAATACTTACTCCAGCTCTAGAAGTTTAGGATTAGACCATCCGCGTATTTATATTACTGTCGCCATAATCAGGACATGCCTTCAAAGCTTGCAATGTACTTATTTAATTTTAATTATTTCATAATTTAACATCTCATGTAGATGTGGTTGTGTGGCCCATTAACTGATTCCCCATTTATATTCGAGTATATCATGCTCCCTATTACCATTTTAATAGAGAAACAGATAGTGACAGGCACGCAATGCGACGTGCGTCAGCAGCTGGGCTTCTGCGGGGCCTAATCCCCGTATTGACAGAACCACGAAATTACCAATTAATCGAGTCAATTGGCGGAATATTTATATTTAATTTGTCGAGCATTTATGGCCTCCCAATTGTGGCTAACTAAAATATATTGGCGAAGGCATAATAAGCGCATTACGAATCGCCTAGAGGAAGGTCCTGGAAGATAGCTTTCAACCTTGAGATGGGAGTAATCCGTGGGCGGAATGGAGCAACAGCTGCTCGCCAATATTTTTTGTTTGGCTCCGAAAGCTCTGGCTTCAGTTCAGCCCGGATTCAGTTGGTCCTTTCATCAGAGGACAACGAAAGTGAAATTGTCCAACACGTGACTGGCACCATTGGAGTCTGGCTCGGGTATGAGCTCCGTGTGGAGTTCCTCCGACATCGGCGAAAGCTTATGCGTTCGTTTTCACTTTCACTTCGTGGCCAGGAACACCGACGTTCAGCTGGAGGAGCTTTTCATCGCTTTCCATCGCTTTCCCTGCTTTCCGTCGCTTTCCGGCGATTCAGTTGCGCGTTGGGCGAACGCCAGCACCCATCGAGGCATTCTATAGCGCGGACGTAGCTGTGTTTTCAGTATTCGAACAAACATTTATCGCCTATTTTAGTTTCTTTGAGGCTCAGATTTAGTGGTTCTAAAAACTTTTATTTGATTGTTCTTAAACGGAAGATGCAACTTCTAAGAAAGATTGATTGTTTATTAAATTAAAATATAGATAAATTTATATTTAAATTATCAAAGTTGAATGGCGTTTGGAAACTGAATAAATTAAATATTTTTTCGCTTCATTATTTAGTCCAAAAATCCGAGTTAAATTCTTCCTATTTCTTATCCCTATAAATAATAAATATTTTACGTTTAATACTAGCAGTTCTGGCATAAACTTTAATTCAGAAAATCAAATGAAAGATTGAAAATTCAAGTGCATCTCAGAGAAAGTGCAGTGCGCGAGGAGGAGAATATAAATTCCGATTTAATGATCTGAGAGTTTCAAATATTTAGCGAGTAAGTCCTCGCACTTTCGACCGGCTTCGGACGCATTATGCTCACGGACATTGGCAGCAGTCCAAACGGTAACGGTATCGGCAACAGTGGCCACAATGGTCATGGCCTAGTCGGCGGACTCCATTCGAACTCCTCCAGTGGAATCGGCAGTGCGAGCAGTGAAAAGTTGACAGCGCGCGGCGACGAGGCCAATGCCAAACGGGGCAGCAATGGTGAAGGCGAAGCCGACGAGGATGCCGACGATGACGAGGATGAGGACGAGGACGACGACGACGATGATGATGATGCGGATGAAACTACGGTATAGTCTTACAAAGTCGAGTGGATTCGGTAGGGCGAATTAGCAGCATATGCATGCGTAATTTTATGCTCCGGGATAATTATTAAGCCTCAGCCGCAATCAGAAATCCAAGAGCAAATTATGCGTGTGACAGCGATAAGCTGGGCATAATTTGAAGGGGCTTTCGTTAGGGTAGGTCACTATGGGGGACATGGGAAAAGATATCCCCTTTGGGTTGGATAACCGAGATTATAACCCTTTCTTGATATGCACTGGAAATGTAGCAAGCGATTTTGAAACAAGCTTAACCAGGGAACTAAATTAGAGAAATGAGAGGACAACTATTTCTGCCAACTTTGAGATTAAGATGTACCCTATAGGTACATATCCTTCATATTTTGACATGCAGATAATCCAGATTCTTCTCTATTTTCTTTTTCTGAGCTCAAAGTTGTGTCTTAATTAAAGACCAATACCATACAGTCTTAGATTCCGATTCTGTTTGAATTTATTTGGCACATCCTGGCCAGTGGGTTTAATAATGTATGACTGCTGGCTGAACGAGTGCTTGAGAACTTCAAGCTTTTGAATGGGGCTTAAAGCCCACACAATCCTGCCTTGTTTGTCAGCCGGCCTCAAATCCATTCAATTATTTAAACAATCATTCACAAATGCGAAAGAGCACCCCAGTGGGAACTTTCGCTGGGCGTGAATGAGCAAATCAGGGAAAGGGACTCAAATAAAGGGAAAATGCTGCGAAGGCTCCGGCCAAATGGCCAGTTTGGTATTCCTTTTCTTGGGTAAATGAATTTTCCCGAATGTTTCCTTTTCGAGGAAGTTTGTGCCGACCCTGCTTTTGGCCAAACAGATATCGCTGGGCTGCCATCTACAGATACGTCACATTTTTTCGATTCACCTTCCTCGGCGATTTCGGTGGCGTGGCTTTAATTAAAATCAGCTATCGGTGACGTCAGGCAGTCTGCCTTAATTGAGTCGAGTTTTGGAACTAAACACGTCTTCCGCCCAGTTTCAGGTTCATTTCGGGCCTCCAGGTGGCTTCCAGTGGGGTTACTCCACTCATTAGTGAGTCCGCCACACGTGCTCTGGAAGCCGTGCGTATTGACTCGAGAGAATAAGGAGGTGGAAACGGGCTCTGTTTAGCATGCGAATGCGATAAACGTCAAAGCCAGAGCCGTGTAGGCCATGTTCTTGGTCCCCAGATTATGTAAATTTTGTCTTTTTATTTCGTTCACCCAGCTCCGTATGCAAATTAGTCAATACAGGACTTTTCCCGTGTGAAAAATAGCGAGCACAACAATTTTTGCCAGAGATAATATTGATAAATTTATTTCGCTTCAGATTCTCAGAACTTTATTGATTTAAACCCTATAAAAGAAATTTATGACTAAGAAGACCCTTCAACTATCAAGAAATCTGTATTTCTTTTACGGACATATAAAATACCCTCCTCAAATCTATCTCAGGAATGTATATATATCTTATTTGTAGCAGGGTAGATGGGTGTAGCAGGTTTGTAGCAGGTAGAGGGGTGTTTACAAATGTAAATTCTTATTGTGGATCTGGAAATATGAACCTATAGAAGAAATCGATGAAACACGTGTCAAACTTTATTTGAATTCCTGCAATCGGTCGAATCTGAAAAAGAACGCAAATCGCCAAGAACCTTTCCAATTAACTGGGCTCCAATTTGGCCCAGGTAATTTCTTCCAGACAGACACGCGAAACTCCCGCCCCCCAAGCCGCAAGCGCAATCAGCGAAAATTCAATTCATTTCGTTTAGAGCTCGAATGGGAAAGCGCATGTCTCAATCAGACACATTTTCCCATCTCATCCGTCGGCCGAAGTCTGATTCGACTGGCCTAATCGTTTATCCCAATCCCGCATGTAAACAAAACAATTTGCATGGAGCTGACACAGACCAAATTTTCGTTTGAGAGGAGACCAAGGTGGTCCAGAGCTGATCCATGCTAATGAACTTTCCACATATCAATTAGAAATATTCCTGTTCCTGTTTTCCCAAGCCAAACTCACGTAGAGGGTTGGGACGGCTTTATGTCAAGTTTTTGCCACAAAAATAACCAAAAATGTTTATAAATCTGTCAGTCCTGGAAGTCCTGAAAAAATGTTGCCCAAATAAACGGAAAGACAAGTATGTAGTAAAGGACAATCAGTATGCCAGCATGGTCGTAAAGTTACGGCCCACAAATCAGAGCTAACAAGCTACGGTGGACATGAATGAGAAAATGTGCCCGGCTTTAATAGAGGGATTTGTTTAATATATACATTAATATATATAACCTGTTTAGTTGGCGGAAATCTTCTCGAAAACAGAATTAAATAACGGCGGGTAATAAGTATTTCCAGAATATTTTATGTTCCTTACTCACATCATTAAATTTTAAATGTTTTGTCAACTTTCCCTTGGCTAAATGCTTTTTACAATCTACAAAAAAGAACTTTAAGAAAGGGATTTTGTTTCGCTGTTTTCCTGTTTAGGGTTCGTTTGGGTAGATACTTTTGGGTCCAGCTAAGCTGTTTTCCAGCATTGGCCAAGGTCAAAGAGCGAGCTTATAGCTTGCGGAGAAGGTTACAGGCTGCCTTTTTAATTCCGGCAAATAGTTCATTATTTATTAAAATGATAAGCAGCTGGGTCTCGCCTTTAAGCGTCCAACTCTCAGCTGATTTTAATTGGGTTTTTAGTTGTGCTCGGGCCGAGTGTCGGGAGTCGAAAGTCGAGGACCTATGAAGTCCGCCTCATTTACATAGGCAAAGTGCCTCGAACTTCGTGTCTAAGTACGCCGAACTCGGGAGCCCAATCAGTGGGGTTGGGGAAGGTAAGTTCCCGGGGCAAGGGCATTGAACGAATTAATGTCGGGGGCAGTTGGCTGAAAAGCGTCATAAAACCGGGCAACAAGGTAAACCAGAGCTGCTCATAAACTTTTCGAGTGCCTAGGATGCGATAATCGCTTTTCAATTTCGTCTTAAGAACTTTTTCTCTGATTTCCACAATTTCTGCAAGAATTTCCAACTAATCAGCAAAATTGTAGGAGGCTTTCCATCCCAGCAGGAAAACAATTTCTCAAATATTTAGAAGTGTAAGCGAAATATTAATTTCCAAGAATGGCCAGGAAAATGGGCTGACCTTTGCTCAATTGCAGACCCAGCTTAAAGACCCCTTTAAGGTTGGGAATCCTTTGCTTTCCGGTAGGATACTTAGTACTTCTGGCGGGGTAGCAGAACAAATAGCAATGGAGCAGTACTCAAAGCAATTACACACAAAACGGGAAATACTCAACAACGGAAACCAGATGAGCACCACAAACAAAAGACAAGACAATTGTGTAAATAAAACTGGGAATATAAACACCGAGTGGGTGTGATTGGGGGGACCGCCTTGGCGAGGGGCGGGTGCCACGGCAATTAAGCTTGTCAGGGCTGCGAAACGGAAGTGAGAGATGCACTGCGCAACGACCGAGTGTGAAAGGGGCATTAATATTCAATTGCTTGGACGGAAGCCCAGCGTTGGGCCTGCGCATCCCATTTGAGGAATATGACGTGTCATAAACATTTTATGTAGCATACATTTCTGCTGCGCTTAACATTTCTTGGAAATTGGCCGTAAATTAAGGAGGCTAAATTAAATTAACATGATTACGGATATCTGAAAAATACATGCCATAATATACATCAAATGAACTGAAAATTCAAGCATGATCAGAGCTTCCTATTATCCTTTTGTAAGCAGCTTTTATTATTATCCCGCCTTCTTTTTTTCTTTTTTAAAGTTATTTTTTTTTTAATAAATTATTAATGCCAGCCACTGAAGCGTGACGTATTCATTTATCAGAATCTTAAAGGGGCCAGCGACGTTCTTCGCCAAACACCATCTCATTACCCAGGTTCCTCCTCTTGTAATTTGGTTTTCATCTTTCCCTTAGCCCCCCACATCATTTTCCCGTTTCCGGTTTCGAACTCAGCGATGCCTGGCCGCAGGACATTTACGTCCTTGGCTGGCTGGTGGTTGGCAGCCAAGTCACTGGCCAAGGCCCGCTAAATTTAGTGGTCCAGGCCTATTTATGTTTATGACGGTTTTTCCTTCCAGTCACACAGCATAGTTTTTCCTCAATTTATATATTGCCGGCATATTTGCCGGTTGTTTTCATAAGCCGCTTAGCGTCAGCCATGAAATGGGAACAGAACATCCGTTTATACAGAGGGCCTAACATTATCTCAACAACGAAAAAATCACATATATCAAAAGCCCAAAACAAATCGAATTAACCTCTTGCATAAATTAGTTATTTTTATTCTAATTCAAGTTTTTTGGGAGTGGGTAAAGTGGCCTATAGTCAGTTTAAATTAGCATTTCAATAACAAGTACAGAGGGATTTATAGCAAAGATTGTATAAAATATTGATATATGATATGATATTGATATCAAATAGAACTTTTCATATTCATACGGAAGTCGATAGGAAGTGCACTTCAAATTCCGGTGAATTCTGTTTACTCGAGTGCTTAAATCAGATTTTCCCTATCAGCAAATCCCGGCGAGGAATAAAAAGGGAAAACAGAAACCTAGACAGAAATGCGGAGACAAACAGCGGAAAGCTTTCAAAGCAATTGAAACGTCGCTGAAACGGAGAAGGAAGGAGTTCGCCCTCGCAATGTGTATGCGTATCTTTCATCCAAGCAGCCCAAGAATGTGAGCAATTCGAGCGAATCAAAGGCAGGGTCCATAATTTCAGGGTTCTTATGTATGGGCCAATCCGAGTTTCATCTGGGTGACAAGAAGGCGGCCAGCCTCCCCAAGGAAGACGACCTGGCCCACTTCGGTTGCCGTGGAAGAGTTGTCAAATTCAATAGAAGGGACACATAAATCAGGGGCGAAAGTGAAAGGGAAGCGAGTCATAAATCCTGGCGAGAAGTTGCTGGTGCTCTGAGGAAGAAGCCAATGTGTTCTTGTACTTTCCACTTAATTGCAAAGGAAGAAAGAAGGGAATGTCCTTTAAATTCTGGTCCTTCAGAATTATATTTCTCCCCTCTCTGCCGCAGCAGACAAAAACGTTTTCGTAGCATTGAGAAATGGATCTCTGTGTCATCGTTTGGTACTTGAATGTTAAACGCAAATTTCATTTTTCACCTTGACGTTGGCATGTATTATTTATTTATTTGGCAGTTTTTGGACTCACTATTCCTTAGCAATGAATGAAGTCGATGGAAAACACTTGACTAAACAGCAGGCGACGCCGACTTGAATAACATTAAAACAGTTTATGGACTCGACATTAAACGAAGCAATTAAGAAGATAATTAAAGGGTGGTGTTGGTATGGTGTATAGTAGCGTTTATGGCCCTGATAAAAGTTGGTTCGCGGACCGTGCTTTCCTGGCTTATACCCCTGGGAACTCCTCGAGTCCTTCAATATGCCATAACCAAACACTTACCGCACCCATTGGCAGCAGGGCCCATGTGCGTATGTGGGCATAAAAACAATCTGCAATACATTACGCATACGCCACGCTGTGCCAAATTGTTTCGACAGTTGGGAGCGGGCGAATGCTTATGTCTCTCCGCCATGGAAGGCATTTGCATACACGTGCCGAGCATGGGAACGAAAGGGATGCAGTAGTCCATCAATATATACGACGCAGACACAGCACTCGTCGATTGAGGATGGATTTTGTAAGTTATGGCCAACACATTCTGGCCACTCGGGGGTCAAGAAGTGGCAGCAAACTGCGAGGCCAGAGAAACTAATCAAATATTTATGCTAGCTTTCGTCTGGCTCAACGTCTGGTCACGATATCGTGACGACGCTAACTCGAACGGCTCATATTGGCTTTAATGGCAGCAACAAGTTATGGGGATTCGGAAGCTCCATCGCATGTCCCCGGCCACAAAATAATTGGACTAGTCACTTCTAGTAAGTGAGCATCTACTTTCGGGGAATTTAATTACACGGTATTTTCGCGTCTACTTTGGGAAACTTTGCTTTTCAAACTCGGTTATTATGTAACGTATAATGAGGTTTGACTGGCAGCTTTTAGGGAAGCCTAATGACCACTTTACAGCACTTTACTTTCAATATAAATTGTTATTAAAAGTGGAAATGCACGAACATTCTTTTCGTGCTTTATCGTTCAACGGAGATGGAAAGTGTTTTGGACTCTTTATTGAGATATGTTTAAGAAGATATTCAAGAAGATATATTCAAGAAGATACAACATTCTAACACACGTCCCTGAGAGCCAATTTATATCTTAATGCCATTGACAGATGGCGCCATGTGCACTACGACTGGCGCCATCTTCTGTTCGAAACCTCTTGCAATATTAAGGCATTTATTAGGTTTTCATGAAATTGTTTCAAACCAAAAACAGTTATAAGGCCGAGCTTCCTACTTATTTCTATCCCGATAATACCTTTTCCTTTCGCATCCGAACTTTATGCTTTAGTCCCAGCCTGGCACAGCGGGAGTTTTATAGATGCATAAACAATATTAGGAAAACAAGAAGTGGCAGAAACACAAGCACATTAGGCCGCCTCAGCAGCTGGATGTCAACAGATTTTGCCAGGACCTTTAACTTGGCAGCACCAGCAGAGAATAATACATCAGCCCTCGCCCTTTCGCCTGACTACGCCAGGCCACTCCATCACTCGAAGCTATTCTGTGCTACCTGCTCGCTAGAAGGCACAAACAGCAGCAATCCCGCCTCTGCTCTGGCATTGCTCCAATTAACTTTGGCGTCTATTGTTGTCAACACACCCCCCTCCCCCCATTTTGCCACCCACCAAAAGCCAAGACTTTAGTTGCAACTTAATGGTCATGTGTGTGTGCCCATTGTCGTCGGGGAAGCCTTGGCGGCGAGAGTGTTGTCGTCGTTACCTGAAGATTGTTAGGCCAAACAATTAATTAATCATCAGGCCTGGCTAATGGGTAAACGATACACCGAGTAAACAGCAACTGTTTTTCTTTGGTCTTTCACTTTACGCCTTCCTAGTTTGATAAACTTGACTTTATTTGATTTATAGTTCCTTTGAGAGTGGAGGTCAGAAGCTGGGATCACTCTTTCCCATAATATTATCTAAGCAGAGCACAGATGACTATTTTTACCCAATATTCTAAGGGCAGAACTATAACTATAACTAACTATAATAATTCAATTATTATCAAAAACCAATAATTGTTAATGCTTAACATATTTCGTCGAGTTCCCCAAACCTGAACTCACATTTCTGAAGGTTCTACAGCATTAAAATGTTTCCTAAGCCAAACGAATCCTCAATAAACCTTCCTTAAGAGCACAACCAATTACTTTAATTTGCTCGCCCTTGAAGTTTGCAGTCAAGGCGAAATTTTTATTGAATATTCCTTTCATAATTCAGCAGCCAGAAGCGAACTCATATTTCCAGAAAAGAAACCAAACGAGCTGCCTCGTTCTGGATTCAATTACAAATTTCCTTCCTGCAAACAATAGACTTCGATATGTGTGCACCCACACCGCTTCCACGTTTCATATATCAAGTTCCTTCCGCAGGGGAACGTTTACAATTGAATTGGGAGGAGCAATAAATAAGTTAATGAAATATTACGGAGGACGCCCTCCCTCCGGGAGTGCAAGAAAGTGTGTGTGGCGTTTTGGCCTAAAGTAAAACAATTTGCCGACTAGTTGGGCATCTAAGTGCTCCTCATCAGGCAGATAATTGGAATATGTTGTGGCCAACAAACTGTGCAGCGACAAGCAGATTTATGGTGGCTGTAGGAAATTTCTTTAATTATGACTTCGAGGGGGGACTGGGCAATCTGTCCGGCCTTTGGGGCGCTCCATCAGTCAACGGGCAAGGACACGGAGCAAGGATTCCTTCTGAACTCCCGTGCTCCTTTCCACAGCCACGCGGCAGCGACTTATGAATAATTTATAGCTGGCTTGCTGGGGCTTTGTGCTTTATTAAAAAATTTGTCTCAGGATGCCGCCTTCGGATACTCTCTCTCATTGATATTTTCTACCAAATGGCCTTAAAGAGGTCTTTAAACTGAAGGGCCAGCGACCCTTTTCATCCCTGGCCGCTTTGCAAAGGTAAACAATTTCCATAATGACATAAGTGAATCACCTTGGAAGCCAGTCTATTGAACCATTCGTCACGTGACGCATAAACTGCGGCTGCCTCGAACCTTTTCCAACCCAAAACTGATATAAAACAACAGACGCAGGCAATCGGCATTAACCTTGGCGATATTTGCACAATTGCTGCTAGTCGGCAAAACAAAAATAATCCCAAAAACAAAAATCGAATGTATTTAATTGGCGCATAAAACTAGGCAGTCGCTGACGGAAGCCGAAAACTAATAAAATGACTGCCTACTTCTGGACATCGCCGACGAACTCTGTTCAAGAATGCAAACCTCCAAAGGATCGACTTTCCAACCAGTATTTCTGCTTACGTTTCTATTTTCTAACTCGTCTGTTGCTTTGCATATACATATTCCTATGCATAATGCATAATCCGCATAAACCGAAATCATTCCCCACCTGCCGCGACTTTTCATTTTGAAGGTCACAGCTCTTGATGGTGGCGAAGGCTGAGTTTTCGATACTTAAACTTCGGGTGAGCTGGCTCTCGTTTTCGTACTTAGACCGTGAATACAAAAGGTTCTTTTAAGCATGACAACACACGAAAAACAAAACTATAATGGCGAGAAAAGCGACTGTAAAAGGAGGACGGGATTGTTTGCAATTGTTGGGAAAGGACATCTGAATACCCAGCTTTCGGGCGGGAAGGAGATGTTTTTGACAGTTTAGTTGGGACTCGCGGTCGCTGTTGTTTTCGGTGGCTTAGGGACATTTGTCAACCCAAAAAAGCACAAAAAATGAGAAGTCGTAAACGGTTTGTAAGTTTCCTTTTTCTCTGGTTTGCTCTTTTCTTTTCCCAGCGATGATGTGGACGGTAAATTATGAAAAGCTAATTAAAAAGAGTAATGGCTTCAAAGTTAATGTAATTGTTATTCGGCGTGAAAATATCTTTAAGTAGAACATTTTATACACGAGTTTCCAGCAATTTAAAGGTTAAATTCATGTTTAATTTATAAGCCTAACGTAATTGTTTTGGCTGGCAGATGTAGTTGGTAAGTTTCGTGATGAAAAGCTATTGCTTTTTCGGTCTGCTGGGTCACATTTCAGCTTAAACAAAGTCAAACTAAAACTCAGAATGTGTAACTATTTGAAAAAGAAGTGCGCATATGTGCGAAAACGGTGCGTATTATTAATATTTGCGATGACAGCTGCTAAAAAACAAATATTAGCAAAAGTATGGATTTTAAGTAAACTTATTTACAGAAAGAAAGAGAAAGTAAGAAAGTTTACATACTCGTACCTATTCCCAAAGATAGATTTACAATTATGAGATTGGAGTAGCAAGCAGATCCACCGAGAACTGCAATTTAGGTTTATTATACGCCCAGAGCCCACAGGTCCAGCAATTGCTGCACTCGAGTGCCCCAGGCACCAAGGACACTCGGGATAATCAGGGAATGCCATTGAATTGAATTATTGCCCCTCGTCTGGCTATCAATGGCTAAGAGACCAGGCTAAGAGGCCAAGGCCATAAAAAATAAGAGGTTTCGAAGCGAAATGAACTGCACACGTTGTATTGAGCTGATAAGTGATATAAAATTAATTCTGCCTTAACAACAAACCTATAAAGTATATAGTTACTGAAATATATAGAATGGAACCTGTAAATGGAGGCTTGCAACAATATATTAAGTTATAGGACGTTGCTTTGCGAGTAAATTCAACAACCTAACATATCTATTTTACAATTCAACGGGTATAAAAACTATTTAATCAGCTCTTTGTAAATGCATTTGAATACCCCAACAATAATCGCAATCGTAGACTAACAATTCTAAAGTAGACTTTAAACTGTATGTTAGCTGACATGCTAATTGCCTTTTTTTTCGCTTTTTCTCACGCAGGCAGAGTCCCCTCTACTACCCCTGAAGGACGACGAGTCATCGCCCCCTCGCGTCCAGAGTTCCTCGCACATATCAGCCAGTAGGTCACCCCACCAGTACAGCACCTTAGACGGCGACCTCGAGCTGAAGCACCACCCCCTGCCACTCACATCCGCGCCCGGCGAGCTGACCAACTGCAACAGTCAGGAAGGAGAGGCAAACAACAACAGCACCAAAAACAACAACAACCACGAGGGAACGTTCTATAAGAACTATCCGGGCAGGGACATTCCCACCCACAAGCATCAGCACGAGTATCAGCTCTACCCCAACGACACCTTCGCTCGATTGGAGGGCAAAGCCCCGAAACCGAACACCAAGATGCAGACCAAAGTGGATGCGGTAGGCCGGATTACTGGGCCTTGGGGAAAGTGGCAGCTGCGAACAGTGCTCCTGATCTTCCTGTGCAAGATCCCGTCCTCCTGGTTCATGGCCTGCATCATTTTCACTGCCCCAGCACCGCGACATGGCGAGTTCTTCTGCAAGCCGCCAAACACAATTGGTGCCCAGAACCAAACGCAATGGATCAAGGTTTCACATCCGCAAAAGGAGGAGAGCGACGATCAGGAGTTCAGCATAGACTTCTGCAATGTATACCAGGATGCCCAGCAGCACGCCCATCACTACTACAACTACGAGAACAGCGAGCAGGAGCCGCGTGTCTGGGAGAAGCCTCTGCACCGCAACTCCAACGTGATCCCCTGCACGGAGTTTCAGCACGAGTCTGACTACCACTCGGTGGTCACCCAGTACGATCTCGTCTGCTCACGTGACATTCTCGTATCGGTCACCCAGTTCTTCCACCTATTTGGCGTCCTTACTGGCGGCATCCTGGCCAATCAGTTGCTGAAATAGTAAGTTGATGATGGGTGAATATGGCTAAGTCGATGGAATGGATAATTAATAAATGCATTTCTCTTTGCAGTTTCAGTCCGCGGAACGTAATGCTCTTCGGCATGATCACGCAAATATTTTGTGGCAACCTCACTGGACACGTGGCCTCTTACGAACTTCACGTCTTCTTCCGCTGCCTCTCCGCCGTGTGCTGTGCCCAGATGTACACTGCCGGAGGCCAAATCAGTAAGTACTGAGGCCTTGATTGCTCCTGTGATCATATCTCATGGATTCTATCTTCCACTCTGCAGTGGCCGACATAACAGGGGGGAAGTACCGCACCTGCGTCTCTACGCTTTTCGAGCAGTTCTGGTCCATTGGGGTGATGATGCTGCCCGGAGTAGCCAGCTTCTGGTCCAGCTGGTCTCACCTCTACATGGCCATCTCGTGGCCCACTGTGATACTAATCTATCTGTGGCAGTAAGTATTGGGGAAGAGTGAAGCCTTGAACATCCTAAAATCTTTGTGGCCCTATAAAGTAACTATATATGTATATATTCTTGATCAGGATAAATAACCTTGTCGATTTAGGTATGTCCGTCTGTCATTACTTTAGAAAACTATAAGAGATGGTACTTTTGGAGGTTTGGTTGGATAACCTCCAACAGCACACATCATTATACACAGACGGCTCTCACTCACTGCCATTCTTTACGCATGTAGATATGCCGAAAAACAAATAGGAAGTCTCACTCTCAGCCCTTACAGCACTAGAAAACCTAAAGAGGTCTACCTACTATATATTTGAAATTAGAAAACTTGCAGACCAAGCTGCTGAGCAAGCACCCCACTGCCATTAATATGAGAAATAAACTACAACGTACCATATACCCTTAAATACATTAGTAACCACATGAAAGCCCAAAATGGCCTTATATGGAACAACACATCTGTACACTACAAACTCATTAACACAAGAAGAGAACAATATCGAACTTTTAAATCCAACTATATCTCGAATATATACCATTAAACACCCAAAGCTGTGGGATCCGTAATATTAAGATTTCTGTTTGCTTTGAAAAGAAAACAAAAGTGTGCTCTTATGGTCGACTGAAACGTGCGTTTTTCCATTCCATTTCCAGGTGGATACCCGACTCGCCGCGCTGGCTGATCGCACGAGGACGTACGCAGGACGCCAAGAAGATCCTGCTGGAGTGCGCCGAGGTGAATGGAACGCGGTACAACCTGCCCCACGACATAGACCAGCAGCTGGAGCTGCAGGCGCAGACGGCGATGGACGCCCCTCCACCAAGTGGATGGTGGTCGATATGGAAGGGCGAGCGGGCAGTTCGGCATATGGTGTGCGTGCACCTAGCCTGGTCGCTATACATCGTCGTGTACTACGGCATGCTGCTCAATATTCGCTCCTTCAGTCGCGACCACCTGTACATAAACACCTTCGTCGCGGGCTTCAGCGAGATGATGGGCACTTTCTTCGGGCTCTTCCTGATCCTGAAGACCACCCGCAAGTGGCTGTGGACAGGACTCTTCAATATCGTGGCAGGCTGCGTCGCCTACTGCGGTTGGTTGGTTCCGAAGCCCAGCGTAATTGGGCTGGATCCGAACGTGGCCTTGCTAATGTGCTCGGCCATGGTATCGAAGATGGCCATATCCACGACTCTGAGCATACTTACTACCTGTACAGTAGAACTAGTCTCGGATGACAAAAAGAAAATCACATCGTTTTCTACAATCTGCTGGGCTCGTTTCTGGCTGCTGGGAGCCCCTTTCATTGGATCCACAGTGGTCTTCGGACAGCTCATTCCTCAGACGGCCTTTGCCTCTCTGGCCATTTTTGGTGGCCTGTGCACATCCTTGATAAGTAGTCCTAGAACACATCCCATCTCTAGACCAGCCTCACCAGCTGCCCAAGGAGCCCAGAACATGGCATCGCAGTTCACCATCATCGATGGAATGGACAACAAGGGCTATACGGCCACCTCGAAGGCCATTCACTCTAACAGCACCATTAGAAAACTGACCACGCCGCAATCGAATCTACCTCCTCAACTTATGCCCGGCATTTGGACGACCAAGATAAACGAGGACGGCCCACCACTGTGAACAGCCTTTCCAAAGTGATGTTGGGACGAAGAATTGGGTGTGGTTAAGCTTTGGAAGCTCATGAAGCATTTCCAAAGCCCAGGATTAAAGCCTTTAGGATAATGAATCCTGCGTTCAGGAGCAAGATACAGTTAAAGAAGCAGATGTTCAAAAGTAAGCTATTGCTAACCTCACAGCTAGGACCTCGGATGGGTTCACTTTGGTGGTGCTGTGACCTGTAAACTATAGTCTACAAAATTTGATAAATACTATATAGCCCGCTTAATAACTTTAGGGGCTCACTTTTTCGTAAGGCACATTAGAAAACTTTCTTAGGGAAGGATCAGGTTAAGTACTAGATCTTTTCGCACACTTAAGTAAGAGCTCAAATTTACCCAACTCGGAGTGCTCAAGTGAGAATATCTTAAGCACTTGAAGACAAAGGTACATTTCTAGGTAGGCAAACTCTTAAGCTTAAAGCTGTGGAATATAATCCTCAACCAAATTATTTTAAACGAATGCTAGGCAACAGACATATATATATTTCATTATCTTTAAATTTAGGGCATTAAACTATTTAGTAAACCCGGAAGGCCATAAGGCACTCGAGTCTGGGATTAGCTTCAGCGCAGCCATAATTAGTAGTCTCGTAAGCAAGTAAGCCAAATGTGGAACACGGCTTGGGACAAGCCCAGTATTACGCAGTCACCTTTGAACCAAATAAGAACCTTACCTCATGTAGAACCCACTGCACAGATAAACCAACTTCAAATGGTGATCCTTCTAAAGGCCTGTGGTTCCACATTTAAGTGATTGTGTTGCAAACACCTGGAGAGAATTACATGAAAAGACATACAAGAGTAGTTACACAATAATTACATATTATGGACAGTTTTAATTAACTAATTTTATCTATGATAAAAATCTCTAATTAATTGCGTAGAAAAACAATAATTTTAGTGTACACATTAATTACTTTACTACCGTTATGTATTATGATTATCAATTACCAAGCTAATTTAATATAAATCAATTAGTAGTTTTCAGGTCCTACCAACATACATACTACCAACTCTGAATATAAAATCTCTAGTGAATACGCTTAGCAACTTGTTGAATGTTATCTGAAAATGGTTACTATATGAAAGGAAATGTTATACATGGCAAAAGAGCAATATTTTTCTAATAAAGCATCCCCATTAAACCAATGCATTTAATTTATTTATATAATTTATGGGTAAGCAAACCTATTATATTAGGGCAGTACCCTTACAATACCCGTAAATTACATTAAAAATTTAACACGCCCCCATAATTATACAACCAAATCAAATATATGTAGGCACAGGACAAAAGAAAGAAAAAAGTTAGATTTCCTTTTTAGTTTTATTTACTTTCCTTATTTTTTATCCCAGCTTTATCTTGAAAAGAAACGTACATATAGGCTTCTAACAGGATTTGTCAATAACTCCGTGACTTCCTTAGCTTTTTTCGGCGAACCTATAAGAATGTAAGTAAGTTACGAAAAGCTTCGATTTACAGAGTCTCACAAAAAATAAAAATTACATATATTTATAAAATATTCGACATCCCTGGCTAGATTTAAAAACCGTATCGTGCGTTGGTTTCTATCGATAGCTTATTTGATAAGTAGATATTAGAGATGTGCAATGCGTAAACTAAAAAAAATGGACAGTGTGAAAATATTATCACATGCGATTTTTATAATATCCGTAATTTTTAAGAATTTTATACAGAGATAGGGAAAATTTAAGAAAGTAATATTTTCTTTATTAAATCCAATATATTCACGAAGTTTTAGTATATTACGTATGCGCCTGGTATTTCTGCCTAGAATCTGAACGGCCACACTTGCAAATATGCTTCTTTAAATTCTAGCGGCATTTTATGAAAAAAAAAGCAACGCGAAGGATTAGCGTCACTTAACGTCGTAATAAAAAAGATTTTGTGTTTTACGATAATACAGATTGTTAAAACAGTGCCATCGGCGGAAAGAATACTGGGATATATGCCATGGAATTCGATGGAACTGAGAATGGCTTGGGAATAGGAGTCGGCGCTCGCGGAGTTTTGCGGGAGATTAACAAAAACGAGGGCGGCGTAAAGGTAAGCAAAATAAAGTAACGGGACGTGTCCCGTCCAACCATGTGCGATATGCCAAAACATTCCCTTTCTACTAAGTAACCCTGGAATGCAATACACATATGGGGTAATGCCTCGAACGCAGGCCGTTTCTGCTATTTTCCTTTATTCGCATTTGTACATTGTATATTTTATTTGCTGCGTGGTTTTTATTTGCTTTGAGGCAGCTGTCGTTGATGCGAATTCGCCAGTTGATCGGTGTTCGCCGGACATTGTCCATGACAAGTGTCCATATTCCCGGACTAGCGAAAGCTCCACCCCAAAATGGGCAATAGGCCAGGCAAGACAAAGAAATCGAGGGCCTTAACAGAAGAAATGACCATAAAGGCGGACAACGGGCCAGGGAGACTGGTATGCTAAGTGAAAAATAAGTAAATGCATTGTGAATATGAATCATGACTATTTCGGAAATCGGATAATTATGGATGCCCCTTGAAGTTTACAGATGTCCAGATGTTGACTTAAAATTATATTGACCAGAGTTCGTAGTCAAATGCTTCCTAATGTGGATTTCTATTTCGTATCATCTTTTAATATGAGATGAAAGATTGTCTAAAGAAGGTTGAAATCTGCGATTTGACAGAAAAGTCATTAAACTCTAGGATTCAGAGACTCCCCTTTTGCCACCTACGATGATGGTTGTGGAGATCTGCTGTTGTCTGCACCCTTGTCGTCTACATTTGTTTTTTGTCTATTTATAGCTTATTTTATGGTCGTCTCTTCCAATTTTTGTTTGATTTTTTTTCTCAAATGTGTTGTTGCTTAGGCGAGTTTCAGTAAAAGTTTCAAATAAACATTGTTTATTCCCGTCTCCGAGTAAGACCATCTGATCCATTGGTGTATATTTTTATTATTTTTCATTTTCATCCAAACTAACAAGATATTCATCTATTATGGACCCTATCCAACAAAACATTATCTTTATCTATTTGACTAACTCATTAAACTGTAACTATCTAAGAAAGATTTAGTGGTTGGCATGGATTTCACTCAAGCTTGATATAATTTAACACCCTCATACATTGTTTTTGGATTCCCACTGGGCCGGGCGCCGGGTGATATCTTGTCACCTGTCACGCATTGCTTGGCTAACCCTAAGGCCAACATCTAGCTATTGCCACCTCGTCATGGCCCATCGTGTGGGATTCCGTTTCACTGCTTAGATTTTCTCGCCAAATATGCAAAGTCAGCTGTTGGGCAATGTGGAGCACTTCCTCGATTCGATTCGGCTCGACTTGCAGATAGTGCGCCGTGATGCGCAACAATGGCTGTGGGATTGCATGTCACTTGGCATCCACAAGGGCTGCACCGGGAAAAATAAGATGAACGTCAGAATAGCAAACATTCCTTACCTCTTTCCTCCTTTTTATATTTTCAACTTAGGAAAGTGTTGGTCTCTAGGCTAAGCCAAAAAATTATATCAAATATTTTGGAAGTTCATGTCCGACTTTCAACAGTCGCCTTATCAACTCTTTTTAAGATATATCTAAGGTCTTAGAGACTTAATGAAACAAATCTTTCTTGTTTTTCTATAAGAAGCTAGACAAAAAGTTGTATGTGCACGAGTTCCTTCAGCTGTCTTGCGAAGACTTTCATTCATTAGTAGTCGACGGTCGCCCTATTTACGTATTCCCCCGTTTTCTAACCCCTTCATTGAGTGTTTCGGCTTAGTTGCAGTGTCTTGCATTTTCACTGCTGCCATTTGAGTCTGAATCGAGTCTAAGGCTTGTCTAGCTTTTCAGTTTTCCATTGCAACTCAGACCAAAAGGTTGTCATCTGGCACCCGCACTCTTGCCATTGCACTAAATTACGTGCCAATTAAGTGACTTACATAAATTGAATTGCATTCGTTCGCCCACGCGCGCTTAAACGTTCGGCGATCGGACGATTGGCGATCTTTACCTTTTCGGTCTGACCAATCTATATCTATAATCAACCTAATCCAAGTCCATAACGGTTTAAAACAAGCTTGCTACTGACGGGCTTTATAATATCTGATTATAATCGTAGGTGTAAATCAGATCTCTTAATAAATGGGAACAAAAATTAATAATGCCTTTTCATAAGAAACTTTTTGAGATATATAAATCCCTTGTAAATCGAATTTGATTAAAGCTACAGAAAGCAATTAAATTTAGTGTAAATGTATTTAATGATATCCAAAACATTTCGTTAGTTCTCGAAATGTATTTTAAATATAGCACCCACACTTTGGGTGAAATCAGATCGTGTCCCGGGTGTTTTCTTAAATACAGCAATCAGAATGCTGCTAGTAATTTTGTTGGTTTCAATAATAATAATAATATGAATTAGTGAGTTTAGCATTTTCTTTGCAAATTAACTTATAGTTAGGCACCAGATTGATGGAAATAATGCTTTGACATAAGAAAAATAAGCAGAGTAAGATACATATTCCGAAGAGATTGTTACCGGCCACCAAAAATATAAAGAGAGGCAATAGCTAGTATTTAACAATACAGAGGGGTAGTGCTGATAAAGGGAAAGCGCCATGAGGGCTAGAAACGATCCAAACTCATAGTCATACGAAAACATCCGGATCGTTATGTGGACGCCATTCAATCTTACAGCTCTCTCTCTCACTGTCTATCTGCCGGGGCCCACACGCTCGCCTTAGTGAACAATATTTGAGCATGTGTGGCGCTGAGCGAAGCAAAGCAAATTGAAAACGAAAATATTTTTAAATTGATTTCAAAGACAGACAAGATCGGGCGCCGGCGAGAAGAGTCGCGGCTACGGGTCGCGAGAGTCCCGACGGTATTACCCAATATAATGGAAGAGCGGAAGGCGGAAAAGCGCAGTAGAAATTTTACCGAGTAGGCGAGTCGAAATCTGTGTCACAACGGAAGCACCGAAAAAAGGAAAATACACTAAAGGCCAAACAAGAAATTCTATCGATCCGTCGGTTTATGGAATCAAGTGAACCGTATCGCGCCTAGGAGTTAATCGTGCGTAGAGCATCATGGACTTTATCGCGAGTATCATGAAAAGGCCTAAGAGCATCGCCACCACTGGCATTACCTCCACTCAGTCAGCGGCCATGGAGGCCTCAGAAGCTGCTAGTCCCCCGGAAGATCTTCCATCAGCAAAGGTTACCGAAGGAGTTTCACTGATCTCCCCCCACCTCAGCACTCTACTTGAATCTGCTTCGGAGGATCTGCTGCGTTTAGAAGAACAGCACTGCAATCTGCTGATGGAACCCGTCCCCATTCCACTTGCAGCTCCCGAAACCAACAGTGCTAGTAGGGAAACCATCCAGCAGCTCCTTAGTGAAATTAACGTGAATCTAAACCAAGTCAGTGCCAATGAAATGGAGCACTTGCAGGCCATGAGTGGCGAGGTATGTCACAGCACTATGAAGTTCGTTTTTTAAAGACATTTTTCTTGATTTTTTTTTTGCATTTTAATATGACGTGTTAATACCTTTAGAAGGGTATTCAAGTTGTAGTAAGAGTTTTGTAAAACTTTTTCAAAACATATTTTATACACATATTTTTCAATAATTTCAATTGTTTCGCTGTATATCTATAGGAGGAAAGGAAATCCGTCACCCTGGCTTATAGGCAGTTTTGTTATTTTTTGCCAACTTATTGCGCTTCAAAATTATTTAAAATGGCGCTGCATTTAAATTTATTTTTGCCTAAAATTAGCTCAATATATGATATTGTATCACTGTGTTCACTTTTTTTTGTTGAATTCCACAGGGTGTTCCCAACATTTTATTTTAATGATATTAAAAAAAAAAATATTATTTTAGAACAAAATTAAAGTACCGTGAAAACGCGCTAGGAAATAATTGAAACAAAATTACGGAAAGAAAACGTTTTTTTTTCACTTTTTTTAACTTCATTATTAGACTTATAATTACCACTACCCAATTTGTCCTTTACCAAAATTTTCACATTTTCCATTGCCCCGCCCATTTTCCGACCCACACTGGCTCATTAGCCGACTTTGCTGACTTTAACCTTGCCGCAAACATCGCACTATAATACGTTCTAATTAAATTCCCTGAGTAGAACATTGCACCCAAACCTGAATAAACGGAAAACATGACGGACCGGGCCAGCCGCATTGAGTCCGCCGTATGTTCATTTTGCACTGCACAAAAGCGGACGCCGACCCAGTTTCACATCTATCTCCCCACCTTCTGTTCCTCAATCACCTCCACCGCCGCCTTCCTGCCGCAACCCCGATTTCTGACGTCTTGGCTGGCTTTTAAATTAATGACATTTGCTTGTCGACTGACCGACCACGCCGAACATTTCCAATGTGTGCTCTCACTTGTCCCAGTGTGGAAAGTATCTAAACTATCAGTCATTAGCTCTAAAGGATGTATATTCTATAGTTATTCTCTTTAATTGATTGTAGGTCTTAAAAGTAAGTTGTGTTATATATATATATATATATATATATATATATATATGATGATGAAATGTAAGAATTTTCTCTGCGATGGTAAATTGAAAACATACATTTTAAACTCCAATAATTTGGGATTTTTATTGCAATAATTAGCTAATTTAATTGCCATCCAATTACAACATATTTAGTTATATTGGGCGAAATGTGTTTTTACTTAGAGCAGACCACTGTAATCCCAGACGTACCTATTTATATCTTCAGCCTACGAAGCCCTTACGTCCCTTCTCTAAAACAATATGTCAACAGTTCTTAATTAAGCGCCAAAAACAGCTGCTGTCCGTGACCATCTTTCATATCCCAACGCTTGTTTACGTATTTCGTCTGCGAATTGTTTTGATTATGTTAATTTTTTTCCTACTCATTCCACTTTAATTTTCAAAACTTTTCATTCGAATCATGTTGCACGCGATGTACAATTTGTAATTAATTTTCTTGCATTTTCTGCATCTCTCCCTTGGCAGCTAAGTCCGCTGGCGGTGAAGCCCAATCCCAAGCCATCGAGCATGGAGCAACAGAAGGCTCTGGTCGCTGCTCTGGGGCACCAGACGGCAGCAACTGGTTGCCAAAATCTTAATGTGGGAGTGGTTCCAAAATTTGGAGGTCTGCCAGAGTTTGACGAGACGCAAATACCAGAACTGGCTCCTTCAAGTGCCGAAATGGAGGGTAAGTTAACGCTCAAGCTGGTTTCTCAATGACAACAAACATTTTATATGCAAACTCGGGTTCAGGACCTACGTTAATATATTTGTAAACAACTCTACTGCAGTTGTGGTTTACTCTATTTCCATTAAATAACTGTATTTTTTTCTAACTTACTTACACTCTTAAAATGATTTCACAGTTCGCCACTCGGATTCAGATGTTTTTGTGGAATGTCTATCGCTTCATAGCGAGAGGTATACCGCAGATCGCTCTGAGTTAGAAGCCTATTCGAGTGCTCTTAACGATGTGTTGGAGCAGCAGCTGTCCATGACATCAGCTGCAGCTTTGGATAACGAAATCGAAGATCCTTTGGCTGTTAACCAGAACGACAACGTCAGCTATGAAGCCATGGATGTGGATGATATCAGCGAAACCATGGAAATGTTAAAGGATGTATTAGGCCCCGAAGATCATCAGCTTTTGCAACAACATATTCTCAGTGAATCTCAGCCAGTTTTACAATTAAGTAAGCAGGAGATCAAAATACAGGAAACAGAACGTCCAAGTCCGGACGAAGTAATACAGAAAGACGACGATCAAGGTCATCATCAGATCCAAAATCCGCCGCTGGAGGAGCCAGAACAACCTATACAACCCCAACAACCTCCGAATGTCCAAAAGCCCTCGGAACTGACTGAGGTCCATACAAGTACCTCTATTGAGTTCCCCAAGAAAGATCAAGAAACTTCGGTGGTTGTAGAAACCGCACAGAGCACTGAATTGGATCTACCAAAAGCATCCTTCAGTCTTGAGCAAAATACATCACCGGCTGTAGAGGCTACCGAGGAAGAAATTAGCGGGGAGGAGTTTGAACCCATGGAAGTAGATGTCTCTATTAGGATGGATGAAGCAACGGAGCTTGGGTCGTCTCGGCACCCACATGTCGAAATCCAGGCACCAAATTTAACCCCTACTGCGTCTAAAGTCTCAGAAGAAAATAACCAGAATGTGGGCGTACCAGAAGATCCATTGAAGAGTACTGGTCTGCAGCCATCAGAAGTACCACTACCAGCAGCTCCGCTCTCACCACCCATACCCACACATACCCTTCAGGACAAAACGGATGAGCTGGGTAATTCTCCGCCCATACCCACACACCGCCCAAAAACAGCTGAGGAATTAAAGTTCCTAGCCCTAAAGGAGCTACCGTTGCCAGATGATATTGATACTGAAAGTAATGTTCCTCCGCCGATACAAGAAGTGGATAACGTGGCACCGGACGAGCAAGCTCATATCCGTTTAGTTGCTGCAGTCACACCCAGACAAAAGCGATCGGCGACGCCTTTGTCGTTGGATGTGGGAGGTTGTACCACCGAGGTATGCACTCCAGAACCCACGTCGCCAAGTTTTCCTCTCAAAGGACAGGCGGAGAAACCATCTCATTTCCCGCGCTCTCCACATGCTCCACCAGAGCAGGAAGAGATGCCCTACCTGGAAGAAGCTGTGATAGAACCAAAGCAAAGCGGTTTTGGAGCTGGAGTCATCGCTAAGTCAGCAGTAGTCATTGAGGTAACACAATCGAGTCCGGAGAAGCAGCAACATCTTAATGAAACCTTGCCAATGGAGGAGCGTTCACCCTCACCCTTGAATGAGACCTTTGACAGCGGTTGGAAAATGGAGGATAAGCCACAGGCGGATTATCAGGATATTGAGGGTTCCTCCACATATGCAGTAAGCCTTGGATCGGTCGACGATCATCAACGCCGAACTTTTTCGGTAATTCAATCTACGGCGGATACGGGCGAGTCAAAAGCTCAACAGACAATATTTAAGGAAAAGGAAAATGCGCGCCGCACCTTCTGTTTAGAGCAAAATGCATCGCCAGCTATGGAGGCCACCGAAGATGCAATGGGTAATGACGCCATGGATTTGGATGTGTCCTTGAGGGTAAATGAGGTAACCATTGTTAAGACACCTCAGAAAATCGAAAAAGAGTCACAGGCACCTATCTCAAACTCGCCCCCGATTCCCACTCATCAACATTTAAAGAGAGCCCCTATTCATGGTCTGAACTCTCCTGTGTCGCCACTGGGTAATGCTACTGTTGTTTTGGAGGAGCAGGCCCTATCTGCCAAGGAACAAGCCACCCTTAGTGCCAGCGATGAGAAGGATGATGTTTTTGTGGAGCACTTCGGTGCCATTTCTCCTGTTTCGGATGACATGTTCAAGACCCCACAGTTCACCAGCAGTAGTTTCAACAATCAAGCCAAGATGAAGGCCAATGGTGCTGGGGAAATGGGAGGTAAAGCTGCTGCTGCGATGAATAGACAAGGACGTGCTGCCTCTGTTGAGGAGGAGGCCGTCTTTGATGCCCAATTCCAGGATGGCGCCAGCAACCAAAACCGTAAGTAAAAAAACCCTTTTTATTTTACAGGGAATGTTACATCATTTTTTATTACTGTCAAGTATTTAACAAGGTTTTAAAAACTGTATTATATATATTAATATTTAATGAGGTTATACTTATCGATTAGGATGCTTATAAATTCTTAGTTTAGATTATGATTTTTAATAACAAACAAAAACTTTAATTTCAAAAAATACCAGTTTTAACGAGCCTTAATTTGACGGAAACAACAATTTGCTTCTAAAGCCGAATACCAACATACGATATTTTTGTCTAGCAAACAAATTCCTATACTAATCGTGAAAAAGTTATTAAACATTTTTAACAACATGGAATTGCTTTTGATGCTGATCAAAATATTTGCACTTAAAATTTAATTAAATTTATTAATTTTTATTTATTTAATACTAAAGTATCCTAAATGCTTATTCAATTGAATTTAAAAAAATCGAACAGTTCGATTTTATCTTACAACGCCCAAATCATCTCAAACTAGTGAGGTTTTAACGTAATTACCACTTACAGGGGTACCACTGTGCCGTCGAGTCCTTTGCATGTTCGTGTCCTTAGCTCATCAGCCATTACAAAAACCCAAGCACTCATAAACCTTTGAACTTGAAATACATATGTATTGTGTGTGGGGAACCCATAGTTCCTCCTTTGCCCGCATGGACGATATCGCGGCGATATCTAACTGTAAAAATAAACCTAGCACACGAGCAAGGCAATGAACCTGAACTTCAAATCGGGAAAGGGAACTTCGAAAAGCCAAAAGAGCACACCAAAACAAAGGGGCCCCACAATACCAATTAGTAACATAATTTTATTTTTCAATGGCGAACTATGGGGTGTAGGAAGTGACTTTTTGTTTTGGTGTTTCATGTTCGTCTGTACGTTTTCTGTACGTTTTGTTCGTTCCCGTTTCCTGGTTTTGTTGTTATTGTTGCTGCAAATGCATTTTTTTCGTGCTCTTATATGGAAAATGCCGCATTACGCGTGCTCTTGCCCTCTCCGTCTGTTGCCTCTCCTAAGCAATGGTACTCTCTCTGCCATTGCAACTCTCTCATTTACTAAGTACTCTTTGTCTCTTGAAGCCCTTATCAGCAGAATATCGTAAGCTATTATAAAAAGCGAATAGGAAGAACTCGACTCTCTGTGACGTCACTTTGTCCAATTGAACCCACTCTGTCAGATTTTGTTGTTCCTAGTAACTTCCAAAGGCTTTGCATCAGTATTTGTGCCTTGATGAGCGCATTTATATTTTTGTTAATTACCCAAGCTTATGGATAATTGGATAATTTGATAAATGGCTGCCCACTTATACAACGGAAATTATTTCGTTAAATTTATTTGTTTTGTTTATTTCGGAACTTAGTTTTTGTTAGTTCTTACATTTTTGAAATAGTTTTATTGGTGGCGCCTAAGTTATCGATATCGCTGACTATAAAAATGCATCTCTGATTTCTCTCAATAACGCACACATGAACTACAAAAAATTAATAGGCTTTCTACTGCGCTCTCATCATTCATAGAAACTACAACACTGCACAGTGTGCATTCCAAAATGGGGCAATTTAATAAAGTCGAAAACGAATAAATGTTTGTATTCCCTTTTGTTGTGAAAGTATCTTTTTTATGAATTTGAAACTTTCTTATAGATAATGTTTTCAGAACGTTATATAGGACGTTTGGTTAAGGAACTATAATTCAAAATGTCATGTATTGTTTCTCCTATGTGTCAAATTATTTTATAAAATGGCATAAGTTCGCGGGTTTATTAAAAATGAAAATGGAAAATAATTTTATTTTGGTTTGTTTATTTAATAACTATTTAATTGAAGAAAATTTTTTAGTTTTTAACGTTTTTAGTATCGCTAGTTGACTGTGACCTATCGAATGCTCTCTTCTCCCATACACACCAATACCCAAGCGCATAGGAATTCAACTTAGAACTCGCCATGCAGTTACACAGCAACCTCTCATCTGTAGTAGAACGAGAGAGAGATAACTAAGGGGAATGTTGGTGGGGGTGTGAATGTGGAGAGGAAGAACGGGCGCAACTCCAAACAGACAACGTGTACACAGCGCTCTCTCTTTCGCACTTGCTCTCTCTGCGCACTTGCTGACTGCTGAATACGCGTCACTGTCCCACACTCCAGTCAGAATTCAGGCTCTTCTGTTCGCTTTTTCACTCGCTCGCGTGCGTGCGTTGGTTTGTCTTATTGGACTTGCGGAGAGAAATGTAAGCAATAAGAAATTCCATTTCAGTTAGTTTTCAACATCTGACGTCGCTATATCTATCGGTAGTACCCTACTGCTGTTTAATCTTGGGATTGCCAGGCTGCTAAATTGGCAAAAGTAAATTTGTAAAGCGCAAAATTAGAATTATTTGTTTGTTTACCAAGGCTAGAGTAGCCTTATTTTGAGCTTGGCTCGCAGGAAGTGCTAGAAATTGGAAATGCAGCCAGCAGCTGTGCAGAAGAAAACAACAAATAGGCATAAATAAAGCCAGAAGACAAGTCTCCGAATCGCCAAGTAAAAAATAATATGTGAGAGTGAGAGCGTGAAACTTCATTGTGTGATTTGCTCTGCGTATTAGTGTTTCTTCGAACGTATATGTGCGTGTGGGTGTTTTCGGGCGCTGCGTGGTCATGGCTAACAATATTATGTGAATAACTGTGGAAAATCTTGAAAATGCACACCTTGTCAAAGACAAGACACGCAATTAAGACGCAGTGCAGGGCGAGGAGCTGCTCTCTCTCGCTGCTCCGCTCTCTCCGCTTCCAGTTACATTCCCATTTCTCCTCTCCTTCAATCAACCCACTTTCGGAAACCATTTGTCGATTGCATAAAATGACTCACAAGTCGACGTTTCCCTTTGTTTTGTTTTGGTCCGCTGTTTGAGAAATCGGAAAATGCATAAAGCTAAAGCTACATATCCGATAGTTGTGACCTGCATTGAATATCTGGGCCTGCCCGGGTTTCCTACTATTTTTAAAGCCGACCATCGCTCTGCATTTGTTTATGAATTCTCTCCATTCCATTTCCATGTGCACTGAAATAATAGGGTCCACCCTCTTCCATCGACACAATATCTATCGTGTCACTTTGAATTTTAAAAAAGAGGAGTCGCTTACAAACATAAATTTATATAATATCATTGTGTGCTTATTTTTTTGTACTTTCTATGATTAATAGTTCTTATCAAATTTGTCATTTGGTATGGCTCATTTGACATATTCCTAAATCCTAGGAACTATGTAATTGTTTTCTGTGTACTGTGAAAATAATAACGCGGCTTCTATGCAGAACAGGCACACCTCATTTTCGTGCCCCTCGGGATCTGGGTTTGGGATATAGGGGGTTAAATGAGGAGGGACCCTTGCTTTGAGTCATGCTATATCTTAATTTTCTTTTTGTCATCGTTCTCCCCCTTGTCTTTTGTTTTCCTTTTTACAAGAAAGAATTTTGAATGTAAGATACATTTTTATACTCTTCTTTAAATTTTATACTCTTCTTTAAATCAGCATTTCCTTAAAGCTTATTGACAAAGTCGGTTCAGTTTGCTGATAGTGCACCTTGTCAATAAAGCCAGCAAAATCATTAGAGATAAAGATATTAGTGATAGTAGGAAAAAAAAAAGCAATTACAAAAATAATAGAAATCATAAATGGTTAAAGTTGTCAATTAGATGCGTTGAACTAGATTAGATATGGGTGATCCAATCTATACGCTATAAATTTTCAATTATGGCAACCCTAACTCAATATTTTGCAACCCGTTTCTCAACCCGAACCCTAGCGAAGCTTTTAAGTATTTATTTTCAAGGGGCGTTTTGTCCATTTCATTTCCTGCATAAGTGTTTTCCTTCAGTATGTGACATGTATATATGGTACATTTCCAAAGAGAAGAGGTTAAAGAAAACCTTGGTTGACATTGATTTGAATTGATCTGATTAGAAACCGAAATGGAGCCTTCGAAGCCAGTGACTAACTATTGTTTTTGTATTTCTTCTTCTTTCCTCACAAAACACAAATGCACGCGCATGCACTCATCTAAACCCACCCATCAACGCACTACAAACCACGAACGCCATCCACAGTAATACTGAACTCATTAGATTTTGATTATTTGTACACGAAAGGCAGCAATAATGCGCCCATCGATCGGAGTTCGCTGCTGCTGAAGTTTGACCCGCTTCTTGGAGCCCCTGTTCCCGTTAACCATCCGAGTCAGCAGGAGCAGGCGCTGCTGAATATCCTGGGCTCTAATCAAAACAGGATCCTAAGTCCCACATTGGAGGAGCACGAGACAAGTGGCGGAAACCAGTCGTTTGGAATAGTACCCAGTGCCAAAGATACCGCCAAGAAGTTGGACTTTAAGCCACCTGTGGATAGGACAAAAGTAAGCTATAAGACTTCATTTTGCATTACGAAATTTCGATGAAAATTTCAATGGTTATTGTCCATATTGAATGTAGTTATTAAGTTATATAAATAATATTGTGACTAATACATTCTATTGATTTCCACAGAAGCATGTTAAAATGAGCGTGGACGTCATTGATAACGATTGCAACAAAACCTTCGATAATTCCAAGTGAGTATCAGATAAATTAGTTATTATGTACCAATAATAATATATTTTCTTAACTTAGCCTTAATACGGAGGACAAAACCCACAGCTACAACAACATGGATGAGCTCGAGAAGAAAATAAAAAACGAAGTGTAAGTTGATCTCGTTCATAAATAAATTCGAACTAAAGTTATTTATCATTGCAGAACAAGGTCCGAGGACATTGAGAAGAAGCTGAAGGAGGGAGAGCAGCGGGAAGAAGCGCTGATCAAACGTATCACAGAAAAGGATAAAACAAATGCAAAGCTGAAGTGAGTAAGACTTTTCAGCTATTTGGAGCATATGAAATGCGTACAATCATAAGAGAGTTTCCTACAATCATTTGCCTAGTAGAAACGTAACAAATTTCACTTCTCCTTGATTTCATTCCATTACTCTTTAAATTGTATTTTTAAATAAGGATAAAATAATATTTAAATAATAATATAGACTCTGCATTTTTGATCCATGTTGATGAACTGTTCGTCAAAGGCGTATAAAAGTAATAATATAATAGTAATGTAAATGCTTACAGGCTATACGCTTCTTTAATTTGTCTGGTACACCAAGTCCCTCTATCCATGCTCTTAGTCTTTTTAAATATTGTTTCTTATACGGTACATTGATTTTTACTAGATAACGATAAGATCTAACATATAATTCTGTAACTAATTAATGTTTTCCGTATTTTCTCAGCGGTGTCATCGAAGCTTATGAGAAGGCCATTGCGGAGCTAATCAGTGAAAAGGAGCAGCAGGCGCAGCTGCACGAGCGACAGTTGCAGGAAGTACAGGCAGACCGGGATGCCAATTACCATCACTTAACCTCGCTGGAAACGACATTCTCCGATCTGCATGTGTAAACACCACCTTAACAGAGAAAGTTATAGTAGTTTGGACAAACCACTAACCAATCGTGTTATTGCAGGAAATACGAAAAGAGCAAAGAGATGACCTCGCAGCTTAAGAGTAACGAGGAGACTCTTCTGGCAGAGCGGAAGCAAATGATGGACAATCTGCGGTTGCAGGAGCAGCGCTACGACAAGATGAAAAACCACGCCATGCAGCAACTGGAAATGTGAGCTAGTTAATTTTTGAAAAAAGCTGTTGTTTGTCTAACGAATATTTTTTTCCGATCGCTAGTGCCAACAAAAAGCTGGACACGTACGCTAGGGAGCATGCGGACGAGTCGAAAAAACTAAAAGCTTTACTTAAGAAGGAGGAGATCTCGCGTGTCTCAATGACGGAACAGCTGCAACAGAAGTCGCGCGAGAACGCCGATCTGCTGAAGATCTGCGAGGAGCTCATCTACGGAAAAGGACAAGGTGGTAGTAGTTAAACTCAACCCGCGGATTGCCCGGAATGTATTTTATATGTTGCTGTAAAATCGCACACACCCCCATCACAACACTCTCATCCGGCATGTGGAGCCCATCTCGCAGCATGTCCGTAGAAATGTAACTGCGCCTCGATCATCGTCACCCCCATTCGTATCATGGTGTAATAACTGCTCGGTTGCGTGCTCTTAACTGAATAAGAAAATGCAGATGCAGAATTGTTTCATATTGCCAACTCCACTTATGTTGACTTTCAAGATGTTCACCTAACGTTCCGATGCATATTATACTTTTTCTAGATTTTTAGTTGACCCGTAAACACTCACTCACACAAGTCACAGGCAGACCCATCGCGTTCCGTTTGAGTTCCATTCGTCCTGCGGGTCTGGTTGGCCGGCATATGTTACTAATTCTCTATCGTATCGAATCTGTCTCCTGATTTTGTTCTATGATATTACCTGGCGGTCAGTTGTGCACGGAAACTGTAATGCGTTTGTGGTTTAGATACTGACCAACGAAGCAAAACGATATTGTGCAACGGCAGCTAAACCAATATGCAAATGCAAACAATAAACAGCGTTCGCTTGAGGCGCGCCTTTATTAAATGTTTAAGTTTAAACTTAGTTTAATTTAATTGAAGATTTGTATTAGGCGTACTAAGAATATCTCTGTATTACATACTAGTACTAAAACAAGAAAGCGTAAAAAACAAAACGGAAACATTCAAAATACACGCTAAACTTATTTATGCATAAAATAACATTTTTGTTTGCTTTGTTCAGCGCTTGAATGATATTTTGCCCAATACTGGAAGAGGTTGCCTTACATAGCAGAAATACTTAGATAAGTCAGAGCAAAAGCGCTAGGACAAACAGTCCTATAAAAAATGTGCTCCTTTTTTAAATGTTCCAAGATTATTTTTGTATGTTTTAAAGAATTAGTACATCTTTTAATTACAATTTTTATTAACTTTAATAATGGTCAACTTTTGCTATTTATAAAACTGTTTTTTTGAATGAAGATAATTAAAACTCCTCCCGAAAACAAGTTCTACATTAACCTAAAGTGGAAGCACTATGGCCAACTGAGAAATTGTAAGCACTTTTTGTAGTAACCTACTGAAACAACACGATCCAAATGAACCCGTTGATAACTCTTAATGAATTTTACTTCCATTTATGACATTTACTACTCTACTCTAAGAGCAAAATGAAATTGTTGATCACAGTAGGAGAAGTGAAGAAGACACACGAATTGTATACAAATTTGTACCCAGTCCATATAATCTGAAAAAAAGCTACTTCATAATATATAACAGCATACATATATATTTTTCTAAAGTAGAAAACACAGATGAAACCCCCAGACACAAAGATGCGCTTTTAGGGAAAGTTTTCAAGGAAAAGCCCAAAGTAAATATTGTAGTTTGCCATTCGAAGACGAATGGATAATATATCAATGCGCTGTAAAAACACATAAATAGTATTAAAGCATGCCAGCACATATGACTTACGATGTGTTGAGCAGGCGTTGTACGTAAAGGTGATTGAACGAGTTGCATTCAATAAATAAAATATGTACTTGCAATATATCTCTTGCATTTGGTCGTTGATTTTTCCAGGTGCTTACAGCGGTGACAATAATGTTATATGTAGTATGCTTTTGGGGATTGTGTAAAACGGTGTTTAGGAAGCATCGGACTCTGCATATTGTCATTGAAAACGGAAATTTATGACGATGTGCATCGGGATATTGCGACCACTGTATATAGTCACAAAAATGAAATAATATATTCAAATATTTTGAAATGATCCCCAAATGAAAATATTTGAACTTTTTGTTGGTTTGTTTTAATTTTATTTTTTTAAGATCTTGGAAAACGAACTAGTTAAGAGGAAAAAAAGCTAGTTATTGCTAAATTTTCTTTGCTCTTTTAAACCTCCATCCACGCAGTCGATGTTGTTGAAGAAGTAATTAAATATTATCAATTTTGCCTATAGTTAATTTCTCCATTTGGTCATCGAATCACTGAGCTTTCTTACTTTTTATATCAATATGATGATATTTTTAAACATTTAAAATGTATATCATGTATGGCAACATAAGCAGTGACTCTTAAAAGTGACAAGCACCTTTTGTTGCTTGGACATTAAAACTTGCCAAAAAATATGCATCACAAATTTGCATAACATCATGTTATTATAGAAACAAACATGTTATTATAAAACAAATTGTAAGTTAACCATTACTTATAATTTCAGAAAAGTTTAAAGCAAAATATTTTTGAAATACCTGTGTTAAATTTAAAAATGTTTATTCCATATTTATTTTATGTATAGTGATCAAGATTTCTTTGGCTTATTGGCTTGAATCTATGAGATGTTTAACATTATGAAAAGTATCCTGGTCTACAGGACGTCATACTATAAAAATGTTATGCTTGCCTGAAAAGTCGAATATCTTTATTCTGTTCTAATATTATGTTCTGCTTAAAACAAACAACAAATAACAAAGAAACCTAAAGTCGTGTGCTTTAACTATAAGATACCCCTTTCACTGTTATCCAACTTGAAGGTAACGCACCATCTGCATTGTATTTCCATTAAAAACATCTATATAGGAATAACATTTTTAGATATGCTTGGTATTACTGCAATGCATGGAAGGAATACCAGGTTAATTCCAGGGGATAAGGCTTTATTTCAATTTATTTTTCGTTAAACAGTAACAGTATGCGTTAAAGTAGGCGCGGCCACCTTATTCTGAGCCTGAATTTTAAACAGTCTTTTGATAACATAAGTTCGGGCTGTAATTCCAATTCTTTTGTTGTCAAAATATAAATTTGTATTTCCTTGATGGCTATCCTTATTCCTCTAATTGTACCAGTTTACTGTACGCAGTGTAAAAGGGGATAATGCATTCAATGAAAAGTAAGTTACAGGAAGAAGGAAGTATTTTGGACTCTATAAAGTTTATAAGTCGAGCACAAACAGTACTTCCTAGCTCTTACAGCGCCTAAGACCCCGAACCTGATTTAGAATATACATATATACTTTAGCCTTATAATATCCCATACATACTTTTCAGCGAACGCAATGTATGCTTTTACTCTGCGACCAACGAATATAACAATTAACAAGGATATAAGAAATGTAAGAATACTTCGAATTTTTCTGAATCTTGATTAAAATCAACATGGAGTAAGTTCAAATATTTACCCTCTGCAGTGCTTTTTGTGACATTTTCTCGAACAATTGTATTTCTAATTGACAAATATAAACACTTTGGCTTTAAACCCGATAATTAAATGATACTATATTACATCATCAAAATCCAGAATCGCATTAAATCCGAAAGAAAATGGCGTATCGGCAGAGTATCCGAGGTTCAGCAGTGGAAAAGTGGCAGCGAGCTTTTCACTTTTGTTTTTATATAGGAGTGCGATGGAGCGGCGGAGCGTCAGTCGGTTTTCGTTCGTTGCCGAGTTTAGTTCACCGCGATTCCACCTCTGATCTGCGGAGTGGCGACGGTTTGTGGCAGTTTGATTCAAATTCCCGTGCTGCTGGAGCTGGAGCGCTGTGTAAATTAATTGCTTGCTAAATAGATGAACAAACTAAAGTCAATAAACCATTAAAATCCGAATGGAAGAACGGCTAGCTCTTTTGTGAGGCTTGTAATCTTCTGACGAATGTCCGACTTGCGATGAGTGTTTACTAAATGCAATTAATTCTCTTTAACAGCTTAACAGCATCTCGTTAACTATACGATTCCGAAATTAAGCAAACTTGTTGCCCAGTAAACTATATACATATATCGTTAGCCCCAGAAAAACCAAACAACCAAAGCGGCCAGCATGCAGACAGTCATTAAGTAAGTACGGACACCTCCTGCCATGTTTTGATTCCTGCTTTTCCTGTACACCAAATCCCAAATCCCAAATCCCAATCCCAATCCAAAATTGTACAGGCGGTTTCACTATCCGTCCCATCCACTCGGCATTCAGCCACATATCTGAGTTGGTTATGTGTAAAAAGAAAGCTGCGCATGGTTATTGAAAACACGTTTCGAGGGGCCTTCTGCTGGGACCCTGGCTTATCATTGGGACTGGGCCCACCAAATCCACAGAAAGAAATTTTGATTTTTTTATTATTTCGATTCAAAATCCAATTGCATACTTGCTGTCTCTCGCAGGGGATTTTCTTTCATAAGACTCTTTGCCAAGTATTTCCAACATTCGAAGTATTAATGTGTATTAGGTAATAGTGGAAATATTCAACGTCAAAGCCACATCTTCGATTGATTATAGTTGAATTCAAGATGTCTAAAATGATCATGTTTTTCTGTTTGTGGAGTGGCAATGACAGACAAAACTAAATCCAGCTCCCGGCAAATCTTCATTTGAGTTTGGGTGCATCGGTGGACACTGGAAAACGGGTTTCAGTTGGCCGGGGTTCACTTTTGAGTGGGATCGGTGTTAATCGAGTTCAGTCAACCAAATCGCTTGGGGGCTCCACATACGAACCTGGGAGATTAATTGGCGTCGTACGCGCTTTTATCAGCGATTTCTAACAAACTGATTTCGGATCAATTCAGATGAAATCATAGACTTTCAAAGGTGCATTTGTGCGTGCTGCTTGCCACTGAAATTGATTTGCCATCGCATGACCATTCATATTTCGAATTTCCTATTTTATTATTTCTGTGGCACAGCCTGTAATCACTTTTATTTGACAGGGACGCGTAACCGGAATTATTTAAGGTACACACTACCGGTTCCCACTGTCCACTGCCCACAGCTCATTGTTCTTAGGAGTAGAAAACTGTAGGCATTCTCTAGCCAATTGTTAAGATACAATGCTGAGACTATTGTACTGCTAATGGCGTTGAGCGTGTTCAATGGCTTTGTTTAAGAAGCAAACAGAAATATTTGGCGAAGATAAGAAACTCCAGCAAATATCGAAATTGACTCAGACCTGCTGGCATTGTTTACAAGTTAATTAAAATGTTTGCTCTCGGCCAAAAAAGTTCGGATAATCGAAACCGCATAAACACACCGATTCAACGTATCAGCTGTAAACATCTCCGTCCGATCACGTTTTCTACTTATACTTTAAGTGTAAACAAAAGTGTATTTCTCTTTTATTATTTTTATTAGATTAAGGTGTAGCCGAATATTCGTAAACTTTGTTTATGCGAATTTTTCTAGGTCAGCGTTGCGTAACCCTACTTTTTGCCCTTTCAAAGCTCCATGGTCTGATCAGCCGTATATAAAAATCTTTCCGAGTCAACATAAATCATGTGACTTCATGATTTTGGGCAAAACAACAATAAAGTGCCTTGTAGACCCCCGAAAATGGGAGGAACTCAAAACAAAGTCGCACCTTTGATGGAAATGCCTAGCCGGTTTTACCAACGACTAATACAGAATGCCTTTGTTTTTCAATGTTTCTTTTAGGGTTTCTGGGGCAGACTCTTGATTCGAACTAAGGAAAGAGCCGAGAAGCAAGCGCTGTTTCCCTTGTTGGGCTACGGCTTCAGTTTTTTATTGCTGGGTAGCTATTTGCTCAAATTGCATAATTAAATGCACGCAGACCTTAGTGCAACTCCAATTATGGTCAGCACAGTTTCTTGGCCATGCGGTTGCGTTTTCTTGGCTTTTCGTTTTCTTTTTCCATGCACCGCTGAAGGTAACTTGTGCGGTTTACCGATACTCTCCTCCCTCCGGCACTAACTGACCTTTCCCCCTTGCTCTGCTAACAAAACTCACGGGTTATGCAAGCCATAAAGCCCGCGAGCATATTAGTGAGCTATTTTTGGGCACAAGATCACCACCGAAGTTTGAGCTTCTTTCGCTTCAAGTTGATTCTAGCCACTATTGGTGGCCACTTTCTCTCTGCTTTGATTTTGGATACCCCGCCCGGCGAAATCAGTTGGAGAAAGCGGAATCGATCTCGCCGCTTATTCTAATTTTGGAGAGTGGAATTCTGGCAACAGAAGCTTAATTTTTATCTGTCGACGAACAAGTTGGCGATCGGATTATTTTGAAATCTTGATATCTTTTAAAATAAAGTTGAAGCTGTGATTTCTTTCTAGTCTATCTTGACTTTTCAATGATATAGCTTGGTTTTAAAATTATATATAAAACATGTAAGAAGAAAACCATTTTTAGCGATTGACCCCTTAGTAAGATTACTACTTCAGCGAGTCCATATAAGCAGAGGGACGATAATAAATGACTAATTAAGTAATTCCAATCTGCCACAAACATATAGCATTTTGAGTCTTGACACGTTTTAGTAATGAAATCATCCTGATTCCTTCCGCAATTGCATTCTTGTAGCCAACGCAGAGTAAAATTACTTCACAGTTGTTTGTTGGCTTTACTGATACCCCCAGTAATTTATGGCTCAGGTGGAGTAGTATGGGATGGGCTGGCCTGGTACCGGGTTGATTCTGGTCGCTTCCTCATGAGGAGCACGTGAGTCGTTGAAAAGCAGGCCAACGACAGTAATTCAGTAATTCGGGAAGATTTTGGAGCGTGTAGCTCACGTAATAGTCCGCTCTTTTATTCGGCTTTCTTTCGCTTCAGGTACTCGTTCTTCTGGCTTTGATTGCTGTAAGCGGCTTATTACTCATTTGGCACATCATAAAGTCCAAATGATTTGCGTACTTGTCAGGCTGATGATTGATCGCCGCAACTTCGGGCTCTAAAGTACTTTGAGTTCTTGAGGAAATTGAACGTAATTGTTCGTTGGCTTTGGGGGGCCAACGAAACCTGGGAACGTGCCACAAGTCCGTTAGTAATGAGGATTTGAGTTGCTGGTCTTCATTTCTTTATGCATTTGCATTAAAAATGTGTTCAATTTTGTTATTGATAAGTCAATATTTGAGGTCAAGTTGCGAGTTATAAATTTCGCCGACAGTCGCAACGCTTAATGCATATTAATTAAATGAACTTGGGCCCATTGTCTGTCGATATCAGTTGTTTTGTGAAATTTCCATTTTGCTTGGCATGCAGGGCGCCATTTGCAATGGCAATGTTGGCAATACCGACAGCCTTGTGACATCTGGCAACCACGGCGGTTTCACGCATTCGGCCTTGCTAGTGTGTACTCGCGGCCAATTGAACCACCCGCCTACCAGTGTGGCCCCATCTCTCTTGGGTTGCATCCTGCGATTTGTTTGCCTTAGCTGTGGCGCCAAGCGCTTTCCCGTTTTTCCACTATTCCGCTATTCTGCTTTCCTTCCTGCCCGCCAGCCCATTAAAGGTAGAAAATTAAGTGGCACGGCACTGGGCAAATTGCATTGTCGCTGGCTTCTTCTTCCTGCTGCAAATTGCCCTCTTCCTGCTAATAAGTGGATTTCAAAGGTTTGTCGTTTGTCGTCGCAGGCTGCATCTGTTGCTCCGGGACTGTCGCCTTGGCCAAGATCCATCACGGTGCCGCAGCAAATCCACTTAGGCTAGCCAAGTTCAAGCCCACGAGATAATGCGATTATTGAAATTTATTGGCGCTTTGCCATTGCTTTGTGGTTAATTAAGCCGAGATACTTCAAGCGGGTGTCTTTAGGAAGAACTCTAAGAATTGTAATTGTTATATTTGACATTTGGACTCCTATTAAAGACTCTCTAATGCCCTAAGGTATGCTACGTTTTGCATGAAAAGGCATATAATAGGGTATCTGAGTTTCATTCTGATTTTTAACCATTTTAGATTTTGCATTTGTCTCTATGATTCCAAATGATAGTTTAGCATTATAAAGAAGTGTCCTGTTTTCGGCAGTTTAAGATCTACTTTCCAAATGCGGCTCAGTTGCAGTCCGTGGCCTCTTAATGAGTAAACACACTCACAGGCGGACAGTGGGGCTCAGTTAAGAGAAATCGCATATGTGACTGCTTGAAATTTACGTGGGGCAATTAAAAGCGCGATTCAGTAATTCGGGCAAGTAAGTGACGCCTGAATCTTAGTCGCATCGCTCGACAGCGAAATTAAAATGTATTAGGTAATTGTGTCTGTGGCACAAATTAACACTTGAAAGGCAATTTGTCGTATAACTTTGTTTGGGCATTACGAGAAACCCAACTGCGGCAAAAACAGCGAGTGCCTACTGGGAAAATGAGGCAACCAGTTGCACGTGTCGCCGAAAAGAATCTTCAAACTGCTTTCCGATTGAAACTATGATTCATTGCAAGCCAACTGAAGGAGGAATCCCAGTCACCTACGATTAGCCGAACTTTTCTACTGTTTAACTGGAGAACAGCAGTGTTCCTCAGTGATTAATCCAAGTTTATCTCCTTAACTACAGTTGATTTGGAGGAACTCCTGAAAGGGGTTTTAAACGATAAACGATAAAAAACCAATTCTTTATTTTTCAAATTCCTTTATAATTGGCTTGTTTTTGCTATCGTTTTCAGCCCGCTATAAATAATAAAAGTCTGTTTCTGTTTCGACTTAAAGTGTTGCTACGCCTTCCGAGACACTTTAAATATTTACCTAGATTGCTGTTGTAAAAACTAATGAAATAACATCAGCATGTCATCAATAATTAGCTTTGCAAGGTTAATGCTCATGAATTTGCGGACGGATGGTAACCACCCCATTATCTGGGTTGGGGAAGAGCGAATGATACTTTAAATGGGTGTCTGTCAATCAAGGCTGGGCATATTAAATGAAACAACGGCAAAAGACACCAAAAACTATCGACAACATATTAAAAGCTAAACAATAAAAACTGAAACGTAAAAGTTGCCAAACGTCACTCACACACAGCCCAGACACTCGGCACTCGCACACATGTGCGATTTCACGTGTGCCCACTACGGCAGTGTGTTTTGTTTCTGGTTTATTTTCGTAGGGAGGAGGTGACGTACAGGTTGCCACGTCAACGGCAGTGGCAGAGGCACACCGCCTGCACTTGACACATTTATTGGGCAACGTAGTCCGCAGACAAAAGCGGGGCTTCAAACTGGCCGCCCTATTGACACGGGCCCCAATGACGCCCTTCCATCCCCCGGTCGCCCGCCCGGGCACTTACATAATCTTGGCAACACTTGAGTATTCAGAGCCACCCTAGCTGAGGAGCGTCCATGGGAATCCCGCGGCCAGGGGATGGCGTGCGTCAGTCGATGCGGGTTCTGGCCGATCTCCGGGACTCCGAAGGTCGTGATCTCCGGTTGCGATAGATCGGGCAAAGGAGAGGCACGATCTGTCCCCAGACTCAGTTAATTGGCTAGGATTGTGCTGAGCAATGATCAGTAGTCATATCTCATATTTGGTAGCTCGGAGATTACGAGAGGGTTATACAACGGCCTGAAAAGTTACAAGTTTACTAATTAGTAAGCCGCGCTCAATCAAGTTAAATTCGTGTTTACTCCCACACCAAGAAATAATAATAGATAGAGCGTCTTCCTCGCTAACTTATTTCAGTCGTTATTTTGGCATCTCAAAATTGCGTTTCAGCATCAGAACCTTCATAAATAAGTTTTTAAATGGACTCCACATACGTCTTCCAATTTAATGCCTTCAGCTTAAAAATTAAATGTCTGGGAAAGTGGAAAAGCTCGCCTGTTCCTTAATAAAAACTGAGTTATTACTCAGGGAAATGTGTTTAATTTGTGTAAAATTTTACTTACTTCTGTATATATTCGGCATCCGTGCTAGGAAATCCAGAACACTGCACTTCGACTTAAAGCCGATCTGCAGTGTCGTTCAACTTTGTAAACTCCGTATCATTGCGCCCAATTAATTGCTGGCCAAAAAAATGGTTAAGTCACTTACGGAACTGGTTTGCCGATTGACTTCACTTTGTCTTACGAAATTTTGAAATTCTTGCGAGTTTGGGGCTGTAAGTCAATACACAGTACCTGACAATTCACTCCACGTTCAAAATTAGAACTCGGAGTAAGTGGGAGTTACCTTTACTACTTAGTATACTACAAGATGGGTCGTTCCACTGAACAATGTACAAATATTAATAGATTAATAGATATTCTTTTAAGAATCCCTAGAACCCACATATTAATCATGACCATCTGACTAGTCATTAACTTTTTTGGTGCTTGCGATTTTGTGTCATTAGCGTTGGGAGAGGTTCAGCTACATTAAACCGGATGATTGATTTAAAGCCGGTGACTCGAATGTATTTTATACGGAATAAATACCCAACTATGATGGTTTTGATGGGCGCGGCCTGATCGGACGAGGAGTCCGCGGATTCTGCTTACCAGACCTGACCTTTTCCCCATATTGACCATAAGCTACTTTATTCACGGCCCGTGACTTAATCGCCTATTAAACGCATCTTCTCTCCGATCCGGAGCCGGAGTAATAGCTTTTGCTGTAATTATGTTACAACTTTTCACAATAATTGAAGCGTGCAAAAATTCATCACTTTCGTGAATCCATTTCGGTTTCGCCTCTGTGTGCGGCGATTTGGCCGAGATACGCTTACACTTTGACCACGGAAATGGGTGGGCATTATAAAGCATTCTGCCCGCGGTTTGCGTGTGTGCGAATCACTCTCGAATCACATCAAACACAGACAGAGACACAAACTCCCAAATGTCGTAACGAGTTCGACGGCCAAATGGTTTTTCAAACTTGTATGTACACAATTTAACCAGTTGAACGGCGGAATAACAACAATAATTATGGCCATAAATTGCCAAATCGACTGGCTTTAGGGCGAGGGGGGAAATCGGAAGTCGGCCAACAAGTACATACAGCATGCAGCAGGGTTTGGGTCTAAGTCCCCCATTGAAACTCTAACTGTACTTTTCTAATCAGTGTTTCGTGGAGTGAAGGTGTGCGAATTTCCATTCAAGCCGAACAATTGAATAACCCATTCATCGAGCCTAAAACTCACATTTATAAAGCGATAAAAATGATGTAATAATAATCACTTTGATTGAGGTTATTGTACTAATAAATAAAATAATAAGCTAATGCTGATGAACCACCTGTTAATTGATTTTTTAAAGCACTTTGGCAGTATTTTTTTTTTAACTTAACATTTTTGAAAAGATGTTAATATTTACATTTTATAGTTTGAGATTCCTGGGTTTTCAAATAAACTTTACTTCGATACTTTACGTAACTCGGATACGACTTAATGTGATAACCTTGCCATTTCTATGCCACCATAACCATGTTGTTTAGTGTGAATAATAAATGTGCAGCGAAACGGAAAGTTGCGGGGGAACTTTTCATAGATTAGAAACTTAGTTATATATTTTTTTTATTCCTGTCTAACCTTGTCTTCCTTGTATCTTCCACAGGAACCCTAACTGGTGGCGTCGTCGCACCAAGTTGGAGAGAAGTCTGCTGGTAGTCAGCGGTATTTTTTTTGTAGCAGCCGCCGCCGGATTCGGACTATGGATAAGTGAAGCCCTGAAGGCGTCCAGCCCTCCGGAGAATCCACACGCCACCGCCCTTGTTGGCGACAGCACCACCACCAACAAAGTGAACATGGGCCCTGGCGCGAAGGGCAAGCCAGGTAACTCCCTCGACGTGTGCCTCACCGAAGAGTGCATCCACACGGCGTCCACCGTGCTGCGGAAGATGAAACCCGAAGTGGAGCCTTGTGATAATTTCTACGAATTCGCTTGCGGCACCTACCTCGAGGAGGAGAACATCCCTGATGACAAGGTCTCCATCAGTACCTTCTCTGTGATCTCTGACAAGCTGCAGGAGCAGCTGAAGGACATCATCATTGCTGAGCGACCGGAAACGGAGCCAAAACATTTCCGGCTGCCAAATCTTCTCTACAAGGCCTGCATGAACAAGAGTAAGTAATCAAACTAGTTTTATAGAAATTAAATCTTACGTTAAATATATAAATATGTTTTAACCAGCTCTCATCGAGGCCCTGGGTCCTGAGCCTATCAGGCGAGTAGCCGAACAGCTGGGCGGTTGGCCGCTAATCAAGGGAGACTCGTGGAACGCAGACGACAGCTGGACCTGGCAGGAGCAAGTCAAGAAGTTCCGCTCTGCCGGATTCAGCATGGACTACATCATCGACTTCTCGATCGGTGTCGATCTGCAGAACAGCACTAAACGTCTTATAGATGTAAGTATCAACGACTTGTTCTTTGCTTTGAGAAATTAAGATACGTTTTAGATGTATATACTATCTGTTGTCCTATTTTAAACATTACCACTAGATGGGAATTATGTGGGGCCTATATAACTGCCTTTTCGCTTTTCAGTTGGATCAGTCTTCACTGGCCTTGAGTCGCGAGTACTTGGTTAAGGGCTTCAATGAGACCCTGGTGACCGCCTACTACGAGTATATGGTGGACATCGCCGTGCTCTTCGGAGCTAATAAGGATCTGGCCAAGACGGAACTGCTAACATCACTGGAGTTTGAGATGGCCCTGGCCAACGTGAGCATCTGCTTCCCATACCAGACGGAATCTATTAATAATTTTCAAATTCCCTCGTAGATCTCTTGGCCCAATGAGAAGCGTCGCAACTCCTCGGAGCTGTACAATCTGAGGACTCCGGCGCAGTTGCAGGCCGCTTATCCGTACGTGCAGTGGGTGGATTACATGAACGCCCTGCTGCCGGAGGGACTAAATGTGGCAGAGGACGAGATGATCAACCTGTCGGTACCCAGTTTCTTCGAAGATCTCGGCAAGCTGCTGGCCAAAACGCCGAAGCGGGTTATTGCTAACTACATGTTCTGGCGTATCCATGGATTCTCCGTAGGATTCCTAAATGAGGAGTTCCGCAAGCGGCAGCTACAGTACGCCACTGCCCTTTCCGGTCGCCAAGAGCAGGAGGCCCGATGGAAGGAATGCGTGGACATCACCACTGGCAGGTTAGTTGGGCTTCTTACCACTGCATCCCAGGGTCAAGGTCATCGGGGGTTGCCTATATATCTCGTATTTCTGCCTGTTTCTGTATCTTCTTTTGATTTCTTTGTGATTTGCAGCTACGAAGAAACCGAAGAATTTTTCGATAGGTACTTATTTAGTGACTTGTTTTAAACGTTTCTTTGGAAAAAGGCCACTAGCACACACACGAACAACACAGACATCTGCACAGTCTCAGGACACACTAAACAATATACACGCATGCTAAAAGAACGATTTGCAATATAATTTAAAGCGATATTGAACTGGTCGCTGGCATTACCAGTCCAAGTCAACAAGTTCAGTATGGTTTCATCGTGAAATATTAGAATAGTTTCCCTCATCGCTTTGCACTGTACAGGACATTAAAGTTTTGCTTTTACAAGTCAGTACAATAAGATATCGTAAATATGTCTTCACTTCACGCATAATATATATTGAATTGCTCTTTAATGGAATACTGCTTTTTAAAGTTGTATATATATATGTAGTAGAGGGCAATGGTAAAATAATGTCTTAATCAGGGATATGGAATATTTCATTGTCTTTTAAGTTTCTTAATATAAGTAAGGGTTTTGTCAAGTCGTCTTCAAGAATATGCTAACTATGTATATATATCTTAAAGCTATACCGGTAGTAGTATTCCATTGGGGGTACTGTTGACGGATTTACAACTTTATGGTCGATACCAATTATTCAGCATATCACTCATAACATTATAGTCAAGGCTAAATCCCAAAAATATAAGTCGAACTGCTAGGCAAAGTCTTTTGGTGGAAGAGCATTCATCTACCTTGAGATAATGATGGAGATCGGTAATAATAGGTTAAGAAACCCTCATAATATTCATTGTGCACTTTGTTTTACGCATATCGTGTTCAAACTGGCACTAGAGGTCCTTAACTTTTTGCGCAGCACTCCCATCCAAACCAAGTCAGATGCAATCTTCTGTCCTAATATGCACGTTCATTTTGTGTTTCATTTTCACGCCAACTCTTCAACCCACCATTTTAATAACATTGAATTGAAAATGCCACCATGCGCCATCTAATCAATCGGTTATCAAATCGAATCCCAGCCTTGGCATTTCCGTGGGATCGCTCTACGTCCGCAAACACTTCCACAAGGACTCGAAGGCCAACGCCCTACAGATGGTCGACGACATCCGCAGCGTGTTCAGCGACATTTTGGACGAGGTCCACTGGATGGACGCTAAGACCAAGAAGGAAGCCAAGGAGAAGTTGCACAGCATGGCCACCCACATCGGGTATCCGGATGAAATGCTCGACAATGAAAAGCTGGCCACGTACTACGCTAAGCTAAACATCGATCCCGACAAGTACTTTGAGTCTTTCTTGGGCATGAACATCTTCGGCACGGACTACTCCTTCAACAAGTTGCGTCTGCCAGTCAACAAGACCGACTGGGTTCGGCATGCTCGTCCGGCGATCGTGAACGCCTTCTACTCTTCCCTGGAGAACAGTATTCGTAAGTTGAAATCAGTAATTTCTCTAAATTATTATCTTGTTTTTATCTTTTTGAAATAGTTAATAAGTTCAGCCTAAGTTCAAATACTTATTCGCTTTGTGAGATTTTTTAAGTTTTGCAAATACTGTTGAAACTTAATAAGTAGTTCCTATGATTATATTACTATCTTATATAGAAGATTACTCTAAGAGTTCCGTTTTCCTTCTTTAAAAGAATTCCCGGCTGGCATCCTGCAGGGACACTTCTTCAACGCCCAACGTCCGAAGTATATGAACTTCGGCGCTATTGGCTATGTTATTGGGCACGAAATCACCCACGGCTTTGACGACCAGGGTCGCCAGTTTGATGTTAAGGGCAATTTGAGAGACTGGTGGCAGCCGGATACCCAGAAGGCCTACTTGGCCAAGGCGAAATGCATTATCGAGCAGTACGGCAACTACACCGAAAGGGCGACGGGCCTGAACGTAGGTTATTTCCTTTTCGAGGGTAGACAAGTTTTAAAGTTTGTTATTCTGACAGCTGAATGGAATCAACACCCAGGGTGAGAATATCGCCGATAACGGCGGCGTTAAGGAGTCGTACATCGCGTATCGAAGATGGGTGGAGAAACATGGACCGGAGCAAAAGCTCCCCGGGTTAGACTACACCCCGGAGCAGATGTTTTGGGTGGCAGCCGGCCAGACCTGGTGTGCTAAATACCGTAAAGGTAAGAAATGGTCTGGGTCTTTAAAACTGGTTGTCGTATAAATTAAATGTCTAGATATATATCATCTTTTCAAAAGAACTTAGTCCGATACTAGAGCATAACTCATGCCAATCTTATATTAATCTCCCCTAGAATCTCTCAAGATGCGTATTACTACTGGCGTACATTCGCCATCCGAGTTCCGAGTCCTTGGATCGCTCAGCAATATGAAGGACTTTGCCAAGGACTTCCAATGTCCGGAGGGTTCGCCCATGAACCCGGTTCAAAAGTGTGAAGTTTGGTAGGATCTGTTCCGGCGCCGATTACGGATTTTTGTGTCCGCCGTGACACGATAAGTAATAGAATGCATGGAATGCCAGCGATCAAGCCCGATTCTAGATGGGCTAATCTCAAGTAGAAATACAAATACAATACCAAGCGTATTTATGCTAAGTGTGCATTATGTAAAAATCGTATTTAATAAAAAAATGTTTATATGTAAAGAATTAAAAACCTGTTGATTATTGGTTCTAAAATATTCAATGGCAAAATGAAGTACATATACATATTTGTTTCTAAAATCGGGGGAATAAAAGATCGGACTAAAAAAAGACTAAAAAAGGTCAAAACTGAAAATAGAATGCTTCCACCTTGAAATACATTTTGAAAACTTGCGCCCTTTCGATGTACGACAGCAATAGTTTCTGCTTTCGATATATCGGGCTAAATGCTATCGATAAGACACCCTAAGATGGGCGAAAAACTATCGCCTGACACCCACACTATCGATAAACTCTTTTCTGCATCCCTATAACATACGCGCAGCGTGGCTGAATAGAAATTTTGCGGATTTTTCCTTTGCAAATATTTGCCACCCAAAATAACGATGTCCGCCCTCAATCTAACCGTACGCGTGCACCCAGTGGTGCTCTTCCAGGTGGTAGACGCCTTCGAGCGCAGGAACGCGGACTCACATCGCGTTATCGGTACACTGCTTGGCTCTGTCGACAAGGGAGTGGTGGAGGTGACCAACTGCTTCTGTGTGCCGCACAAGGAACATGACGACCAGGTGGAGGCGGAACTGAGCTATGCTCTGGACATGTACGACCTCAACCGCAAGGTGAACTCCAACGAGAGCGTGGTGGGCTGGTGGGCTACCGGAAACGACGTTACCAACCACAGCTCGGTAATCCATGAGTACTACGCCCGCGAATGTAACAACCCGGTGCATCTTACCGTGGATACTTCGCTTCAGGGTGGCCGAATGGGCCTGCGCGCTTACGTCTGCATCCAGCTGGGAGTGCCTGGAGGTAAGACCGGCTGCATGTTCACACCCATTCCCGTAGAGCTGACTAGCTACGAGCCGGAGACGTTCGGGCTCAAGTTGCTCCAAAAGACCGTGGGCGTATCGCCAGCCCACCGGCCCAAGACCGTGCCGCCCATGTTGGACCTGGCCCAGATCTCGGAGGCTTCCACAAAGCTCCAGTCCCTGCTGGACCTGATCCTCAAGTACGTCGACGATGTTATCGCCCACAAGGTGACGCCGGACAACGCCGTCGGTCGCCAGCTGCTCGACCTTATCCACTCCGTGCCGCACATGACACACGAACAGTTCACCCAGATGTTCAATGCCAATGTACGCAACCTCCTGCTGGTCATCACGCTTTCCCAGCTTATCAAAACCCAGCTGCAGCTTAACGAGAAACTTACCTTCCTGCCCACCGCCTAGAGGAGTGGATGCAGTAGTTGTGGGGATATCTACTAACGGCAAAATTGTAAATGCAGATTGTATTGGATTGTGTTTTCTATCAACGGGTCTGGGTAATAAAGTACTCTGATCTAACAAAACAAAACGTTTTTATCGACTTAACTGTTTAGATTGCCTCAACATTCTATAGACATTTAAATAAGGATTCTTTTCATCAACGTTTTACATAAATGAAAATCAGCGCTTCTTGCATCGGGTGCTTCACCGCGGCGTGTTGGACCTGGCCCAGATCTCGGAGGCTTATACAAAGCTGCTATAAAAGATACCAAGAGCCGCATGCGCTTCTCTGAAGGACTGCTTAACGACATTTTAGAAGTACAAGATGATAACTTTTATCTTTTGATATTATTTTTGATAAGGTATAACGTATTTTCAGCCATGTATATCCTTGTTCCCGTCCAAAGATTAGATCGTATGATCATTTAGTGTACCTGGGTGGTCGACGAAATCGGCCACCAGAATCCCAAGACGTGGAATCGCGGTCGAGATTACGATCACTAAGGCCTGACCCGCTCTCGGATAGAGCAGATAACTTTTACTCAAGAGTAACGGGAATAATGTTCATATTATTTTAGAATTATTTAACAGGCAGAATGAAGCATAATATGCTTAGAAAATTAAATGGCATTGAAAAGTATCGACACTTATATTTTCGACATATTTTAGATATATTTCTGATCAGGATCACAAGCCGAACTAGACGATTTAGTCATGTCCGTCTGTCTGTATGAACGCTAAGATCTTATTAACTAATGGAGGTAATAAGTAAGTCGGAATAAGCATGCCTAGTCACTGTCAAAATCACGATCGGATAAAGAATTTTTCTAATTTTATCATCAGTTTATATTCTGTGTACATTTAAATAAAATACAAAGATCTCACAGAACCTAAATAAATAAACGTATCACTCATACGCCCTATAGCCATATTTACTTATTCTTTCGTTGCCTATAAGTATGCCACATACTTTCTGACAATTAAAAGAAATCTATGCGCCAATCTTGTTTTAGGTGGTTTCTAGCATATGAAGGGTAATTATATGATTTAACTTAAAATCCACATAAAAAAATAAGAAAATATCTGTCAAAACGATCAGGTCATATTTGCTCATCAAATGTAACTCAGATATGTAAGTTTCCAAGGCCACAAAGAAACAAATATTTATTATTTTTTTAAATACTTTATTGTAAAACTAAGCGAAATTCAAATGGATTCTTTGATGTATTTATACAGAAAAATTATTAATATACCGATCAAGTTTGAAAGTTAATCATAAAATTCCAGACGTGTACAGAATATACATATTTTTGATTTTATGCTTAATTACAATAAATAAGAATAACGACAATTAGAAATAAAATCATTCACGTTATATGCACATCTCATGTAATATGTAGGTATATAATAATATGTACTTATGTTAGTGTGTTGCGTATGTATGGGTGTTTGTAAACAGTTTTAGGTACATTGGATACGTCGTTAGGTATTTTATGTGGGCTGGGGTACGTAGGATAGATAGAGGATAGAATCGTTAGATATAGAAGTATCCGAATAATCGGACGCGAAAAGAGAAAACTCCAGTATTGGCTGCAAATTAATGTACAATTTTCATATGTCTGTAGGTTTACATATATATGTAGGCAATATACAATTTCAAAATTTTAACAACTTTCGTAGAACTATTTTCCTTTTTGTTTCATATTTTTCTCTAATAATCAATCTTCAACATACATTTTAATCGCATTTCAAATTTCTTCTTTGACTTGGAGTAAAACCGTAGAGAGCTTTTCAAACATATTATTATACGTATAACGTCGGATTTTCAAACATGTAGAATATCGTATATAAAAGTTAAAATCTGAGTCAAAAAGCAATGCAGACATCAAAAAATGTTATACCTATATAGAAGCGATTAACATTAATCTGAAACGTTTTGCATTTGACTTTGTTCTCAACATGGATATAGGGAGTGTATATGCATATGTGAACATACGAATTACGTCAGTAGTTAGTATCTATGTATTACTAGTACAACAACAACAATCAATGTTGCAATAGCAACGAGAACAACAACAACCCCGAAATCCATCATCGAATTGACTTCCGTTTCCTTGGCAAGTTCCAAGACTCAGTTAGACGCAGCTGAACTTGATGCCGTCGTCGCTGGAGTAGCAGTTCTGGCAATGCAGCTTGTGGTTCCGCACCCGGACATCGGTTCCATTGAGGCCATCTCCCAGCTGGACATGGCAGACGCAGCACTTGAAGCAGTTGATGTGGTAGAAAAGCAGCAGCGATTCGATGATCATGGCGGCGCCGCGACCTGTTATAAAAGTGCAAAGACTAGCATTAGTAAAAGAAACTTGTCTAGAAATCTGTGGAGCTCAGATAATAGATTCCGCTCCAAAGATTTCTCCTTAACTTATTAAATAAAGATCAACCCATATTAAAATCCCACCTTAAATGTTACAATTTCGCTTAGTTGTGTATGCATTAGCTATGTTAATCAAGTCTTTTAAAATTACACCCAAACAATGTATTTGAGTGCTTTGTGCACTTGCCGACAATTGTCGTGCGTGCAGCCCAGATCTGTGTCAGACATGTAAGTGAAACATGGAAAGATATGGGTAAAGATTTCATAGTTTGCAGGAAGGAAACAGGAAAAGCTCTTGATGATCGACAGAACTCAACCGTGAGACTAGTGAGTCCGAGTGTGTGTTATTCTTGTGATGCTCGCTGTGACAACAAGCCTAGAAGATGTTACCAACAATGATCGGTGAGGTGGGGCACGGGGAGTAGAAGAATAACAACACTCACAACCAACGTAGTAGCAAAGTTTACCTAATTCGTCGCCGCAATGGGAGCACTTCTTCTTGCCACTGACGCTGAGCACCTTCTCCTGGCTGCTGCTGCCGTTGATGTTGGTCTTCTGCAATGGCTGCTGCGGTTGCTGCTGGTAGCCATTAGAGTTGCCGTTGCCATCGAAGCTGTAGGGTAAAATATTAATTTCATTATTAAAGGTATTACTTTTTAACTTAAGTATTTTCCAAATTTAAACAAGACCACTCACCGCTTTCGTTCGCCGATGCCTTTGCTCTGGACCCGCTCCGTCAGTGTCTGGATAATGGAGTCGGGCAGTGGTTTGCCCTTCGGATTGTTGGCTGGCATCGACCGTCGATTGAGTTGCTCGATGCGTCGCTGCTCGGCCTCCTGGAGCAACCAGTGGTTGTTGTTGTAGAGGGCTCCGCCGTAGTCCGGCATGGATTTGCGCTTCTGCTGTTGAGCGGACAGCCAAGCCGGATCGTTGGTCTGGTGACTGTCGTAGCTTTTCCGCTGCTGCACCTGCACCCAGCCGTCGGTGTATTTGGGTTTTGGTGTGGCACTTAAGGCGAGCAACGTGTTCCTGGACATATTGCTCAGGTTTTGGGCCGACTGGTGATGGTAGGCAGCCGCTGCCGACGCTTGAACAGGATATCCTGGACCGGAGATCCGCGGGGCCATTGGTGCCCCAGCGATCTTCACCAGAGATCCGCCGTACGAAACCGTCGGCTGCCGCTGCCTCGTGCTAACTGCGTAATCTGGCTCCAGGCCATGGCCATTGGCGGCTATTTGCATAGCCCTTAGTGGCTTCGTGGGTGGTGTTGGCGGCAACATAAGGCGGTTGGAGAACTCGTTTATGTCCGACATGGACTTCCTGTAGTCCGTGTCCATTTGATGGTAAGCATACAACGCTGCTTGTTGCTGCTGCTGCGGCACATTGGCGTAGATCTGCTGTGGGTGTGGTGGAGGCATCGGCGCCTGGTGGTGCTGTGGCGGTTGGAAGGCACTCAGCATTCCGTTGCCGATGCCCATGCCGTGGTGCAGATCCTGCAGCGATCGCCGATTGTTTGACATCAGCATTTTCGCTCCGTGCTGCAACTCGCGTCGCGCCAGATTCTCACGGAGCAGAAGGTTCTCACGCTGTCGCTTCAGTTCCTCCTGCTGTGGAAGAAAAGAAAAGGAAAACTTTATTTTTTTTTTTGATCTCGGTCAAATTTTCCGTAAGAGTTAAACGATTTTTGTTTGTTTTTAGATTATTGTTTAATATTCATTCCTTTACCAATCTCTTGTACTTACCGAAAAGTGCAGTAGCTCCCGCTCCACCCGCAACACCTCGCCCTGCTCCCGGATCTTATCCTCAATGGACTGCATCTTGGCATTAGCCGTCGCAGTGGCTTCACTCAGCGATTGGGTTGCGGCAGCTGCCGCCGTCGCTGACTCGGTCCAGGACTCGGCCGAGTTCCCCTTGACCGTCTGGAGAAGAGGCGTCTGGGCAGCTAGAAGGCTTTCGTTTTGGTAGATAACTTCACCCAGCTGGGTGGTCGATGGGGGTGGTGGCAGTGGTGGGGGCGTCGCTTCCGACTGCGTGTCGTTCTCCTCCGAGGAGTTCGTGTAGTGCTCACTACTCTGGCGAGAATGGTTCTCAGAAACTCCAGAGTCGCGGCTCTCACCTAGAGATGTTATAAGAAGTAATAGGTCGATTTAACATATTGAATTAACTTTTTAAACTATTTTTTTCTAAGAGTAATGGAACCCTATTTCCGGATATCCTCTTATTCTTAAAGTCTACATGTCAGCTATAAGCTTTAATAATCAAAAGACAATCAAAACAATAACAATCAAAAGACAAGGTAAACCTTAAGAACCTCAGAAATTAATAGAATAGATCCCAAATCTTATCTGACATGAGTAGATACATAGAATATAGAATTTAAACGTAACTATACATCTAACGAATATATTTTGAAACGTATTAGTTATTGCCAGTTCAACACCCGAAAGGGGAAGCATCTCAGCCAGCCTGGGCCACGCACACTAAACGGATTATTTATACTTAACCTCACGGGGCAGGTGGAGGCCACCTTATACCCTCTGGCCCAGTCCAACTTGCGATTTGCTCATTGCTGTTGTCTTGCGTTTTCATGCCCTATTGGCTTCTCCTATCGGTTTTCTTTCACCCTCATCGTTATTCTTATGGCCTATGGTCTATATATCGACTAACCTGTGTCGGAACTGTCGCAGAGTCCCGCCTTAATGTACAGCTGCTTCTCCAGTCGCCTCTCCTCCTGCAAGAGTTGCGCCATATCCGGCGGGGGTGCAACAGTGAGTTCCAGGTAGGTCTCCATGTCGTCGAGATCCCCGTCGGTTTCGATGCCTAGGAAACTGGAGCGTTTGTTGCGCAACTCCTTCTTGATCCGCTTGGTCGAGTTCATCCGCTTGATGGGTGGCGATGGCTGGGCGGGTTCCATTTGTCCCTGAAGGTGCCGGCGAGTGCCATTCGATATGGTCTCGTAGGTGTTGTCCGATGACCAGGTATCGGTGTTGTGTCCCAGACTGCTGCCCAAGCCATCGAGCTCGTCGTCATGGTCCTGACCCACCGGAATCGGCGGCGGACTTTCGGTGGGCGGTGGTGGTGGCTTCTCTTTCGGTGGCTCCATCAGACCCATCGGAGCTCCTACTGATCCCTGACTGATCTCCAGGCCCGAGTAGAAGATCTCGATGTTCTCGTAGACTGGCACTGGTCTTAAATGCTTCGGGGCGTCGTAGTAGGGCTCCGTGGCCTTCGGCACTTGGTAGTAGGGCTCTGGATCCGCCGGTGTGGTTGGTGGCACGATGGTTGCTGCTGATGCTGCTGATGTTGCCGCTGTGCTGTGTTCCCTTTGATTGCTGCTGCTGTTGATTTGATTAGGGCTTTGATTATTCTCGTTATTGTTGCTAGTTTGCTTATTTGGAATGCTTCTCCTGTGACTCCTCCGCGTCGCTTGGGTCTGTGTGGTTATCGTCATCGTTGCTATCTGTTCATTATCTACTTCATGCATAGATATAGTCGAGCTGACATTCTCATAGATGGGCTCTCGTTCCCCCTGCTTCTGCTCATCGGTTTTATTTGGCATTTCCCCGCCCTCGGGGCGTGCTTCCCCCTGCTCGTTGGACTCCTCCTCCTGCTGCTCCTTCGCCCGAGATGGCTCCTCCTCCTCTGGCTGATCCCCCAACTCCTCCTGCTGCTCCTCCTCCTTCGGCTGCTCCCTCTCCTCCTGCTTCTGTGGATGTTGTGCCTTGTCCATTGGCTTGGTTGTCGCTTCGCGATCGATAGCTTGCAGCGCCAATTCAAGAGCTTCGTTGATCTGTGGGGCGGGATGAGGTGGGCGTGGCATGGCGAGCGAGCGAGAAAGCGTCAGAAGCGTGCATGATAGAGAGAAAGAGAGAAGAATGCGCATGGATCGCATGAATTTCAGTTAGTTTAAACAAAGGCTAGCTTGCAAATTAATCAAAAACATAAACAAAAAAAAACGAAAATAAATTAAATAATACAGCGGAAATCAATCAAACAATAACTGACGGGAAAACGAGAACACAAACACAATACCAAGAACAGAGGTGGTTTTCCTAGAATTGCACGAAAACTGTAAACCCAAACCGTTGGAAGGTAGTTTTGAGCTTTGATAAGTTAAGCTAATCCCTTGATAATCTCAAGAACCATAATTTTTAAATGGTATACTAATGTTGAGACACTAAGCTCACCTATTTTCATTACCTTTGATATAGATTACTATTTTACTGAAACTTTAGTTCTGTCACAAGAAACCCCTGAAGTATAAATATCCGAAAAAGAACTGATTTGCCTGTGCTAATTCAAGGGGGCTACCCTTCAATAAGTATATATACATGCTTTGAGCCTTATCACCTCTTTCCGATTCTTATAAATTCTCACGAGATTCCCAGAACCGATTATATGTGCAAGGGGAAGCACTTGAGCAAATACGGGTAATGGTATGAATACTAGCCTCTTACCCCTGCTTTACGATCGAGACAATCTAACGAACTGGAGCGCTGCAATCGATTTACTTGGTATCTGCGGGACGTACTCTAGATACCGTCCAATGCGAATTATTCGCGCGATTATATTATTACGGGTCGCTGTAAAGATAGCCCGTTGCGGACATATACTCGTATGTATATTTGTCCGAGTATATATAGTATATGTTATTATGGCCCGACCGAACCAATACCTTCGAGGGCTTAAAGTACACTAAACGTGGGCGCTGCAGAATCGAATCGACCCAAACGATTTGTTTAGATAAAGAGACGGAGGCAATATACAAATGGGGCGGCAAAACTGCGGAGACAGCACTCCATGGTCTGGCCATGGGGGGTTGGATACACTGCGCGGCCCCCTAAAGTATGCAGAGCCGTGCTGAATCCGAGCTGAAACCCCACTAGGCGGATGGGTGACTTTTGGCATTTTAAATAGGTGCTAAGTGGGTAAACGCGACATGCAATGCGACTAAGAACAGCCGAACAAAAACACAAACAAATGACACGAAATGAATAAACAGAACAGAACATAAACAGATCAAACAGGAACAGGAACACAAAAGGTACAAACAGGGGGATATGAGATAGAGAGAACCGCTTACCTCGGAAATTGTATACTTGCAACAACTTTTGCTGGCAGTAAGCATGTAAACTATGTAACTGCATTAATAGATAAGACATATTTTACATTATTTAGCCAACAAACGAGCGCAAGGCATGTAAGAGAGATATGCACACGGATTATGACAGTGAATGAGTCGGATAGCATGTATAATTAAGCCTTAAATAAGTAGCCTTAACCTCTGGCATGGGGTTTGGGAATCCGGGGGGATAGTCGGGATTTTATAGACATAGGGGGAATCAGGATCCATGGTTCTGTCCACATCCACTGTTGGCGGTTTATCTACTTTCCAGATACTTGTATCTAGAGTGGGAACTTTATCACATAATATTAATTTATATTTTATATTAACTTTATCTAACATTTAGCCACTACCTGCTTGTTCAAAGATAAAAAGTCGTCAAAAAGTCGTCAAAAAGTCTGTGTAAGCTGTGTAATATACATTGGTGTATGATTTGGAATCCCCTTCTACAACGCGTCTACACTAGCTAGTCAAGCAGTGCAAGCAGTTCAGTTTATATCGACATGGATGAGCAGTAGTTTACAAGCGGCGTGTAGAATAATGAGTTTTTACATCCATTTTGAGTATTTCAGTTTCTTGAGATTGATTTTGATTTTAGTTTTGGTTTATTCATAAAATAGCACAACAAGTATATCTCATTTGTATTTATAATATTGGTCCTCTTGTATATTATTTGGTATGCTTTTGAGGTTTTTAATTATTCTTTTTTTGTGTATTAGCGCGTAAGAACTTTCGATTCTTGTTTTTGTGTGTATGTTTGTGAAAAATATACGTATAGTTATATATCCGTAAAACATATGTTTGACAATTCTTTATATAAAATCAAATTTTGTTTTCATACATAATTTTTGGGTTTAGTATAGTGTATTATTAGGTAAAGAAAACTGTAGCTTACGTAGCTTGAGCCCATAACAAAAGATAAATAAAAATGAGTAGAATTCGGAGGAAAAACAAAAACCAGAGTTAAGATAAATAAATAGCTGTGTAAAAATAAATTCGATTCAAATAATCATTCGTTGTATTTGATTGTAAAATGTTCAAGTTCGATTTCAGTTTTCCGAATATTTCATTTCGACTCACGAGTATGTCGATATGATAGAGCCATTTCAGGTCATAGTTCACTCGAGAGCTTCTTTTAATCTCGCAAAGCGGCGGAGAGATCACGTATTACTCCCAAGTATGGGGAAGTCTAAGTTCTCCGATCTTGAAGATCCGAAGGTGGTTTCTACTCCGACATTATTTCTTCAGTGTTGAGGCCCCCACTGCCTCCAGTTTCATGATCTCATCGTCCAGCAAATCGCTGATCTCCTGGGTCAGTGCCTGCTCCGTGGTGTTCTCCTCTAATATCTCATCCGTAGTGATCTTTTTCCGAATCTCAATGTTGACAGGAGCTGGGCTCTTGGGCAGAGGTGGCGGTGCGGGCTCATCCTCCTCCTCACTGGCCACATAGAATTTGGAGTTGTCTACCCGAACGAACTCATCCGCATTGACCACATCAACGCCACTCTTGGTGCTAGTTAGCACCACCTTCTTCTCGAGTGTCTCATTGATCGTGGGATGGTGCTGTGGCTCCTCCTGGTGCCCGAAGTTCCTGCGTAGGAAATCGAATATGTTTTTGGTTTTCTTCTCCTTAACAGGAGGTATAGGTGGCGTGGTTCGGTCCTGGGTTTTGGGTGAGCTTGGTGGGGAAATCGCCTTGACCTTGATTTCCGTCTCCACCAGGTGAGTGCGAGCTATCAACGGCTGGTCTACATTCGAGGGAGATGGAGTCGCAGTCGGGGCATAGCCCGCTCTACTTATCGAATCCGTTCCAGAGGCTGAAATGCAGCAAGGCTTGGGTATGGGAATCTTGGACCTGCGGCCTAATAGAGGAGTTGAGGGTTTGGTTTCCACAGACTCCGGTAGCGAAGTCTTCATCATCTGACTGCTGGCTAGCCGCTCCTCAGCAATAATCTGCTCGCAAGTGTCCATCAAAGCCTTCGAATGAGCTGCTCTGGCAGTCCCAATGGGTGAGCTTGGTCGGTTTGTGATCACAGAATTCTTACTCGATCTATCACACCGCCTCACCTCCTCCTCGGTGATATCCTGGAAGCCAGTGGCCGGCACTGGTGCCTTGTTCACATCGATGCTGTCGCAGGCAGGCTCCTGAGCTGGAGCTAGGCAATCAAGAAGTCCCGCGCACAGGGCTATGTCTTCCTGGCTGGGAACGTCTTCCATCTCTCTCACTGCAAGGGTTTCCTTCTTGCCATCACACTTCTGTACCACATCCTCGGTCACATCCTGGAAACCAGTACAGGGAACTGGCGATTTGTTCACATCGATCTTATCACAGGGCACTTCCTCTACAGCAAACTGCTCTAGTATCCTACGATCTTCCTCGGCCAGCTGGATATCTCTGGGCGCTTCTCTGTCTAGGAATTGCTGACACAGAGCAACCTCCACCGAAGGCGAGGTGGGACGTGAAGAAGCCAGTTTGAACAAACTAGATTCATTGGGGGAACAGGCTTTCAAAGAGGGCATCTCGCAAGGCGAGGATGTATGCAGGTACAGTGAGTCATTGGGTGCAAGAGGATCAAGGGTTCTGTTGGTCTGGGGGTTCACTTTGCTAGGGGGCGTATGCACAATCGCCTTAGTTTGGCCCACCACTGGGGCATAGTCCCCGGAGCTACGATCAAGCTCATCTATCTGAGCTCGTTTCATCGGCTTCGGAGAAGATGGTGGTGTGATCTGGGGAATGCGACTCCTGGGTAAAGCTTTGGGTGACAAGATGGGTGAGGTGACTGGAGGGGAATCGCTCTGGGTGAAGCAATTGGACAAGGCCTTTACAGTGTTTGGTTTAGGCAGCTCATCGGGATGAACGATGGTTACTGGAGGAGCACACATCACCACTTCTGGTGGGGGCAAAGCTCCCTTAACTGGCTGCTCAACTCTCACTGTTCTCTTTGGAGGAGCCGGTGGCGTTGGCGGCTTGTCCAGTTGCCTGGAGTTGAATATCTCCACTCGTCCATTAATGCTAAATTGCGGAGGCGAAGCCCCGGAGCTTGTGGGCGAACTTACAGGATTAATCTGAGCCCTGGGACTTGAGGCCAATCTGACAGCCTTGGGCGACATGGGAGGCTTGCCCAGAGGACGTGGTATTTGGGTGGGAATCGGACTCGAGGGTGCTGGTATCGGGGGTATCGGTGTTGGTGGGTTACTCGGTTGATGGGTAAAATCAAATATCTGGGAGAACTGACCCGGCGAGGTGACCGGCTCACCGACTTCTCTCAGATCGTCGTCGTTTTGAAAGGTCTCCTTGAACATTTTTAGCAAATTGCGATGATGGACCATTTCGTTAGAGGGCTTTCTACGCAAGTTACAGTTCGGGGACGAGGGAACCGGATTGGGAGTGGATGTGGGATCGGGAGTGGGGCCAGATTTGGACACCGACACCGCTGAAGCAGCTACTACATCAACTTCACAAGGAGTTATCTTAGCGGATTCGATAAAATTGTTAGTAGAACTTACACTAAATTCCATGTCCCGCAATGGAGGAGCAGCCGCGTGGTTGGCCGCTTGTGCTGGAGCTGGAGCGGCTGCCGATGGTTGGATGGTTGGTTGAGCCGATGGATGAGCCGGCGATGGTGGTAATGGCGAGGGATTCAGATCGGTCAGCTCATCGAATTCCGCCTCGATTTGATTGACCGCGTTGGCCGCTTCCTCCAACTGGCGCTCCTCGAGGGCCAAGGCGGCGATGGCTGCGTTGAGTTGTTGCTGCTGTTGCTGCAGTTCGTCGGTGGTGTCCTCCTGAATGCCGCTGTCATCGTTGGTGGCTCCCACCGGGGGTTCCTCTATAATCAGGGCTGGCGGAGATGTGAGCACAGTGGTCGTTTTTTGTGGGCTATGCTTCTCCTTCTGTTGCTGCTGGAGCTGCTGTTGCTGGCGCATTCGTTCCTCTTCGCCTCGCATGATCTCCAGTTGCCTGGCATCGATAAGAGCCACCAATGGTGGCTTCTTCTGCTCCTCTTTGGTAACGGACTGCTGCAAGCTGTTCAAACGCTGCTTGAGCGGAGGCACTGGCACATCCACACTCTTGCTGGAATTGAAGGCCTTGCGTTGCTGCTCCAGGCTCTGCATGCGGTCTCGAATGCTGGAGATGTCGCCGGACAGACGCCTCACATCCGATTTGGGTGCCACGGGAGCTGCATTGCCATTGGTTAGGCGATCACGGAGCACCAGTTTTGGTGCAGCGGGGGCAGCTCCATTGGACACTTCCACCTTGGCCTGCTCGAAGATCTCCTTGCGCTTGGAGATATCCACCTTGGGCACGTCCACCTTCTGTTTATCCACACCCTCTTGCGTATCGCTGGGCGAGGTCACCTCAAAGCCGCTCAGGCGATCCTCGATCTTGGATCCACGCCTGGTGGGATAAGAAATTGGCTCTCCAACCACCTTGCCATTGGCGTTTCCATTGCCATTGCTGCTGGCCCGTTGGACCCTCTGCTTGTAGTCCTGGATGGCTCCCTCGTAGGTGTATTCACACGGATCTGGCGAACTAGCTGGTGCTGTGCTGGACGAGGTGTCGTATCCTGGCGATGAAATGTATTCTCTTCCTGCTGCCTTAGAGGTATTAGATATGCCCGCCTGGCCGATGGCCATTCCGTTTCCGTGGCTTCCATTACTGCCGTTGCGGTTGATATGATTCTGCTGCTCGTCGACATTTAGGGAGGCTCCTCCAGATGTACCAGAGCTAGCTGCTCCAATCGCCTTGTCCAGCTCGCCAGCGTGGTCACTCTGTTAATGAATCGAAAGATGGATTTAGATTAGTACTTCAAACGATAGAGTGGCTTAAGCTAGAATTATATTGAACTGTATTTTCCTCTCTTATGCTGTTCTAATTATACCAGTTACTCGTAGAGTAAAAGGGTATATTGGATTCGTTGAAAAGTATGTAACAGGTAGAAGGAAGCGTTTCCGACCCTATAAAGTATATATAAAGTATCTTGATCAGGATCAATAGCGAAGTCGATTAAGCCATGCCCGTCTGTCCCTATGACACTATACGAGATACAGAGTTGAAATCTGATCAGATTCTTGAGGTTCATACGCAGCTCAAGTTTATTTCATCATCCTGCCACGCCCACTATATCGCCCACAAACCGTATATAGTATATAGTGTATGTCTTCGTTTGACCTTGTATAACATATTTTTGTCAATTTTTATCTATTTACCAATGACTTTTCAAATTTGGGCTATAAGGCCTCACATGGACAGTGACGACACCATCAGTTTTTTGACAAAAGGTGGCACTTTGCCCATTTTCACTAGCGAAATAAATATTTTTAAATTGTGTAAAACACTAACTGGTATCTTACAGTCGCGGCTCTCGACCATAGCGTTTCTTCTTGTTTTTTGAAAAATCTGAGCGCCTTTCGGTTTTACATTTCATTTTATTCTAATCAAACTTTTAAATTCGTTCAGTCATTAACTGCCATTCTGCCTTAATTACATTTCGCTTTTCCAATATTTTCCACCCAATTCTAATAGGTCTCAGATGCCATGAACTAACATATATTTTCCTCACTTTGCGGCTGAACGGTTGAGCATTTTATGGACTGGCGACAAGCGCGCCTAATTGCTCAATCCGCAGCTCGATTTCAATCTCAATGGGAATCTCCGCTTCTGGCGGCTGTGCATCGTCGATTGCTGTGGATCATTGTTTATTGTTTATTATTTATGATTATGATTTTATTGTGTTGCTTGTGCGCGCTTTTGATTAATAAACTATTTGTGTTTATTAGCCCGTGTCGCATAGCTTTGCTGGCAACACTTTCCAACGACGCTTCAATGGCCAATCGAGAGCCGGAGCCTCAGCTTAGCGGCAAAATGTTTAAATTATATTTAATTGTTAATTTGCGGTAATTGTTTATAAATGCGGAGGCAAGCAGACACCATAAATGACTCTTAATGATGGCAAAAAAAATAATTTAAAAAGGAGAAACTTTAAGAAACGGCCTGGTACTAGAAATGGTGCTAATTATGTCATTGCTACTGCCAAGATGTGTTACATTGACCCCGACCTTTAGGGGATTTCGCCTTAGCACTCACCATAACACTATTATTGTCGTAGTCCTCGGACAGACTGCTCTTTCCGCTGGCACTGCTCGTCCCGATCCCCAGGTCACTCAGATCGTTCGTCTCATCCTCGTTGTAAACGGCCAGGGAAGCCAGTTTGGCGCGCCCCCGAGGTCCGCCTCTTTCAGCCCTGTAAGGATATTAAACCGATATAAGTATAAATTCACATTCACGAAGCTGAAGAGGTTGGTTTCAAAGTGGCTTTCATAGTGCACAATAACGTTAAATATTCAAATATGAAAACATAATTTTGAAGTTAACTTTTTGATTGACATCTTGGTCATATTGATTAAACGAATAATTAGTCAATCTATAAGTTTACACTTTTCTACTATTGAAGGAACTCTGAAGATCGATTTAATTTGGAACATACTTTTGCAGCAGCATTTGAAAGAATGCAACTTTGGGATTCACTTTTGAGCACTTTTGACACCCAACCGAATCTGGGACTTGTACTTGCCTCTCCTCCATCATTTCGGTGAATGTCTTCGATTTCCGCCGCATGCGATCATGCTCCTCCAGCTCGAGCTTCTTCGTCTCCACCGCACGATCGATGATGTGTTCGACACGTTTTCGCCTTGATGACTTCCAATTGTCAAGGTTCTGTTTGAGAGTTTGCCACATAGTATTTATTATTTGTCGTTTGGGGATTGTTGTTCGTTGTTTGTTGTTCGTCCCCGGATCGCATTGTTGGCCGTGTTTTGTTTTGGGGCAGAAAGGCAGCGAAAGTTAGTATAGAAAACGAAATGGGCAGACGTGTAAGTGTAAATCGCCATTGTATTATTCGCGTGGAAGTAGAAGTGGACGAGCAAAAGTTTCTTTTGATGGCAATTAAAAAGTTTTGACGCGGCTGCGGAACTACGTGACAAAGGTGAAATGTTTCCGCAGCGCGTGAACTTCGCCGAGTTTCATGTCGAGCGTCAACTTATGAAAAGAATTTCTGATCCCATTTTGTATGAATCAGAGAGATGTGCCAATGCTCAGATTGGAACGAAAGATTGTGCTCCCTTACTAAGTTAACTGATATTTTCATTCCTATATCTCGCGAATATGATGCTGATAAAGACTACCTATCAACTTGGCTTATTAATCTGATCGGAGTTCTGTTGTTTCCTCGTTTGACTCACAGTTAATCAGCTTCCGGGTGGCTGCGATGGCATTATTGATCTGCCATTCTTATTTAGAAGCTTTCGCACTAGTTTGTACAAAAAGAAAGCCAAAGATAGAGACTATAAAAGCGGCTGCGGACTTCCTTTCCCATCGAACTCGATCGCCCAGTTCCAAAACGCCGTTCGCATCTTAATGGATTTTTCCCTTTTCGTTTTTGGCACACAGTCGTAAAGCAAAAGTTATGCCTGGGAACCTTTAAAGTTTCGATGAACTGATCATGGAACATTGGTCAACCGTTTGAGGGCACTTCAAATGCAGCGAGTGCATCGAAATGGCTGATTGGGTAATTAGGTGGGTACAGTCACTTCAAAGGCAGCTCTTCGCAGGGGTTACGCGGCCAGCGAATTTGCATGTAACACACACAGCATTGTGCAAAGAAAATAGAAGCGGGCCAAAAGCAGGCGGCCACAAAAACTATCAACAAAATGTAATAGTGATTATGCAACGCAATATCTTTTTGTCCGCTAACGGGCGACGTGCATTGGAAACTGGAGCGGCCATAACGAGCCGTGTGCCATGTGCCATGCCCAAGTGGTTTCGCTTTAGTTTATCCGCGGCGATAAGTTTCCAACGGCCAGTTAACAAAAAGAAGGGAAAAGCGAGCTTGGGAAGCCGATGCTTAGATACCCTATCATATACCATTCTCAAAAAATTAGAAATTAGAAATATTACGAAAATTGATCATTGAAAAAGAGAGAAAAACATTTGAAGGATTGGTCTGATCAGAAGTTACAACGACCTATATCTGTACCTTATTTAAAAAGAAATCTTGTCTTTGAGCTTTATTATCTTAAGAGCAATGTTATATTGAAAGATTTGACTAGAATTAGTTTAGCCGAAGCGAAGGCGATTTAGAAATTTGTCACGTCATCTTTATCCAGTAGCAGTTTTCTGAGTTTTTACATCGATGTGATGTTTAATATGGACTTACGTTCTGCCACTCCTCGGGCTCCTCCTTCTTCACCTCCTTCAGCTTCTTGACCTCCTCGGCCTTCTTCAGCTGCTCCTGCGCGGTCTGGTATAGGTTGCAGGGCTTGATCTGGACGAACTGCATCGGATTCTTAGAAGGAGCAGGAGGCGTGGGTCGCGTCACTCGCTGCTTGGTCACGTACGACGTGGGATCGGGCGAGGTTACGGTCTGCAATTAGCAATAAATGAAGTAAATGCAATAAAATTTCTAATTAGCGTGAATTGCTTTCAATTGAATGAAGTTGCAAAGGGACAAAGGGGCGGGGAGAGTCAAATGCAAATGTCAGCGGACCGATGTCCAGGGCGTGGAGTCATTGATACCGCTTCCATGAGAGCGTGTGGGCAGTTTGTTTATGTGCCTGTATTTTCTGCTCTTAAATTCCATTAAGTATTCCGCTTATTAAGCTGGCAGCCTTCGGGCTCTTTAATTGCATGAAGTGTTCAGCGGCTTATATGGAAATTCTGATTAGCTCATACCTCGGGTCAAGGGGAGCCTTGAGTCCTCAAGAGATTGGCTTTTTTGATTGATTTACACCGTTTCGAAAGTTGGTGTGACCTCCGAGTCAGATTACTTTATGAAGAGTTCAATAAATGCAACCAATAAAGTAAATATGTTAAATGCGTTTTTTGGTCGCAGTAGTGTTTTTATTGCTCAGCTGTAAGAAAGAACTGAGAGCCTTTGCTGCATAATTCTGGCATCCAAAATACCTCAAAGATTCCACAAAAGCTAAACTGTCTTGAACAGTTTATTGAAAGCTATCAAAGAACTTTTTTATGCAATAAGAAACTAAAATCCCATATTGACAGAAAAGTATTTAAGACTCTTTATGAAATTTTCAAAAAGTATATTAATAAACACATATTTTTAGGCCTGCATTATTATTATTTTGTAAATAAAAAATGAAAAAGGCATCAACTCACACCATTTTTTAAAAAGTTTCCAAGAAATTTAAATATGGTTTCTTACTTAGGCAGTCACAAATGGCGATATTGAAAAGTTTAACATATTTCAATATCTTATAATTAACGACATTTTAGTTCAGTTGATTTCTTTGTTTTATTCTGCTTAAGAGAACCCATTAAGTATTTAATGTTTTCATTTTTATAACTTTTTGCTTCCTCTGGTACTAGTGGTTTTCTGAAGTATTTCAGTTGCTTGAACCCACCCACTCCCACTCACATAAGGTCTCAGTGGAGCATGGCAAAAGTCAAATGGTCCATTGCCCGCAAATATTTTCTTGAATATGAAAGGCTGTAGCTATCAACTAGAAGGGAATACTAGGAGAACTAGGGGAGTCCTACAGGGGAACCCTAATCGAGACAGCTTTTGTCCTCCAAAAAATGAGGAACTTAACTTACATCTACAATGTTTTCTTATCAAAACTAAGTCTTAACTAGTTTTTAAATACTCACCAGTTTTTTGCCGCAGCCATTTGAGTCCCCGCCGCCATTGATGGACGAGGCCGATGTGGACATGAGGTCTTCGCTGCCATCCAGCATGACATCCTGATCAGTGGCCTCCATTTGGAGCTTATTGTTACTGCAACCTGTCCCTGGACCACTCTCGTCTGCCCTTTTCTGTAGTTTGGTTTGCGTTGAATGTTTTCTGTGTCGACTGAGCTCTGCTCACATGGCAGCTCACTCCTACGCGGGTTTCTTGGCCTCTGGTCAATGGCTCAACATGTCTCCGAACTCTGTTCAAAAGCGATGCGCCACCACCCACGGACATCGGGCGGGGTCTCTTGAGGTGTCCAATTTCATCAGCTGCAAAACAAAGATACACCTGATTGAGTATAAAACGCTTTCTAATGTGCTGTCGGAACGTAAGAGCTGGCCTCATCTAGGAACCATTAACCCCTGGTGTGTCTTTTTGAGTGGGCAGGTGTCATCATCTGCCAAGCTAGTTTCTGGCACAGTTTCTGGCATCCGTGAAGGATCTGGAGAAAAACTGGCAAGAATTTCCTCAACCGGCGGACGACGACAGCTGAACAATGCTCGAACAGTTCAGTGTGGAGTTCAATTAACATTCATCAAAGTGCATCCATAAGATGCTTTATCTAATTGTGCAATTGTCTGAGTGGATGCCGCTCTGGCCTGGGACCCACGCGGTGGTATGCGGGTCAAGCTTATAAACTTCTGCCACAGTCATCACCGTCATCGTCGTGCCCCAGCCAACACATCTTGCATCCAGCAGCCACCAACCCATCCACATACCCATCCGCATCGTTCGTCATCCATCTGTCGGGCTGCGAGCTGAGATGCTTTGTTTTTCCTGCCCTCCATTCACTCTATATGACCCGGTATTTTTTGATCGTTTTGCTACGCTTTTCATTCCCTCCTACCAATAAATATCTATTAGGTATTCTTCCCATCCCCCTCTTGTAATCGAGCTTGTTTATTAATTTTTGTGAATGCAGCTCGGCATGTTTGGAGTTTTCCGAGAAAGTGGGTTCAAAAGGTTACGAGAGAAGCGGGCTACTGCCGTGGGGGGAAGAGTGGCTAAACCTCTATCAGTCATAATTACGAGGTTAATATGACAGCTGATAAGTATTTGGTATGCCTCGGCTTCCTGTCTTATGAAGAGCAAACAAATCGAAACTGAAGCCGATCATTAGGGGGTTCTTTGTACTCTCGGTAATGCCCCATTAGGTGGAATATGTTCTGCCATTAGCTTGGATTATCAACGGTTTGCCAGAGATATCTCGATCTGCCTGGATTGCAATCTCTCTTTCGCACACTTGCACATCAAATTTGATCAGCAAGTGGGTAAGTGCTGAAGACAGGCACTTGAGATAGAGGACTTGAGGCAGAAGACCCAACAGTCAAGACTCAAGACTCCAACGGCACGAGGCTAATCAACATAGCTGATGGTGATGTTAAACATTCATTGCCGATGTCTCTGAATGCTAATTTACATATAAGATGCAGCTTGCAACTACAGCGAAGACGTTAGATGTAATGAAATACTGCAACGAAGAGCCAACAGAAATTAAAGCAAAACTTTCAAATTGAAGTAATTAGCCATGGGAAGGGGTTTTAACTTAATGCGACTGCAACTGCAAAAGTTAAGTAGCAGGAAGAATCGAATCATATTTTGTTGTGACTTTTTTACATTTTTAACAAAATTAGAAACATTTTTGTGCAATGTAGCCAGCAAGTGACAACAAGGCAAAAAACTTCAGTGGTTAAACTTAATGACCAGGCCAACGACGGCAGCAGAAAATTGCAATAATTTGAATTTAGCAAAAGACAAGACTGCGATGTCTTTTACACAAGAGACTCGGCAACTTTCCTAAGAGTTGGCTAGGCCAGAGGCGACAAAGTAACAACAATTATTTAGCGAACAAAATGATAATTAGATAAAAATGCAAAAGATCAGCGTCAAATCCATCTTAAAGGCGCCAATCGCGCCGCAAAGCCAGGCCGGCGTCAGTTTGTCGGCTCCGAGTTGGAAATTGTATCAAGATGTTTTTGTATGGGCTTGAGTGCTGAATTAATTAATAATGACGACTATGATGACGATGCCGCAAAGTGAAAGAGAGTGAGAAGTGTTCCTGGGGAAGGGGAATTCTTGTGAGTTCACCAGAGACCAGAGACTAGAGAGAGGCATGTAAATGCCACGCAATTGTCTTTGCGGCTGAGCTGGCTCTGGGTCTGCGTTTTAGCTAATTAGCAGCAGCAGTTAGAGCTGCTCTAAGGCGGCGATTGCCGACATCAAAGAAACTGCGAGCCACCGATCCATGCTCAGTGCTGTTTGGGGCAAACAAGGGCAAGGCTTTGACTGATTTTGAAGTGTAAACGTTATTTCAAGATTAGAGAGAGGCTAAATGGAAAGAGCACAAAGTGACTAACTAAACAAATGTTTCACGCAATAATTTAGTTGTAGTTTTAAATCGCTCAATAATCTGCTTTCGCTAGACTATTCTGATCATAATCCCAGGCACTCAATCACAACTAGAACCTTCTAGCTTATTGTTTACCATCGACTAATTCGAAAGCAAACAGCAAACAGAGCTCCGAGCTCATAGAAGACGATCATTGTACTCAAGAGGACGGACAAACAATAACCAGACCGTTCTGTAATAGCAAAATATCTAATTAAATATTTATCAGGGACTTGAATCTGGAGAGGGGCAAACGTATTACCTTATCAGGCAAGTGAGATCAAGATTGCGGAGCACTTTGCCCCAGAACACAATGGCTGGGCCTGTGTTTTCCTTTGGGGAAAAGCAAATAATAACCGCAGTACTCTTACTGCTCGCTGCCGCTCAAGTAGCGGAGGCTCCGCTAATGATCCCCCGAGCGGACCAGCACACCAGCACATTCAAATGGAGCCGGCGACACTTTCGAGTAACCGCGATTCGGTAACAGCAGTAAAAGTGGAGCAGAGTCGAAGAGTTGGCCAGCTGGAAAGTGGCATTGTAATTAATGTTTAACGTGACTTTAAATTAAAATTGTTTTTCAGCCGAACGCGGCCTCGGTCGCGTCGAAAAGTGTGAAAAAGAAAAATCACAGGGTGTGTGGGGTGGGTCGCCGTCGGGAAATCATCAGTGGGTACTGGGTGGTGGAGACGAGATGGTGTCAAGCTCCGTTAGTTGCCGGCCACTGACACTAATGACATTCAAATTGTTGCGCCAAAAGAAGCCATAAAAATAAAGCCAGAAAATCCATGGAAAACTAATCAAAGCGCGACACCGAGAAAGTGCGACTGCACTGCAAGAAAAGCAACTTGTCCCTTGTCCCTTTCTATGTCATTGTTCTATCATAGCTCTTAATCGTAACTAGTTTATTCAAATTTGAAATGATTTGTGAATATTTATCTTAGGGAGTCAGACTATTTCTCACAGTGCAGCCTCCGTCTGTAGTCCAAACCCCAACCCAACCCAAGTCCGAGTCCGAGTCCGAGGCGTGCAATTGAAAGTGTCGCCGATTGCTTTTTGTGGGCGCTGATGTGCAGCCATCACTCACTGAGACCAACCCACCGAATCACGAAACCACCGAACGAACCCCCAGCCACCAACCAACAACATAGACCCACTCCGCCCCCCGCCATCTAATATTGTGGGTTGGCTCATAAATCGAGTCGACGGCCATGCCACATGCGCTACAATGAATGCTTTTCTTCGTGTTACATGTATCCGCAAGATATCAGGCGCATTAGGTGACATGCCATGCCAAAGCATATGTACACGTCTTTCGCGGGCACCTCGGCTGTCGATTTCACTTGCCCGGAGTTGTGCAATGATCAAGGGGTTAATAGACGCCAATCAAGGGAAGCTTAACTATGGCAAGACTGCGGGTGATGTCGTCTCCCTAGTTTGGATACCCTTGTTATAAAAGACGCGTTACTTTTTTGAAGAAGTAACCAAAATTACAGATCGTCTGTGGACCAAATGATAGGATCTTGTTAGCATAAGATTGGAATAGAATGTCATCACTATCAATAAGATTATTCCCAACAAAGTACCAAATCAACTAGCAAATTGTGGATTCTTCTAAAAGAAGTCAAGATCAAACATTTTAGCGCAACTAGAAACGAACTTCAAGTGCACTGTTTGCCAACCATTAGATATTTTCGGAGCAACATTGAAGGCGAAGATCGCAAACGAAATGGAAAAACGGAAAAATATGTCTATAGATTTCGTGATAGAGCGATCGAAATGTACAAAATGCACAGTGAAAATCTATTTTTACCCTTTCTGTTATGGCCACGACTCGACTCGTACTTCTCATTTGGCCCATTCATTTTCGGTTGCATTAATTGAAATATTTCTCAAGCGTGGCCAGAAAACAACAAAATGGAAAGTGAAGTGTGAAGTGAAGTCTCGAATGGGCTTCCAGCTCGGTCTTTGTCTGTCGCTGCTGCCTTTCCAATCACAGCAATGCCAATCTCGGCATGTAAGTACGAGTACATCGAATATACTATAGCTGGGCAATTATCACGCTGCCGCGATCTGAGCATAGATCTCGGATACATGCCCAGCGCGAACTGTTCGCCGATTCGACACGCAAAATTTTCAGTTCATTAACATTTCAATATCGATAAGACCGAAATGCACTTTCGCTCCGCCGAGATACAATCGCCGACAATTGAAATTGTATCTCTTAATGTATCTACACTCGAAATCGCCTTCTGATTCCGTCAGTTTGCGTTAATAATAGTTATTGACTTATCATGGCGCATTCTTCTGGCACTGAGTTGCAATTTGTGACTCCTTGCCTGTGACATGCATGTCTCCATCTCGGCTGGCAACTACTTGTGCTGCCCCTCTTCGGGGGCTGAAAATTGCCAAATCAACAGGAAAATTGGGAAAAACAAGCAAATGAAAGGAAAACCAAACAATGTACAAACTGAAGCATTTGCATTATGGCGGCAATTTGATTTCAATTTCGGAGCATTTGTATCTGTATCGCTTAGATACGTTGCATTTCAGGCCAACTGCTGTTTGCTGCTTGGTGCCTGCGCCTGTGCCTGTGCCTGTGCCTGCCACTGCTGGCAAATTGTGCTGCCATCTGCGTTGCACTCACTTCTTTCCAGGGCTTTTGCACATTTAGAGCAAACAGAAACCAATCTGTGAACTCCACAAGTCGCTTTGTTTAAATAACACTTCTTATGAGTTGCCTCATTCCTCCCTATACACTATCAAGATATGTTTTTTCGCAGAGAACTGGGGTTATACAATCTCAAAGTTAAGTAAAGATCGTATAAATAAATTCGATTTCTTGGTTAATATGCATTTTGGCCCACAGCGACATTGGGTCTTTTAATCAATCCCTCGACCTGCCACACGCTCACTTTTCAGCCTGACCCATTTCGAGTTCCGCCACAACAGCACTAAGCTAAAATTATTTTGTTTGCCTTAAAAATGAGTTACATGTTAAAAATTTACATTCGTACACACCCACCAAGCGTCGGAGCCTCGCTGCCACGAGACACGCCCCGGGAAAGAAGGTTGCCAAGAACGTTCTGTGGCAGAAATTAAAATTTCGTACATGGATAGCAGTTTGGCTTTATAAATCGAGTTTGTTTCAAGGCGTGACAGAATGCTGGATTCGATACACCCAAGGGAAGCAACCAAGATGGATTTATTCAAAGTAAGCATTTGGGTTGTAGCCTTAAATGAGTTGGTTAATTGCACACCGAAGGGGTAAAGTTAAAAAATTGCATTAAAAAAAACATATTTAACATCAATTTTAAGTTATAATTCTGGTGCCCACACGGAACGTGAATAAAATTTAAGCTGACAGAGTACCTAATTGAAATAATAATAAAATAACAACAAAATGGTATAAAAAGGGTCAGTTGGGGTAAACTCACGTTAAGTAAGGGCATTACACTTTCATTCTTCTACCGTAGCTTTTATACTTTATGGCAAAATAAATTGACGCATGCGTAGGCCCAGTTTTGCATTGTTGTTAAGGTTTCGAGGCTAATGTCGTCGTTTGTATGGGGCAAGAGTCCGGTAGCCAAAGCAACTGAAAGTTAGGTGTACCTTTGCCCCACTCCCGTGCGAATGTGCTACTGCAACATGAGACCGCAGCATCGCCACCTCGCCCCCAAGCCATCGCTGGCTCTGCGCACATATGCCAACCACATGCAGCATAAAACCAACCTAAACTTTATTTTTGTGCGCATCGCTGGTCGTGCAACACAACGCAATGGATTTCCATTGTTTGGGCCCATGATTTCCCTGCTGAAACTGCAGGTTGCGAGTGAGCTGCGGGGTCCGCTGCCTGTGTTAATTGTTGCCAGCCATTCTAAAAGGCGTTCTGTGTTCTAATATTAGCATGGAAGACTGACAGACCAAATCAAACTACAATTTCGTTTGGATTTGTCCTTAGTAATGATCCGAAATATTTTGAAAAAGTTAAGCTTGGAAGGTTTATGTTCAAAATAAAAACAAATCTGGAATCTGCCTATTAACATCGTATTTATGGTAAATATATATTTGCGAAGCTGCGGGCAGACTTACTAGTACTATTATTATGCGATTACGCTTGCATCATTATCAATATGCAATTAAGTTTGTTGTTTGTTAAACAAAAATAACAAACGTTCTACCAAGTTTCAGCCCGACTATGAAACACTCGTTTTTATATAATAGTATATATTATCTTTCTTTGCATAAGTAAATAAGCAAGAAAGTAAGTAGTTTTACACTTATTGAGCGTCGGCACAGCAAAGGTGTAGTTTCTAGTCTTCGAAAAGGGGGGATAAAAGAGCTTGCTTGAAACTGAAATAAGTCAGATACTGATTACAGATACAGATACAGATACTTTATAATATTCCCCTAAATCGTATATAGCTAATGGTTATAATTAGTCCAATATTCAAATGGGAGTTTAATTTGAACCGTAATAAAGTCGAAAAACAGAAAAATGACTGAATGACTGAATTTTGTCAGATCTACTATTTAGTATTTAAAACTCGACACAATGGGCCATGGATCAGAAGTTTTTGCTTTGATTTTGACAGTGCATATTGCCCTTGAAATTGGTTCCATTGTAAGTACTTCTTTTTAACATAAAAGCATAGTAAAATAGAGAGTTTTCCCCTAAGAATGCTTCCAGGTTCAGGTTCACCAACTTTGTTTGTGATTCTGTGGATGAATCTTGGATTTCGGTGCACAAATGCCGTTTGAAGGCGGTTCAAAGGGGCAAAACAACATTGAGTTTCGATGGAACTGTGCTAAAGACAGTCTCAACTCTTAAAGTTCATGCCCAGATTTTCAAGAGGGCCAATGGCTTCAAGCCCTGGCTCTACAACATCACGTTCGATGGCTGCAGATTCCTGAGAAAGCCCTACGAAGCGCCGGTAGTTCTGGTTTTTAACCTTTTTAAACCATTTTCCAATCTCAATTTCACATGCCCCTATAAGGTAATAAATTGTTGATATTAACTTTATATATTTAAGCAAAATGTTCTGTTTCAGGGACCAGTACGCGTCATAGGTTTCCACATCATCGGAGAGCAGATTCCCGTGCCGCTTCCCTCTGGGGAATACCTAATATCAATAAAGTGGTACCTCAATAAGATGCTCGCCATTTCCACGAGCATTTACTTCTCATTTGAGGAAAATTTGACTTAAAGTGACGCCGTTGTTGTTTTTATTTGCTTTATTTACCAATCTATATTCCTAAACGATTGAAATATAAGTTGCATACGAGTATGACTTTTGGCAGTAATAACTAAGAGATAAATTCTTTCGGGTCTACGCTTAACAATTCTTTATATTTTATTTAAATTCTAAACCGACACTTAAGGTTGGTAAGGTAAAGAAGCACGCTTTCGTAGCCTTGAGAAATATTTTGGATCTCAATTTAGGTATAAAGAATAAGTAGAAGATCGTCAGATTTAACCACATTCCAAGAATGTTTTTTAATTGACGGGATAAGACATTGCCTAATAATTAACTTAAAGAATGTCATGTTTTAAATTGAAATCAAGGAAAATATCTGCAATCTTTCTATTTTTAAAAATAGTTGCGAGCAAATGCGTCACACTTGCGGGGAATAAATATGAATAAACAAGAATATGCGATGACCAATAAAGTTAATTATAAATTAGTGGACGTATATGAAGTAATATTAACGCGGAATTAGTCATCCTAGCTTTTCTGATATTCGAGATCAAAGCTTGATGCGGATCAAGCTGATAATCTCATCTCTCTACAGGGCAATATTAAACAAAAACGTTCGTGTGAGAGATGCTTCCCAAAGAAAGAAGTTTAAAGTTGCAATTTCTGTTGCTATTTAATACAAATATCAAATATTATATAATTCTTAACCGAATTAACTAAACGAGGGTTGCAAATTAAATTGATTTGCCTTTTGGCTATAAACCTTTATGTATCTACGCATTAGGTTTATAGAGTTTAAAAGGGCAAAGCCATGGCTAAATGCAAATGGCGATGGGTCTCACTTTGAAAAATCTTTTCATTTTCCCTCAATGATTTTCCAGCATTATTATTAATACAGGCTAAGAATGATTTTCTGCCTCAAGAAGTTTGTAAAAGTGGTATCCAAGTAACTGACGCCAAGAGTGAAGCTGTTGTACTGCAGGCAACCGATTCTTATAAAAATATATATATTTCAACATTTTCCATCATGGCTTAAGAAAAAAGGCAGTTTTCTGAGCATAAATGAAAGGTTTTTGCAGCGGATGTTATGTAGTAATTATTTTGTCGGAGGTTTTTCTGCTGCACCACCAGCACCTGTGTAATGCTTTTGACGGCGGAAGTCGCTGGCCACTTTTTTTTGACAAAATCTTATAAAAACGAGTAAAAAGTTGAACCAAAAAAAGTATTATTCGAATAAATATTACTGAAAAGTAAATATGTTGCGCAGCTCATTTGAGTTTCAACAAAAACTAATCTCAGTATTGCAAAAGCTTCCGAGGTAATTGATTGTGTAAAAGTTGGTAGAGGTTTTTGTGAGGAACACAACTTACCGATTTGGTCTGATTTAGTTATTGTCACTGTTAAGAAGAAAATCTGTAAAGAAAGAAAATTTACTGATTAATATCTAACACTGATACCCAAAACTGCGGCTAGCCGAATCAATACAAGTTGTTAAACGAATGTCTTTAGTACCAGGTCTCTCAGTGGCCGAAAGAGGCGCTAATGAAATTCTTATTGACAGTAAAATACACTCACAGAGGCACATACACACACAAGCAAACCGCAGTCGAAAGATAAACAAACCAACTTCTCGCCCCAAAAGAACTTATCCAACTCACGAGGAAAGCTACCAAGTTTAGGCATATGGAATCGACATAGGTGAAGAAGCCCAAAGCGATGCCACGGAGAACGAGAATCAGACGAGCGGCCAGTTACAGATTCAGATTTAGATACAGATACATTTGAGTGATCTCTTTGGCTTCTAACGTAAGCGGGAATTCTCGAGGTCAGCCACTTTTGCTATGGGACAGCCAGCTAGCCCCATGCTTATAAGTCTGTCTCTCCATTCTCGGCCAGTCCCACCAGCATTTACTCTCGTCTAAGACCCGGCTCTGTCCGGTTTTTCCTTTGGCCGCAGTGCATTTGCTGCTCTGTTGCTGTGGCTGCTTCTGGTGTATGGTTTTACTTAATTTACTTTACTGTTATGTTTTTGCTTTCCGCTTGTTAGGCAAGCTCAGCAATCCAAGCAAGCCAAGCAATCCAAGACGGCGATGCAGTCGCTCCATCGACGTGTGTATCTGTCAGATACTTTTCTGCTGGTTCTGACTGCAACCGCAGTGTCGTCATACACTTGAACTTTTTGGGTGTGCACCGCCCGACTCCGTGTCATAACCAATCCGTTAATAACAGCAAGAATAAAATGAATCCGCGGCGAAATGCCAAAGTTTAATGGCAAACTGATTTGTAATCCAACAAGTTATTGCAATTCTCAGCTATTACTGCATCACAATTTTGTTGTGGTCAAATGTTGCAAGGTGTTGTCAGTTCCACGATTACGTAAACAGTGTTTACTGCCTTTCGGCATTATCAAATCAAAAGCAATATTAGTAGAGGTCCAAATCAATAACGATTTCTGTTCGGAATTATTGGGGAACAGACTATATGGCTTTGATTTTTATTGAAGAGTTTCGGCTGGAGCTAACGACCAGGCCATAAACAAAGAAGCCTCTTTGTGTTCCATTGACACAGTTTGCAGTTTATAACGTTTTATTGCTCTCTTAGTCCCATATATGCCATTGATTGGGCATGATCTCAGACCTCCTGATAGAGACATCGACGAATACCAGTGACCCAAATAGGCTAAGCGTTGAGATGGCTAATAATTTTATTGTTGGTGTAGTTGGGAAATATCTTTAATTAAGCAACAGCTTTGTAAGCAGTAAGGATATATATCATAGCTTTTACCCAGTCTTGTAAAGTCGGTAATGTACTGCCAAAAGTTTGAGAAGCATTGGCGGCATTTAATGGAGGGTGAGCTCAGGCTTTTGTCAGCTTTAATACGGTGGAATAACACAAGAGGGATCTCTGTTTGCTTTCCACAGGGTAAGGTGCATGAGAGGGGAAAGAGGCAGACTTCGCTGGGCTGAGACAAAAGGCGTGAAGCCTAAACCGACGATAAGTGTCTATAATGTCTATGAATATCCGGCTGAAGGCAGGCACGAAGAGCGCACCAGAGCCCAAAGTAGTAGACAAACAATGTCATCCAAAGGATCCGCTCACGTAAGGGGGCAGGAGCAAGGGCTCAGTAGAGGCGAAAAAGGGTAAGGAACCATAATGACAACATGACATGCAAAGTTTTGTCAAAGCCCAGACAGGCAAACAATGTTCGAGTTGTTGGAAGCGGACGAAGCCGAGGATGCGGATGATGGCAGAGATGAGGATGAGCTCGCCCTCGCAGACGTAAGTAGCCACTGCGGCTGGATGCGGGCCTTAATCAACTCTCCGAGCGGGGGCCTTTTGTCATCATTTTGCATTTCTTACATTTTTGTTTAGCACGTTATATGAATAACTAATTGAGGGCCGTATACCGCAACACGTACGAGGGGCATTCGAGGCAGGAATGTGGCCGTTCACTGGGAGAAACGGTCGACCTTTTGCTATTATTAAGTTTAATGACGGTTCGCATCAGTTTAGCTTGCTTATCAATAATTTGACATAGGAACTTACTGAAATTGGCAGATGTCGATCAGAATTATATAATATACAGTTTGAATTCTGATAAGAATTATATATCTATGAGTACTGAGAGGAATAAATTATAATATATTACAGTAGCCAGGCTGACTACTTCTAAAATGATTCCCAATTACTTCATTGAGCACTAGCACTTCCTTCTCCCAGTGCAAGCCATCCATTGGATACATCTCCGCCGGGGAAAAACATATAGCCTGTTGAGGGCGGGCATTCGTGGCAGAGCCGCCAAACCATGACTGGGCATAACAACCAACTACCAACAACCAACTACACACTGAAATCTCGGATCCATGAAGAAGTGGAGTAGGACAGCAGCAGCAGCAGAAGCACGGGGCCAGTTCATCGTTCGATCTCCAATTCTTGGCTCTGTGGGCTAAACTGGTAGCACATTTCCTTCTTCTTTCTCTGCTCTTGCTCTTTTTTGCCAGTCCAGGGCTGAGTCATCCCCAAGTCGGCAGTCGGCTGCCTGTGTTTTGCATTAGGCCAAGTTCGATGACTAAGCAGACTTGATTTCAGGTTCTCCCTTCGCGGCCGGCCGGCATAACTTCAATCTGACCGCATCTTCGGCTTGATTGCTGGCCTGCCAGCCCGAGCAGATGCTGTCATGTCCATGTGGTCATGCCTGCCAGCCAGGCTGCCTGCGAGTGTGGTGCCCACTTGAACTTGGTCGGAGGTTCAGCCAGCGTTTGGGTCACTGATTTCGTAGTTGGGGCTTAGATTAAAGCACTTTATATTGTACAAAGTTACAGAAGGTGATTTTAAAAGTTTTGGTATACAAAACCGAATAGATCCTGACCATGACTAAGATATACTTTATATCCCCTACAAGACATATATTAATAAAAGCACTCTAACTTTGCTTTCAATAATACTTAAATCGTCACATGTGTCTGTTTTACATCATTTAAGTGAGAACTTCCATTAATAAATCCACATGTTAATAAGTACCATTGCCCTTCATTTCATTTTATTGCCAGTTGTTAACACTTTGCTAAACAGAACCACTTAGAACTTACAAATTGATCATGTTAAACAATAAAACTATCCTTATTGCAGATGCCCATAAAAAAACAAAACCAAAAACATTACTTAATCTAGCAAAAAGAAAGGAATCATCTGTTTATTTCAATTTTCCCCAATACCAATGCCAGACGATGATTTAATTCTATAATAAGAATTGTTTTGATTTGCGGAAGAACCAAAATAAATGGTGATTAACGAAGGGAAATGAAAATACACGACAGTTTGAGAGCCACTGTTCACTGCTAACTGGCGATTTTTGTAATTACGAGAGATTTCCCCTGCGGTCGGCGATGTCGTATGGCCTATAATTTCAGCTAGTTTGCTCAATTTGCTCGGCCACTTCCCCCAGTTCCAGTTCCAGTTCCAGTTTTTCAATTGCAATCAATACTTAGTTTCCATTTCATTCGTATTCAAAGTTCAGAGTCCCCCCTTCTGCAGATACATCGCCACACAGACACGGCACACTCGCAATTACAGAGAGAACTCAATGAGTAGAATCAGCACAATGATCGTGCAAAATTAATTTTCCTTTAAACTGCTTTTGTGCTTTTGTTGATCTCTAATTCTTGTTTTTGTGCTCACTCGCTCTTTTTTGCTTTTTGTGTTCCTCAACCGAAGTGGAACAGTTTTGTTTCGCTTTTGCGTTTAGTGGGGCGATCGATTTTTGTCGGTTTACAGCTTGACTTTTCACTTGCGATCGACCCGATAAGGATTTATTTATTACATATCCGTTCTGTGCTGAGGTGAATGTGAAACTGTAGAGCTGCATGCTCGATTGGCTACCAAAAAGATATCTTCGAACAGGCTAAAAGAGTTGAGGGGTTGACATGCCAGTATGTTCTATAAATCACCAAGTTCGAATGTCTTTGTAGATTGTTACTAGTTAATAACATATTTAGCTTCAAGGTTCAAGTTCCTTATTTGGTAAGTGTGTGAAAGCAACTTTGATCCGTCAACTCTATCATACGAATGGGAGGTATTTAACAATGTAGTAAAAAAGTCCCAGATATTCCCTGTATTAACTTCCCACTGCATTCTCTCCCATCCAATCCCATTATTACATCAGTTAACTGCAACTTGGAGGTTTCTTCCCGCTCCCCACCTCCGCTGCCATCACAAATGGCAGGCAAAATACTCTTGCTCTCATACCTTGAGAGACCCAGCGAAGCGTGCAAGTCTAGCTTGGCTGCTGATCCCCTCTCCTTCGCCCAGATCCCCTAAACCCCTTATTCACACGCACTACGCCCTTAACAGGCTAAACTGTGCAACAACCGACGGGGAGCGCCATCTGGCGGTGCTCATGTGAACAATTGCGTTGAATTGTATTTTATCATGGACTTCACTTTTATCTAATACTGGCTTACCCGTGTAGACAAACATCTCATAAACGGAATTTATGCTTGAATTTGCAGAGAAGAAAATATCATTTTTCTTTCCTATATCAAAAAGTATTCATAATTCGGGATTTTTATCTATTAACCTAGGATAAATGAATATACCTATTCAGATTGCAATCTGATTTTGTTAACAGTTTGAGCTAAACCAAAATTTCAATCTGATTATCAGCCGAAACTTTTTCAAAATCTTCTGTTGATGATCTAGCTTGGGGTTTCACGAAGAAAACGGCTTCGTGTAAAACTATTTTCCCTGTGTATATTTTTATTTTTCGTCTTAGTTTTTAATTTGTGGTTCGCTGCGGTCGCGTAATCAGGGTGTAACAATTACGCGTCTTGAATTGCGCCGATCTCCGGGGCGGGGAGCCCCTAGATACAGACACAGAGCTGAGCAGACATCCATAGGAATTCGCGAGTGCCGCGCCCTCTCACGGATTTCTGTGCTCTGCGGCGAGTATGCGAAATAATTTTCGAACGCTGAAATCCTACACCGTCGACAGGTGACGGGCTCTGGCTTAAACTTTCGTATTAGATTCTTAGTTAATTTCAGTTGCGGTTACGCTTTGCCTTCGATTGCCGGGCTTCACGGTTAATTAAACATCGGCCGACAATGCATAATGATTTAGCATCGGTTATGTGTAGTTCTGCTGCCCCGCGAATTATCCACATTAACCAAATAAATCACAAAACAGCTCGGAAAATGCGAATTAAATTTATTTTAGAATGCCAGCTTGATGGCCAAGTAATAAGTTCAGTTTGCTTTGGGTGTGGCCTTTAACGGCCACCCACAAGACTGCCCAGCCCAACGGAATTCCAACGAAATGTGTGCCTAATGTGGGTACTTACGAGCAAATTGGTCAAATGGCATTTTCAAATGTGTTGGCCAAATTGATAAACAATTGAATCAAATTGCTGTAAAAGGCAGACTGTGAGTCGTTTTTGGCAAGTTCTGTAGGCGAATGGCGAATGTGTTTCAACGCGCCATAATCGAATTATTTAAATATCATAATCTGTATTACACTTTGTTACGAAATGTTACTCATTTTACAAATATGATTATTAGGGATAATAGTATCCCTACTTCCGTATCTAATCTCATAAGTTATTAAAGAAGTCTAAAATCCCTATAATCATTAACGCTGAAAGTGTGCTCATTTCGAAACTACATTACCCAACCTACAAGCCCAAATTAGAAAACAAACTAATATTGAAATATTATTCTAATTCAAGCTAAGAGGCACTTCGAATACCATAGATGGGATTTACTTTACCCTATCCTAACAAACGGAAAGAAAAATCCATTGATCACAACCCACCGAATCAGCGAATAACATCGTGCAGAAACTCCAAACTAAGCAATAAAACAAACAATATTTCATTGAAAGACTAACCTTGGAGGCAGCCGAAATCGTTCTATCAGACAATCCCACACTGGATGCCGAGATCAAAGCGATCGGGGCAGGGATGACAACGAATAAGCAATCATTCATTCGGCTGCCTGCCAAAGTCATTGCTAGACACCGCAGATACGTATGTGGCTGCACATCTAGATGCTAACGAATCGAAGCCACTAACAATGTGCAGGATGCAAAGACAAAGACTCGGGGCAATGCAAAGCTAGCAGAGAAATTACAAAAAGCTAACGGAAGAAAAATCTGGCAGCAAAGTGTTATAAATGAAGGAAATCAAAATGCAAAAACTGAAAACGCCTACGCCATTACGAGGGCCTTGCAACTGCAACTAAAAGTGCATGATCATACCCCGATCACAAAAGTTTATACCTAGAAAGAAATTGTTTTTATTCGTTCATAGTTAGCAACTAGACCTGAACTTTGCCCAATATAAATGAGACTGAAAATAGAATTTAAGAATGCAAATTGGTGGATAATAATCGGAAAGATCTCCCAATTATAACTTCAGAAGCAAGTCAAGGGAAAGGCATTGTTTTTCTCTGTGTAAACATTGATGAAAATATTTCATGAGTTGGGTTGGGAAATGGGGGAACCCGGCAGCTAGGCATAGATCATTTTCCAAGTTATTTTTAAAAGAAAGCACAGAGCAGGCAGTGGGGCAGGCAACTGTACCTACTGTAGCCCAAGGCTATTGTATCTAGTGGATGCGTTTAGAATCCACCTTTAGAATCCGTTCCAACCAGCTCTCCATACTTTTTCGCCCCTTTATAGGTTTCCCTCTTTATGGGCTGGCTGTCATTTTGATTTCGCCCGACATGTGCATTGCCTTTTATCTAGTTGCAGTTGAGTATCTCGTATCTCGTAGCTGGGATAATGCGTGCGTATCTGAACACATGTAACTATAACGCTTTGTCGAAAGCAGACAAGTCTCGAGTTGAGTTCGGCCGGCGACTCAACACAGCTTGCATGTCAAATTAATTTCATTCAATTTAAATGCAATTTGACGCTGTTTCACTCGCTGCACTCACTGAGCTGACTCTCAGATCTATAAGTATCTGTATCTGGCAGGTATGCCAGCGCCCGAACACCGAACACCGAGCACCGAGCACCGAGCACAGGGTATCTCATAGCTGCTGATTCAACGTTAATGATGCAATGCGCCGTGTGAGACGGCAAACTGTGCGTTTTATTTTGATGCCTTTTGATTAACGACCCTTGGCTAACATTTTTGCGCGGTTTCAGTGGATGTCGGAGACTTTGTTTATATTATAAATACGTATATGACCAGCTTACCTTTTGAAACTCCTTGACTGAGTGCGGTATTGGTCGAAGTGTTAGTCGTTGGGATCTGGAAATAGAAACAAAGCAACTTTAAAATACTTGCTTTCGAAATTACATTTCAATAATGGCACACAACATGCTGTTCTATGAGAGTGTTCACACGACCAATGCAGGCAATCGAAACTTGAATGTCAATCAATCAATGCTAGCCAAAGGCGATTGATTTCAGATCTAACTATAAACGAAGATGGTCAGCAAAATTCAAAACTGACTGGAGTCCCATTTTTCACGTGCTAATGGACGGGATCATAATTTTAACGCCTTTCCCCGTGGGCCCAATGGCCATTAGAAGTTCTAAAAGAGCTGACCCCAAAAGTGTCGACCACTCAAGGCACCTAAGAATAGCCTAAGAACTGTTGCCATAAAACCCAAAGCTACATGCAATTTACCATTAATATTGAGGACACAAATTTAATAGTTTTACAGTGTTTGGTCTGTAAGGCCCCCTAGCAGATTTGGGACAAGAATAAACTTTTTTTAAATTCCTAATGACGTCTCTTTTTGCATAGTCACTAACCAGGGTAACTCCACAGGCTAACAGGAATTATCATATGAGTTTGTCATTGCTCAGCTAAACAATTAAAAGCGGCAAACATTTTCTTTTTCCTGCTAGTAACTTCTCACTTGGCTGTGAAAGTTCTGCTGCTAAGGCAGTGGGGTTAAATATCTGTCAGCTTCGGCTGTTGAAAGTAAGTCAAATGAGATATTGATACCCTTTACCTTTACCTTTATCATCAATACATTCAATATAATCAATCTCTAATGTTTTAACCGTTTCGCTTTAATTTTAATTGCAGTCTATAAACTCGAAAACGTTTAACAGATTTCCACACGCTATTATATTTGCTCCGCTTTTTAGACTCGCAAATTATCACCAAAAATTAAAAACTTTCATCTTTTCGGATTACGTAAAACCAAACCATCGCCGATGATTACACTTTGTTTCCTATCAGAGAAAAGGCAAATTGATTGTTTCCGAACATAAAATTGACAAAACCCTCAATCTGTCAGCGCCAGTGGACCATTTAAGCTTCAAAACATATTCGCCAACTTATGCTTGATCTTTGAACAGTTTTGTTTCAGACGAAATTATGTTAATTTGTGGTCTTTAATTTCTGCGTCTGCTTGCCTTTTGCTATTTTGTTTTGAAGATTTTATCAGTGCAGTTTATTTGCTAACTATAAAATGTATTTTTTATTAGCGAAGCTTATCTGATGCTGATAATTTAATTCGCTTTTTATTTTAAATTATTTTTAAAAGGTGACAATGCGGCGTTCTGACCTTGAGGGGAAATGTGTGTAGGCGGCATCGGACTTTTGTTTTCGTTTGTCCATTTGGTTTTCAGAAATATATAAAGTACGAAATTATTTCTGGCATATTTGTGTCACATCATCGGTTCTCTTGGATTTTGAATAAGCATACGCCCCCTTGGCCGTGAACTAAAAGCCATCGCAAAATGAGCGAGAAACAGACGGGGAAAATGTTTTCATTCATTCCCAAAATGTAAATATCGGTTTGCTCGTATTTTTGCAGCTGGCCTCGACTTGGCATTTCTCGTCTTCGCTCGTTTTCGAGTAAACAATTTCGCACTCTTGGTGTTCCTTTTTGAGTTTAATTAATAAATTTCCTTTATGTTTGCCCCGCTGGATGGATTATTTACAGTTCCGAAATGCTGAGGCGCAGTTCTTAATACGCCGAAAGATACATTCTTTGGAAAAGCACATTTCACGCCATTTTCAGTGGGAGACTCAGGAGGAGGGCCTTCTGTTTACTTTTATATACATTTTTGTATTATATTATTCTTCCACCCATAATGTTTTTTAATAAAAACAAGATTAAGAAAGTTTTTCCAACATTTAAAATAGATATTTTTCTTCAGTAAAATATAATACATATAAATTATGTATCATATTTTTTCTTGTTTTTACTTTAAAGCGCAGATATTTGTCCATTTCACTCTGTCAAAGTGTGAAAAGCCAAATACAAGTTTTCCATTAAATTTTCTCTGTTTCGTTGCTAATGAATAGTTGGAGCAATAGTGAGAATATTTGAATAGATTTCAATTTCTGTGAGTATGGTATTTAAACACTTTATTATGATTGGTAAGGTAATGGTCTAGTTTCCTCTAATGTTCCTGCTTATTTGCCAAAGTTAAAGGCTAACCACTTGCCATCCATCCACTTGCCATATAATTTACGTGTTTTCAATAATTTATGCACATGCATAATGAATCGGGGCAAGGTCTAGCCAGGACGGAGATTCTATAGCCTCATCTGTAGCCAAACCGATTACTAAGCACTATTAGCATTTTGAAATAATTTCGCGAGGGGTTTCGGATTTGTCGGTCTGGAGAGAACGGGTTATGCTAAGGCGGCTATACATTAACTTTATTGCATAATAAAACACCAAATTTCGAAGACAATTTCGCTACCCGAAATGCCCAAAAGCCTATGTAAACGTTACGCTGTAAACACGATACAAGTTTGGCCAACTTCGGAAGCTCCTCGCCGGGAATGAATCAGAACTTTGCGGTTCATTTATTCAGCTAAACAATCAATGAACACGGATCGCTTGTTTGGCAGTAAACAGCTGCACTGTTCTATGGGCAAAAGTATTTGCGGCATTTTGTCATCTTTCGAGCGTTTGAATGTTTTATTTAATTTTAGCCACAAGGCACCATTTGCAGGGAGGAACAATAACCCGGCGATGACATAAGCGGGCTATTTAAATGGTGATTTTCGATTAAAAAGAAATCAAGATGTGGCAATATTATTTTATTTTGTTTTTTTGTTTTTCTGGTTCTCTGCCTCTGTTGTTGCCTCGTTAGCTCGCTGCTGTGTCCCTGGCACTAATAGAAGAAGACAAAAGTTCGCATGTTTCGTTATTGATGTATTTTCTGCATTATATTGCAAAATGCAAAACAATAGAGTGCCGTGAAATCCGGCGAGCACACGGCCAGAAATGATAATTGGAGGCAAGCAACAATTGCCAGTTGCACTTGCAACACTCGCAACGCACGCACATGGCTGTGCGCATTTTGGCTTTGTTCGCCGCTAATTTTCCCTTAATTACACTTTTTTGTTTTCTTGCTAATTTCCTGCATTCGATTCGCCAGCTGTTCGTCGGAATCCATAATCTCGGCTTTCGCAGAAGTTCGATTTTATTTCAGCGATGTCTGCGACTGCCTTTCAAAGTGATCCAACGTAATTATTTTGATTCCTATTCATTCATATTAATTAGTTGTGGTAAGAATGAAAATTTACAATCCGGAGTTCAATTTGAAGTGACACTCTCCACTTACAAAGGGCAAATGCTTAGGCTAAGGAAACCCGCTAAAGCCATAATGTTCAGTTTTGATTGACTCTCGAGTGTGGCCCTATCAGCTAATGGACAGATATGGCCAGTGTCACCATAATAAGCCGTGTTTACGGCTCTCCGTCTTCGATGACTCTGCAGCCATCGCGATAAGTCGAATGCTGCAACATTGTTGCTATTATTGGCCGATGCGGTTGCCGATGTTATTGTTATTGTCGTCTCGACCGCCACAGTCATTACTGTTGGTTGTTTATTTTCTGCCATCATTGGTTTTTCGGTTGTTTTGACTGCTATGCTACGACCACCATCATCATCATCATCATCATCCCCACCACCATCACCATCAGTTCGGGGGCTGCACGAACCTCCGCCGAGATACCCAGTGTATTATGCTGACGGGTGCATTGAACCCTTGCCGAAAGTGATTGTTTGGAGCGGAGATGATCGCCTTGGAGCCAGAGAGAAAGAGGAGATGGCGGGAGATGCCGACCAGATGGGAAATGGAAATGTAAGACGAACCGGAGCTTAATGGCCTCCATTGTTACCATGTGCTCATCCTTTTCGCATCTCGCTTTGGCTGCCAATCTGTGCCTTGTTTATACCAATTTACAAAACGACAATGTCAACACACAAACTCGAAGAAATGATCGACATCGAAGTCGTTTTTCAACTTCTTTTCAAAACTTAAAACAAAACCAAAAGTATCTCGAAGAAGAGGAGATTAAAGAATTAGTTTTGTGCAATCTAAACATAAAAGCGTTTTGTCTGCTGGGGAGAAAGATCACTTCTTTGTCGTTGAATCAGCGTTTTCTGTTTGCAAAAGAACTAAAACCGAAAACCAACATACAGTCGAAATTTATAATTAAAAATCCGTCATAATTAAAGAATTTATTTCAAACTAAGCCAGGTCAAAGGGAAGGGAAGTTAAAAAGCATTTCCCCTTCGGTTTTCGGGCTTACTTTTTTTGACAAAAAAAAGAGTGAACGAAAAAACAATAAATTAGTGGCTCGAACCAACGAGCCGAGCGAAACCCAGAACCGGAAGTTTACAAAAGTTGACAGTTGATCGCTGGTACGACCCAGCCATGAACAACAGCAGCGCAGCGATTCGCTTTTTAGCTCAGCAAAATCAGTCAGGCATATAGAACATTGACATATCGGGTGAGATCGCAGCATGCCACAGGGAAAATGGGAAGGGAAATGGAGGTGGGGCCAGAAAGGAAAGGCATATCGATATGCAAAAACCACAAATTAAGCGAGCCCCTTTCTCCCTTTTCCCCACACGAAAGCGGAACTCGGTTGGCCGGTAACCTTAGACAGCTCGAAGCGAAAGAAGAAAAAATCAGCGAAATACCCAAGACGTAGACAAAAGCGCATAAGTTTCCGATGACCGTTAATTAAAGCCACAAAAGACAGTAGCTTGGCCTAAAATAGGCCCGCACACTTGTACACAGAGCGAAAACAGATATGTATTCTTGACATTTAGATAGTTTTTCAAACCGTAAGCTTAAGTCACAACGTTAACATGTTCCTAATTTAATCTTTTACAGACTTTTTTATATCCTATAAACGCTCTCCGACTTAAGCCATTCTCCAGCCTTCTTTCGGATCGCCGGTCGGTTGTCCCACACAACGTATGGGCTCTTAAATATGTTGCCGCCTTGGTGCAGCTGCGTTAGAAATTGCAACCCGAACTCCATGCTAAATCTAACCCGATCCGAAGACAAAATGGAACAGCACGCGCTCCAGTTCGGCCAAAAAATAAAAAGAAATCGGGAGCAGAATTTGGGGATAAAGCGAGAGGAGGGGAGTGCGCATGGCTGGGCATCGCCTATCAAGGTTGCATCAATCTTGCGTCGGCGGCGCCTCTAACTGTTTGATTAAAGATCATTCGCCATTCACTTCTGGCTCAGATATTTATTTTCGCTGCAAGACCAACGAAGTTTGAATACCCTTACTGTGTTATGACGAATTCATATTCATGTTCTTTCATCATTAACTAGTACACTCAGATCCTAAGAAAAAAACTGAAGATCACTTCTAAAAGCCAATGAGCAGTAAGACCAATAAGACTCTTATAATTCCCAACTGATTAAAAAGTATATACCTTTCATGGGCCAACGACTTTCCTTTTGTAGAGTATAAACAGAATAAGTTTTTGCGGCAAGGGTATGCAAAGCGATTTGCGGCAGCTGTGCGCAGTTTATGTTGCATATTGCACAGCCGGCAACAAATCTGCAACAGCAGCTCCGGCAGCAGCAACAGCAGAAAAGAGAGTTGGGTTGAGTGGAGCAGAGTTGAACATTGAACGTTGAACGTTGTATGTTGCTTTGGCCGCAAGAGATGTCAACTGCTGATGCGGCGCGGTTGCTTTACTGGGATGGATACCGATGGTGGCAACGGCCAAGCCACATAGCGTTTGCAACATAACACGCATATGGAGGAGAAATTGTGCCAATTTGTTTGTTGCTGTTGCCGTTGCTGTTGCTGTTGCTGTTGCTGCTTTTGTTGCAGCAGGCGAAGGCAAAGGCAAACCGCAAAGCGACAACCGACAAGCGACAAGAAGTGTCTATATGGCGGCATTATTGATGATGACAGAAATGTGTCGTTGTTGGAAAAGCATTTTCTATGCGCAGCTGTGCCAGAAGTGCACTCCAATCCGTTCGCTCTCTTGCCATGAACCTCGAATCGGGTCCAGAGTCAAAGTCAGACCTCGGGTTCACTGCTTGGCCGGAGCCCACCACTTCCACAGATTCCACTGGAAACAAAAGCATGTGGCTTAAATCGGTCATCAATTTCGATATTACAGTTTAATATAAATGCTGCCTAAGACATATATAGTTTACCTTTACTTTTCTATGATTATATTATTCGTAAAGGAAGTCTAAATCTATTTGAAATTCCTGGACATACGATACAAATTTATGTTTGCACTTTATTGATCATTTTAAATTGTACAAACTTACTGGATTTCTCCCCGTGCAATGTCAGCAACAAGTTCCGGATTAAGCTAAATGCGCCTTGAGGATCCCGCGGACTCCTCCTCCCGCTCGCTTTCGATGGCCAATATTTATGCCATGCATTAATTTTCATGTCTAAAAGAGTTTAAGGCGTAGAGCCTGAATGACCTTGTGCGTAAATTTTAATCAGCGCATCCTTAAAAAAGCGAGAGACTGGTTTGGCCAGGCAGGCAGCCTGATGATGATCCGTGTTTCGTGACTCATCCGCCCAGCCAGCTCAAATTATAGCCAAGTTAAGGTCTTTGCATGCCAAAGATCCGCAAGGGAAGACGACCCAGCATCACTTTGATGGACAGACACAATTGGGTTACAGGAGAAGGAATTTTGTGGCAGTTGCAGTGGCAACTACGCCGTATATGATATCATCTCGAGAAATTCTTTGGAAGTCCAGAGAGCAGCGAACAATTTAAAGCTAAAGCTAAAGCTAAACGCCCACAGGCGTCCCTCAACGTCGTCGTGGTCGTCGTCATTGTCATCTTCATCATCGTCATCAGATACGGATACAGATTTAGCAATGCGATACAAAAATTAGCAAATTGTTATTTTTATAATTTAATTGAAACGCCAACGAGCCAAAAAGTGCCAGAAAGCAAATGGCAAGACCAAACAAAAGACAAAAGCTCACGATTCGGAGCCAAAAATTATGCAAATACCAACGAAAGGCAGACAAACAAAGATACATCTGAAAATTAACATGATAATCTCTACTTCTGCGGTTCTCATATTTTTGAGTATTCTTTCTGAATCTATATCTGTATCTGTATCTGTATCTGTATCTCACACGTCTCCCATGGGTCTCAGCCCAATGTGTAGAATGGTGCACGTTCGGCTCGGACTTTCGTATGCGCATTCATGCAGATTATTTAGTTCGTTCCATTCATGCGAATTTGGCCTTTTGCATTCATTAATTGATCAAGTTTATAGAAGTAGCAAACTGTCACCTTAACTGCTTAGTTATAAAAAAAATCTTGCGTTATCTTTCCACCACCTAGTAACGTTGTTAAGATCTCAATTTTTCATAATATGTTACTTGTAGATTAACATTAAAAAGTGTGCAAACAGGCAAAAGTCTTACAAACATTCTGATCCCAAGTTCTTAACTTTTAAGTATTATTCATATTCTTCGGGAGTAAACACATTAATTACTTTGTGTTCTTTAAGCCTTTTCCCATAACTTTGGGGCTCCCAGAAGAAGTAAAGTGTGAACTCAAAACAAATTTCAGAACAAGCGGAATTCCACCGCCTGCTTCTTTCTGACCATAAGCAGAGAACGGCTGTAAGGCTGGCTAAAACAGAGGAGACCCAGCATCTTGTCACCTCGCTTATGAATTCTCAACCAAAACAGAAACCTCAAAAGAGTATATGAAGTGGGTAATAAGCGCGATTGCGGTTAAAATGACCCAAATTCGCCGGGCCTTAATTTAAATGGAAGAAACCACAGCCAAAACAGTTTAGAGCTGCCCAAAAGTAGGTGGTTAAGTGGGGAGAGCTTTCGTTGTTATCGCTGCCAGATCGTATAGCCAGACCGCTTTTCCAGAGAGTGCAACCCACCAGGTAAGATTAACATCGGGCAGCATTTTCCCCAACTTCAATTTATCAATTTCATCTGCGAGAAAACGCATTTGATTCCCGACATTTTCTTATATAATCTCCTATCTGGCAGCAGCAAACTCGCGGCCACTTGATGCTCGGCAAGTGAGTGGGACTCTGCCATAACCACAAAAAATATTATTTTTATTACAACTACGTCAAGAAATATGCGTGGGAATTGAGTTGAGAAAAATTCATGTTTACAATGTTCAGCCCAGCAGAAGCGGTGGCAATAATAATAACGAGAAAAATGGAAAACGTAAACACAGACACCGCCACCACTACTGCCAGCCACCACTGGAGGAAACAAATGAAGTTGAACAGTTTTGCTACTGTTTGTACCGAAGTGAGTGTAAAGTGCCACCTGAAGTGCCTCCGCCAGCGAGCCGAGATTCGAGATTCGAGGAGGCCAAACCAAGCAGAAGAGTAGCATAGTCATCAGCGCGTTTTGTGGTCGTCATCGCCATGATCGCTCCACGAAGGGCCTCCTAACCCCACACAATTATTCCTGGAGCGGTTCTGCCTCCTCGGCCACTAATCCCATTTCTATTCCTTCGCCCTGGGGACTTGACCGTGAAATATTATATTTCATGGGCTTGCATATTTTATATTTTAATTAGGAGTTTCCTCGGCCGCGCATCAAAAGCACTTTTATTACAATGTTAATGAACTCAGCTTGAGGGCACAACGGGAGGTGAACTTTACAGGCAGAGAGGTTTGGGGAGACTTTATGATGTATAGCCTGGTAACCTTTAAGGACAAATTGTCTTAGTTAGTAAGTTCTCTCTGTTAATGATTTATTTTTTCTGCCATATTTTTTCTGATCCCCTCAGGAACCACGATTTATCTGGTTAGAACCCTCATATTCTATTAAATATTTATTATATTTATGCGTATTTGTTAATGAAAACAAACTAAACGAAACTCTTAGCCCTCTCCCTCGGTTTCCTGTACATGGTTTTGGGGAATAACCTCTTCCGCAGCTTGTTCAGCCCAGCTAATACAAGAAAAAGGGCTTTGACAACGTCAAGCGACTACCGATTCCGAGAAAAAGTTGGTGTTCTTGTTGTCTTGGGTTTCGTTGGCTTTGGAAATTGCTTTCAGACGGCGGTCAAAAAATACTCCAAGCTTTCGAAATAACGACAAGCAAATTCTAAAGACCGACTATAAAAGAGTGCTGAGGAATCAAAAGCATTTTTTAACAACAAATAGAGAATCCAAGAATGGCGCGCTGTGATGAGCGCCTATTCAAGTTTTTAAGATACATAACAATACGTCGGTTGCCCTCTCCAAGCTGTCCATGTCCATCAAACTTTTCTTCAGACTTGGCTGGCAGTTGACTTTCAAAACACGCGTCACCAAAACGAAAAGCACCACAAAAACCCGAAAATTATTATTATGCGTATCATAATCGAATCCATCGAGTTAATCTATAAGTGAACCTGTGAATATGTCATTTATTTTATGAATAATTTGGCGGCATTTAAATGCCTCGCTCGTAAATTGATAGAAAGTCCATTTGAGTTTGTCTGCTCAAAGGGTTTGGGTCGGAATTACTGACCTGCTGAGCGTTTTACGACCCGAGAAACACACGTATCTTGGGGATTGGCATAAACGACAAAAAGATGTCCAACGAACAGGCGATAAGCCGGGAAAACTCAAACTATAACTTTCGAATATCATCATCATACTTCAGGTATAATGTAAACGCAGGTTTTATGGCTATTGTGACAAATTCCTTATTCTAAATTGGAAGTTTCGTTACTTTTTCTGCTTTCAGGCAAATCCCTATATCCGAATTTCAACGGGAAAACTTCAAGAAAAGCGCCATAAATTCTGTTGTCCCAAAATGTCTCAGCGCCAAGCCAAATAGAATAAAAATACGCGTTTCCCAATTTTCAGCTTTCGGCTGAGTTTTCCCTGAGTTTTCACGACGAAAATCCGAGGAAACGGGAAGAATTCCCGTCTGGCTAAGACAGGGAGCTCTCTACAAATATCTCTGATATGCGTGTGCTTATATATAGCCTGCATCTACGCATATATATATATATAAAGCTATATATATATATTTATATGGAACCTATTTTCATCTAATTTCTTTCATTTCTATCCACAGGCCTGCTCTATTTTTGTGGGGCGCATTTTTAGCGCTGTTTTCGTCGCCGTGTTCTTTCTATAACTCAATTTTCCTTGCATTTTCCTACTCCTCGTTTTTCGTTTTTCTCTTTTATCTGTTTGGCTTCTTTTCGGTTTTGGTTTTATGGCTTTTTATTTGGCCTGCTCCATTTCGGCGTACATTGTTTTCGTTTGCGCTTGTCTGGCAAACATTAAAAACCAAAATAAAAGCTTTTCCCCATTTTATTGTTTGGGGCAGCCTTAACATTTATTTCCACCATTTCTTCCATTTATTCATTTCACTAATTTAAATCGTACGCTCTGTAAATTCTTCCGATTTCGTTGGCCATAAATTATCGAGAATCTAGAAAACCGCTGATCTCTGAACTGGCGCCATGCTATCAAAAGGGAAATCAGTGCATTGGACCTATAACTTCAGCACATATAAAAGTTCAAAGTTTGATTTATGTATAAGCCAATTTTTGAACGTGGTTAAATCTGGTTAACATAGACTCCTATCTTTCCGAAATTGTAATAAATACTTCCCCTATAAAGAGGTGGAAACCGAGTTCGACAGATACTTCCACCAATAAACTTGTAATTCGCTTTATCAAGAAACTTTCTTTGCTCATAAATACCTCGAAACCGTGCATGTAAAACATGGGAAAGTGCAATTGAAATGATAAATTTAAGGGTGCGGTAATCGATTCGAATTCAAGCGATTTCAGTAGCAACAAATTGGCAATCGGTAGGAGAACGACTTACCATACAAAGCAGTTAGGCTTCTCTTAATCGAATTTTTAACGATCGCATCAAGCCTGAAAGAGAGAAAATCAATAATTTATTACACGAAAGATGCTTCAAATGTTATAAACAGGTTAATTAAGGTTAATTAGTGAGGCTTTTATTACATTTTATTGATAAGTATATTCACTTAAAGGCAAGCTTGGGTAAATGAATCAGAACTTAGTAATAGATTTTTCGTACTTTCATAGGACTGCCACACAGCAAACGATGAAAATAATAATATTTATCGTGCCCAAAAATATTTTGAAAATTTATTACAGACTGCATAATTTGCTTAGCCAAAAATGCGTAACACCCTCGACAGCTAGGCGGGCGATATTTTAATTTCTACGCAGCCAAGAACTCAAAATTCCTGAAGATCAGCCAGCCAGGTCGAAACAGCATAAAAATAGTCCCGAAATTCGCTATTTTCGAGGCTTTTTTGTTCGTTTGACAGCCCGGCATCAACTAACGAATTACACAAAGTTAAATTATGCAGGCAAGAGGCTCTCAAGAAACGGCAAGATGGGTATCTATCAACGAACCAATAATGATTGAATGCGTTGTTGGGTTCTATCTCAAACAATTAAGTTTGACGACGATCACTTCGCAAGACGGACTATTCATCAAGTTGCCACAGGCTAAGCGAAGTCAGAACGAAATTCTTGACAAATCTCCCAGATGAATGTTTTTCGCGGTTTCGGGTTCTGCTGGCCTATTGGGGCCGCTCGCCAGCCACCTCCGCCGTCCAACTCTTCCCAGGCCGTTTCAATTGAGTTGAACAAAACTCGGTTGTCGTCATTTCGGTGTGCAAAAATAAACATTTTTATTGCCCGCATGGCGCCAAAGCGAAGATGTATCTTGTATCTGGAAGCGCAGCGGCAAAGCGAATAAAAAATGAATTAAACGAAGTCGCTTTTGCGAGCCAAAGATTGCTGAGTCCGTGCCAGTTGCTAATAAATTTGCAATTAAACAACGCACAGAGGCACTTCTAGCGCACGCAGAGTAATTAAGGAAATTTTAGAAAAGCCAGCGATGATCCGCAGATCTATCTGATGATATTGTGTTCATTTTTTCATTTGAAGATCAAACGCTGTGAGCGAAGGCAGCCCAAAGGGCTGGGATCATTTACCAAATTGATCATAAAACGCCAACGAGGCGTGCCGATATAAATTCAATTGGAGAGCCACAAAGGACACCAACGACGTTGATTCAAATATGAAATCTTTGTGAGAGAAAAATATACATATTGTTCACATTACTTTTCGCCTCGTTAATTGACAGAATGAAAAACTTTCTTTAGCCAAAAAACCCAGATAAGCCTGAAGTCAACAGCACGTATGCACCTGGAGAAGGGGAACCTGGCCAATATGGTCAGGCGTCTAGAGACTTTCTTCGTTCATCAAAAATCCATAAAGCCAGCCAGACATTTTCACCTGAAGAATGGCCGCAGAACGAACTGATACGTCTGTATAAGAAGCTAATCAATGAACCGACTGACTGACCAGGCAGACATACAAATTAGAAAAAGCTCTACAAATATGCCAGCAATTACAAAAGACAGGGAAAATTTCGTGACAGTGTTACTAATTGTGTCCAAACAAGACTAAGGAAAATACCAAAGACAAACGGAAAGTTCTTTTTGCTGTTTTTCTGTATTCTTCAAAGGGAAAAGAAAAATATACGAAAACAAAACCAAGCCATTAAGTCAGTACAAATTTGAGCCTTAGATAAAGCTCAACTACACAAAAACTGAAAGAACAAAGACTAGTAGAATGTCAAGTGCATTTGGCTTTTGCCATAGTTTTGGCTCTGACTTGATGGACATGTGTGTTCCCCTGTCTGACATGGCTTTCCATGCTATGATTTACAGCTTTACAATTGCATTTTACAATTATTGTTTTCGTTGAGAGTCGCCTTATCGATCGCACAAAGCTAACGAAGAAGCGCTGTTACACCTGCTATATACGTTATCTCCAGGGGGGGACACTTAGTGACTTTATATTTAGTTTTACAACGATTTAACATTTAACGATATTATACTTCATCTGCCATCGAAATCTACGAAACAGGTTGATTACTTTCATTGTAGAATGAAACTTTATTAAAGCTCCATATACTGTCCACCCAGATGGAACGCCATGGTGGAGGTACACGATTTCTACCTTCTCGATAAGTAAATGAATATTTAATTAATGTCTATTATTGACAATAGAAGGCAATCGTAATACTTTTTAAACCATACTCTATAAAAACAAAAAATTAATCTTTTTGCGGGAAACCACATGCCTTTCTTTGCGCCTTAGATAAAGCCATTTCACCAAGATAGTGGACACATGACAATGAAACGAGCTGTGAGTTGACCACGAACAGTAACCTCCTTTATAGTTAGCCCAGTTAACAATTCGAGTACTTAGTCACTCGCACCGAAGTGACTGATTGGGTGAGTAAACTATGCCAAGTGCCACAAAGACTACAAACTGATAAGCTCGACCAGGCCTCCCCTGTCGGCTTAGAGTCTATAAATAAATCATGATTGTTGATTTTATGGATGGGCACAAGCGGAAATTGACCATTTGGTTAACGTGGCTCAAAGACCTTTGACAGTGTTGGTCAATGCAAAGCAGATGCTAACTGGGGAGTGGCCTCCCGGCTCCTCCTCTGCCCCCTAAACGCTGATGATGATCAATGGCTGGCTATTCAATTTTGTAAGCAAAGCGTAAACTGATTGTGATCGAAGGCTGCGAGCCCGTGTAAGCCTCAGCGGCTTGCAGACTGCAGTCACTGAACTTGCAACAACGGCAACAGGATGAGAAGGGGTAATGGCGGGGCGAATGGGGGAGAGAAACAGGCAAGGGAGACGTCAAAAGGCCAACAAACGCAAGCATACCAAGACCCGCACACATGGCCAACATTGTCTGGGGGCCAACTAATAACAAACAACCGGCTTTCGAAGCAAGGCGCGAACAGAGAAAGATGTACAGTGAAACGTCGGTAATGCGATACTCTATGCTTATAGAAAAGCCACTGGAAAGAATGTGACAAGGAACTGCAAATAGTAAAAACTCAAGAAAATGTATTCTTAGACAAAGCTATTACCCAAAACCAGTTTACTTAAGTCATTGGTGGAACATAAATGCCTTTTAATTTATTTTGATTACCTTAAAACCCGATTTAGTTTTATGATTTCAATCTGTATCCATATCTTAAATAGACTACCCTATTACTGGCCAGAAATATTTGTTAAATAATACAAATAGAGCGAAGACTGTACCGAAAGAGCATGAGGTGAGCGGGGCTGTGGGAGTTAAAGAAAAGTTTGTTTACTTTAGAGGCAGCGATTTTCGACCGCCACAAAACTCGTTGCTGGGCATGCGCATAAGTCACTCCCAGTTGATAGTTGCTGTTGCTGCTGTTGCTGTTGCTGTTGCTGTTGCAAATTGCGCGAATTCCTTGGCAGCCACGACAGAGCACATCTGTCGGCACATTGGGGCAATTGTCGCTTCGCAACACTGTCTTCCAAGCGAGGTGAAGGCCGCAGAAAACTCGATCCGAGCTCCACTCTGGAGCTAAGTCCTCCTCAAAGCCAAGTCCCCATAATTGCATGGCCCGCATCCCAGCGAGCAAATTTCAGCAAAGAGCCGAGAGCGCAGCTCTTGGCCATAACGAATTCGCAATAATGTGCATTTTATTAGATACCGCTTCGCCACTCCACGCTCCACCGCTCCGCTCCGAGTGCATTTTCCGCTTAAACACGATTTCATTTAAATTTCCCTAAAGCATTTTCCCTGCCCTTTGGGGGCCTCACCTTTGCATGGAAGAAGGAAATGCATTTGCGTGGCTTGAAGTGTTGGATCTTGCCAAATGGCTTAAGGCTGTCTTCACTAGGCATAAAAAGTGCGTTTTCAGCCTTTGCAAGTGGAGAAAATAGTTCCTTTGGGGGATTAGCCTTAGCTTGAACTGTATCAGAAATTGCTTTATCTTTTAAGAAAGGTATTGACTAAAGTAAGTTACCAAATAATAGGTTGTGAGTTACTTATTTGGGCGTTTTTTAGGGAATAAATTCATGTAAAAGCAATAAAAAATACCCATCAGATGAGTTGTTAGCTCAAACTGCAGCATCAACATGCTCGTTCACATCGCGGACTGACAATTCAACTGGCTTTTTAGTTTATTTATTAGAGTTGCTTGGCTATTCGTGTTAGAGCCAAAGCAAAAGCAACCGCAGTAAACTGGCTCTATAGAAATAAAAGTGAAATTTTTCCCAGCAAGAGAAATTGTTGCATTTAAGCAAAGTAAACCTCGGTTAAATGGGAAAGTGTTTATTTACAGTGGCAGGAAGAACAGTCGTACAATCAGTCAGGGACTTGATAACAATGTCATATTGGTAATCCGAGCCCACCAGATCGGTCACTGTTCGTCGAGACTATGAGGTAACTTGAGCCCATTTATCAAAAATTAAAACCGAAATAAAACAAAAAGCGTAAGACAGGCCTAAAAATTATGCGATAATTAACATGGCACCTGGAGACGAGATAAAGCACCCAAAAGCCGAGCGCGAAGGTCTCTGGGGATCTGGTTTTACGGTTCCCCTAAATCGACTTTGACAAGTGACCCCCAACCCCACGCCCCAGTTCGACCTTCGCAGCAGACGAAAGAGGCCAGCTGGAATAGTGGTATTGCTGGCTGGCCATTTAAGCCACAATTCAATGCTTTAATTACGCAGCCAGGGCTTGGGGTTTGAATCGATCGATCACAAAAAACGGTTAGTTTTATTACTGCAGTTCGCCTTTCCTCAATTTTACTTTACTTTAGCACTATAGAATGCCAGTCAGCCAATGACTCATAATCGGAATAGGAAAGTTTTGGCATTTCTCTTGAAGATAGCGCAAAAGAAAGATTATTTGGTATATCAATTTGGATATCAGAAGTAAATTGATTGGGCTTATCGTTGGTACAGGAAAAAGCAAATATGTTATCTTATTGACGATACTAAAAACTTAAAGGTATAAACAACCAATGAATATACTATGACTTTAGTTTAGTAAACATTAGTTATGCTTTAGAAAACACCAGGAGAAGTATTCCTAATTGTTTTTCCTTTCGCTAAGAACAGGAACACCCCGCCTGGTATGCCCCTACAATGCCCGCCTAATTTCTAAAAATGTACTCTGCCTTTGTGCTCCTCTCGAAACAATATTGACATTATTAACAAAAGCCTAAAACAAAACATAAATAAAAACTTAATTGGTTAGGAAAATGTAAACAGAGAACGGTCTTATTTTACCTGAGAGGAGCGCTTGGGGCGATGTGCCGCCAAGCAAATAGAGGACCTGACGTTCCTCTGATAATTGCTGATAACCGTTGACGCTGCATTATATATGGACCTAGTCTCCATATGTCCGCCTGCTCTGTTTGCCCTAATCAAGCTCCGTCTTTCGTTCCTTAAGCAAATATAATCCGATTGCGGCGCAGTTCTAGGTGCAATCAAAGCGCCGTATTTGCATAAATGGGTCGCTGGACAGGCCAAGCGAAAATGCTATATATACGCCTGATAAGAGCCGCCTGAAGGTTGCAAGGTGTGAATAATTGCAATATTTAAATGAGATCGCAGAAACAAAGGTGGGAGGAGTATATATAGACCAAAGATAACCCCAGACAGGGGCTGGCAGGGGGAAGGCTAAATATTTACTTGGTATCAAAAGGGAAAAGTATCCACATACACGAACATTGCCGCCTCCCTTCTATATCCTTTAAAAACAGGATGCCATCAACCTGGTTTATGCCTGGCGTTAGGTATTAAAAATTCACGAGTTTTTCCTCACTTATTCCGAACAGAACCTGAGCCCACTTGACGCGTTAAGTCCACAAAAAGCACTGAGCCATTCTCCGGGGCGGAAAGCATTCGGGCCAACTGATAGGACCCCCAGCCGACGGATTCCCGACCTCAAGTTGGGCTCACAGGAACATGGAAAGCCATTTCCATGCATACTCAGGACATTCGTTAGGCTCCTAAAACTTTGCAATATCTGTAGGTAAATATGTACAGCAGTACATAGACTATATGCGAATTCAATTTTATATAGGTCACAAGCTGTCGACTCTGTTGCAATGGCGGCCTGGGAGGGTGTGGAGGGTGTGGAGCCGTGAGGCGGCACATAACTTCATTGCACTCGTTTTTCGGCTTCGGAAAGCGACGCCTCCGAGCAGGCAACAGCTGTTGTTTCCCACCCGAAATCGCAGAGTTAACAGGCGCTGTTAAGGGCTAACAGGGGTGGGGTTGGGATAGGTTGGACTTCGCTGCTAGGGGTGGCTAAAAGGCTATTACGTACCTACGGTTATGTAAATTCCGTAGGTTAATTCGCTTTTAGATTTGATCTACCTATCAGGGTTTTTCGAAACATTTAGATATATAATTTATTCCCCAATAAAATAGAATCTCGCAGTGCAGTCCCTCGCATTATGTACACCTAACAGGCCACTGCTGTGCGTTAACAGAGCCAACCTCTGAACTCTTCTGCGTTACACACAACAAATGCCTGTGGCAATTAATTCTGCCAGTGCTCTTGGAGCTAGGTCAACTGTTTGTATTCCGTATAAGTCGGTATATAGACGGTTATATACGACTCTCCCACACATAAGTGCCAGGAATGTATCCTTTGAGTGGGTGGCTGCTGGAATTAAAGCCAGCCATGTTGGACAATCGGCTGTGGGGAGTTGGGCGGTAACAAAGTGAGTCAATAAGGAAAATGATTATGCAATGGAAATTAGGGAAATCTGCTGAGGGCAATTTTCGGTAATTAAATAACCATTGACTCGCTAAATGCTGATTTTATTACTTGGCCATTTCCCTGCAACAACATGGAAAACTCATCTGAAAATCTATAAATCTCTGCAGACGCTAATAATGCGATCTGCGCTCTGATTAAAACTAACACAGTCCAACTCATTAAGACCCGAACAAATCTCCTCTCTCAAGGCGGTTCATTAAATCAAGCTTCGAAACTAATCGCGCTTTAATGGTAAGCAGATCAACCCAGACCCAACCTAACAATCAGGTTGCATTTTAATTATAGAGTAAACTCACGAATACGAACTAATAAATACTCATCGGGCGCCATCAATTTACTAGAATCTGATAGGAAAGACCTCGGCATACTTGTGTGCGCCCTAAATCAGAAATTCAGTCGGGGCCGAACATTAACTGCTTCCCTTTCTAGGCCCCGAAATGGGTTCAGAAAGACATGTTACACTCAACCAAATACTTTCATATCAAGAATTATACTAACTACTCCTTTGCTTGAAATATATCGAAGTATAGACGTCTGAGAAGAAATCACCCCCTGCGGCATTTCCGCTCATTGAGAAAAGCAGGAGCGGGCAGGCGGCAAAGCGGACAGACAAAGAAATCCAACCGAGGGCGAACTAATCCACAGGCAAGCGCATTTTCCATTTTCAGACCTGCGTGCGTGTGAAAAATGAAAATGGTTAAAATAACAGGTAAGTTAATAAGCTGGCTCTGCCACCGCACCGCACCGCTCCGCTCCGCACAGAGCAGTTTCACTAAATACCCTCCATTGTTTCAGAGCGACGTCCGGCACAAAATAAAATTCGTTTCAGTGAACAACCTGTCCAAGAGGGTTCTTCCACACACAGACTCACACACCAACACACACACTCGCTTCCAGGAGTGGCAATAACATTTTGTACAATAATTGCACAAGTGTCACTTGTGTTTGGTGCTGGAACAGGTAAACGGCGAGCCCAAACTGGGCCCATCTGGGTGGCCAAGTGGAAGTCGCCAGCAGCAGATGGCAGTGACAAGTGCTTTTTGTGGGTTATGAAAGAGCCGGAGTAAACCAGAAATGGTTATGAAATCGGATACAATCGGATACCGCCGCCCAGTAAGGAAAGAGTTAAGCCTGAATATCCATCCCAAGCTGCCTTAAAATGTTGCATTTTAAAGGACACTACGAATTTCCAATCTAGCGACTTTACTTTGGTTAATCCTTTTATTTTGAATAACCTTTACCTCAATAAATAGGACCATCGACATGAAGAGCATGTTTTAGTATTTCTTAATCCAATTTTCTTATCTCTCGGTACAAAGAGTCTTTCATTTTATTAGTAGCTGGTAAATTGTTTTCCTCTATGTAATTCTGATTACCTCAACGGCAAACAAAATGAGCTAGGCGAGCCAAAAAAAAACTAGCGGGCAGCTCCAAATGTGCCCCAACAGGCATTGCAAACACTTTCAACTGAAAAGCAAAAAATAAAACAGACTAAAACAACTGCAAGACAAATGGCCATAAAAAATGAAAATTGCAACTTTGGAAATTATGCGGCAAACCAGTTTTGAGCAGCGGCAGCATTTTGGCAGTTGCGGCGGCGCCATTTTCCACGGAGTTTTCAGCGGAGGCGAATGAAAATTCGAAAAGCTACCGGGGCACCCTTTGCCTCAGCTTTTCCAGCTGTCGCTACGGCCACAATTATTTGTATCATTAAGAAGCGCTTCCGTCTTGCAGGCGAACTGAGCTCACATAAATTGACGCACGAGGCGCGCAAAAACAATAAGATGGGAAAAGCATAAACAAAACAGACGGAAAGGAAAACAAGCAATGTGAAGGAAGGAGAAGTACACTTAACGAAATTACAGTTCCCTCAACGTTCCGTTGATATTAAAGGGTGTTTTGTGTATGCACAAAATGCGATACACAAAATTAAATTTATATTTAGCGAGAAACTACTTTTAATACTATCGAAACTAGCTTTTTAGTGTATTGATTTTCACGTGAGAGACCTGGAAAAATTGCATTTGGTCGGGAAATGCTTTGGATAATTGTGTAATGCCCCGCACGTCACTTCTCCCACACAACATTTTCCGCTCGCACTGCCAACTGCAGTGGAGATACCAACTGTCGCCCGGAGCGATTTATTACTTCGTTTGTGGGTGGCTCTACTAAGGGAAACCTTCGAAAACCACTTCCCTTTCCGAGGATAGGAGACTGAAAATGTACTAACCAAAATATTTATTCAATCCAAAAGTTAAGTACTCCCTTGTAAACGAAATAGTTTATAGAATATAACCCTTTCTTAATTTTAATTACATAATCTACTTAACTAACTCAAAAGACAGTTTATTAATTATATTATTGAAAGTAAGAAAAGACGGAAACTCTACGTAACTGAGCTTAGAGAGCGTCGATGAGTGTGTGGTTCATTTCAGCCCTTTCGAATGCCTTTCTCCTATCACATCCGAATCCACACCATCCCATCGCATCCCATCCCATTCGATCCATCCAATCCAATCGAATCCAATCGCCCTTGCCGGCGGATTTGTTCCGAAAGTTGACTTGGGCCGCTCGAAAAGCAAATGAAGCATGAAGCCTGAAATATTAGCTAGCGAAAAATGCGTCGCCCTGTCGCACAACTAGGCAACCCTGGCAACTGCATTCCGCAAATGCAATCAAATCAACTTTCCAATGATGGATTTTTTCTTTCGATTATAATTTAGCCATTTTTTTTCGTCTCTTTGCCATTACCTTATTAGCTAAAAACCTGTAGCTCGGGCTCGGGCTCAGACTCAGACTCAGGTGATGACGATAATGATGATATCAAATAAATGACTAGGCGCCTTAATGCTGCAGTTTGAGCGGTGAGAAAATTTCGGCATGCAAAGTGAAAATGTTGGGAAAAATAAGAGAAGCACAGCCACCACAGAAACGCATGTCAGGGGAAACGTTTGTGAAATGTTAAAAGCTGGGACTTGAGATGCGAAAGCCGCTAGAATTTTGGATGGATCGACAGATTTTACTACACTAGTTCAGCCCCTTTATTCTAAGACACCTCCCCCGACATCTACTATAAGCGCCCGAAGAACCTGATTGAGGCAATCTCCCTAGTCCTGGTCTTAACGACGATCTTTTTCTGTTACTGCTGAATCAGGTAATCAAGCCAAGGGTTGCAAGGTGACGACCGGCCTAAAGAAGATTATCCCCTAATGGAGATATATGTGCTTTAAGTGACTATTTTAATGAGAAAATGCTAGCACTCGTTACTTTTTAAATAAGCTTGGGTTTTTAGTTCTACTTTTCTTTAGTTCTACTTTTTCTTTTTACCACACAAAGTTCGTTTAGTAAACTTTTAACATATATTTTAGATTTTTTCCGCAAACATAAATTACTCACCAGCCGAATTCGGATCGTTTTGCTTTTAGTTGCCTCTGAATATTATTTTATGTGGATAAACTGCGGCTGCCGTTGTCCTTCAGCCGAAAATTAAACGAAACATGCAAATTATGCGAAATGAAACAGGCACTGTGGAGTCCAGTGCTGATGTTGTTGTTGGAGCTGCCTTTCGGGAACACAACCAAAAATCATTAGAAATTTCTATACTCGGACGAGCAACACGTACACACACACACACAGCATCACCCACTCACACAAGCAAACGCGAGGCAGAATAATAAAACGGAAAACGTGTTTGTTTGTGTACTGTTGTTAGAACTGTTGTTGTTGCAGTTGCTTTTGCTTTTTCTTTTGGTTTAGCTGTTGGCCGTTTATGGCAGTTGTTGTTGTATTAGTTGTGGTAGTTGCTTAAACTGGTATTTGTGAGCGAGAAAAGCAATTTTTCTGTGTCGTAAGTGCAACAACTTAACTTGGTGAGTATTATTCACTTTTCCGTTTACACTTCCCGTCAAAATCGAATCGAAAATAAAACGGCACCTACACCAACTTACACACTCACACACGCAAGCAGACTCCCTCTCACCCACACACACACACAGTAATTAGACCGCGACTGAATTCACAATTTTCCACTGCACAGGTGCAATTTTTCCACACGGTTCCAGTGTAATACAACTTTAAACCCGGTGCGTAGTACGCAAAATAAAATGTGTACGTATGTACAAGACTCCGGCCGCGAAATCAACAACTTAGCCAGCTTTTCAAGCGTTATTTACCGTGCCAAGGGGCGAAATCACGAAAAAGCGAACAAGCGCGTTTCACGTCCGATCGGTTCGACGAAAAAAAAACATTTATTTCGTACATGGAGCATAGAGCGAGAATTCGCTCTGCCCGCAAATCTGCTCGACGGCGCTGTTTGAAGGTGTGGGGAAAAGGTCAGCTGTTCCAACATGTGCGAGGGACAAGCAGTTTAACTCAACTGCCATAAGAGCTGCGGGCGAAAGAAGCGTACAGATAGTGTGGATAGAATTCAAAACGTTTTGCGGATGTTTGTGTGATTTTTTATTATTAATTATTATTTATTAATTTTATTAATCTCTTAGTATTAATTATTTAAATGTTTATTAATATAATTGATAAATGTATTATTTGCATTATTTTAGCGGAAACTATACAGTTGTGTACTAGAAATGTTTCTCACCACACTGAATGCTGTAATGACCAAGGTTCGACGTACGTTCGACGTGACGAAATGAGCTGTTATTCTGCTATTAAAATGTTTCAATGTTCAATTTCTTGGCGCCAAATTTAAATTTCATTCAAAACAAAATCAGAATTGCTTGATAAAACCCAATGGCTTTGTAAATAAAATAATCTTTAAATAACACAATCTATTTATTTATTTATTTTATTATTACGACAAATCCAATCTAACGGAATTGTTTGACTTGTGGGGAATCTCCTTCTGTTTAGTGGCGACGTAAGCTAACAGCTTTCAGTTTGGTGTTTAACAACACTGGCTTGGTGTTTATTTAGTCAGGATGCCAACCAAGCCAATAACATCTTCATACAGTAATGACACAAGCCGAGGTGAGATTTTGAAAGTTAAACGTGAAAACAAGAGGAAACGCAATAGTCGAGTGCACCAACTATAAGACTGTTACTGATTTACACAATTTTAAAATTTTCATTTTGTTAGAGATATTCCCAATATCTATTGTCGGAGAAAGCATTTTGAGTAACTGATAGTGACGTCACTACCCATGTGGGGCCTTATAACCAAAATTTCTTTATATATATGGAAATAATGTTCCGATTTGCCAAATCTTTGGTAAATTGATAGATATTGACAAAAATATGTTATACAAGGTCAAACGAAGACACTATATTATTATGGACGCCACAGTTTTCTGCGGTTTGTGGGCGTTAGAGTGGGCGTGGCCGGATGAAAACGAGGGGCAAGTTGCACTGACATCTTTCAAATACGTATTCCTAAGCGCAACTGTCTAGCATTTATAGTTCCCGAGATTTTCGCATTTTTGGTTTTTCGGGTTTTGTGGGCGTTAGAGTTGGCGGGGTTCGGAAAAAAACAATTTGCATAAGGGGCATCATAGAAACCTACATGCTTAATCCAAACATTCTATCGCTTATAGTTACCGAGATATTAGCTTTTCTAGAAAAAAGAATTATAGTTCCTGAGATCTCAGCGTTCAAACGGACGGACAGACGGACATGGCTCAATCGACTTCGCTACTGATCCTGATCAAGAATATATGTATATACTTTAAGGCTCGGAAACGCTTCCTTCTATCTGTTTCATATTTTTCAACGAATCTAGTATACCCTCTTACTCTTAGAGTAACGGGTATAGTTACGTGGACCAAAAGCATTCAAATATCTAACTTTGTATTTCTATCTTTGAAAAACTAGTTTAAGTCTTGTACGGTTTCATTTTATGTCCGGTCGAATATTTTGTATACTGCACAGTCCGGTTATAATTAAAAAGCTTAACAGTCAAAATATATTTAAACTTTCAAAGTAACATCTCAGCATTACAATCACTACACGATATTTACCTATTCTATCAAGAATCTGTTGTGTATCATTTCACGTTCGAACTTGTTCATAGGCGGAATACGAACGTAAGCATCCAACGTAAGCAAGTTGATTGAGCCATGTTCGTCTGTCCGTCCGTCCGTCCGTCCTTATGAACGCTGAGATCTCAGGAACTATAAGAGATACAAAGTTGAGATTAAGCATGAAGATTCTTGAGGTCCATACGCAGCGCAAGTTTATATCAGCATCCTGCCAACATCGCCCTCTCAAACGCCCACAAATCACGAAAAACTAAAGTCTTTGAAATCTCAGGAACTATTAGAGCTAGAAAGTTGAAATTTAGTATGTATAATCTTTAGATGCCAGCGCACCTTATGGTGGTACCATTATCCACTCTTACGCCCACCAAGCTCAAAAGACGGTTTAATAAGAGGTTGTGAGGAAGTGCCTCATTGCCTTCTACATCTAAAGATTTGAAAATCAAGGGGCTGTGCTCGTAACTTATAAAAGCATTTTTAGGCATTCGTTGAAGTAATTGACGTTAAAAAATCGTTTAGAATAAGCCTTTGTCATATTAACCCTCGACGCTTACAATGTATAATAATAATAAAGCTCCTATTCATTTTCCATGATGTCCGTTTTAGAACGATCTTTTAAAGTTGCCAGTCAATTTTTGTTAATTCTTTTAATTTCATGTTCTCTCCCTCGGAAAATAAGGCTGTGAGCTTAATCCCTTAATTTCTACTCCAATCTTTGGAACTTCTTTTTTTGTTTGGCGCATCAAGAAGTCTCTTGCACTATATTTGAAAACTGTCATCACGAATTAGAAAAATTAGAAAACGTGCTCTTAAATTCTGCATTTACTATTATCATTTAAAATTTAAAGTCTCCCGACTTGTGATTTGGTCCTCCTTAGGAGAGATGTTTTCCCTCTTTATAATATTATAGATCAGTATTCAGTACTGTTACACTCAAGTTAGTCAAAAAATGTTTTTGAATAATTTAATTTTAATCTTAACAGGTCACACCAAAATAAGTTTTATAGTAAGAATATCCGTTGGGCAGAACCCTATGCGTAAATATGAGTTAAGTTTAAACTTTAAAGCATGAGATTTTATGGTTACATTGCCTATAAAAGCATTATAAAATCTTAAAATGGCATATCAGTATTTCAATATCAATTATTAAATATATGGATAACTTCTTTGGTGTGGGCACTCATTCCTTCAAGGCTCGAAGATCCGGATACAGAGCTCCGGCATTTATGTAATGAGATTTCGACTTGCGTAGGTCGCACTTGTAGTCGCTGACCACGGCTTCTCCGGTACGCTTGACCATTTTCTTGGCGATTCCCTTAGGAGTAATGTAGTTTACGTTCTGGCTGACCACGAACACATTGCCCACCGTGTCAAAGGTTTCCTGTGCAAGATTTCCAGCCGGCTGTCCGTATCTGAAATGGTAAATATCCATTAAAAACAATGCCCCGTATTTAGCTTAAAACATCCTTGAAAACGTACTTGTGTTCAATTATTTTGACAGAGTTTTCGCTGAGGCTGCAGCCCAGGATCTTGGCCGATGTCTCGAGGCCATCGAACACGGTGCTGACACCTTCGACTGCTCCGGCTGCAATAGTCATGGCCCCCTCCATGGTGCTGTTGGCCTCGCTGCTTTCGTAGCCGAATCCCTTCTCCAGCAACTTAGATCCCTGCTCCTGGATGTGGGGAGCCAGAAAGCGACCCACAGTCACTGACGCACTGCATACCTTTCCGGCTATCCACCCTGTCATTCCGGCCGCGGCATGCGTAACTTTTTGGGCCACTTCAACTAGGCCGAATAAACGAGTTAGTATGGATGGTTAGTTAGTATTCTAAACCAGAACATTGCCTCATATTGTATTATACTGATATTTAAAGAGAGATGTCTGAGAAATGTACACTTCTTTGCCTTATATAGTATTTCTTTATCAAAACATTTAATTTATCCTTACCTGAAGTCTGGACTGAGCTGGGCACCTGGGTGGGAGCATCGGCCGAGGCTGGCGTCATCTTGGAAATGAGATACGGCGTACCCCTTAGCATAAGGCCTCCGGTCTTCTCGGCTCCCTTCACCACATTACGAGCAATGAAGTCAGCCGCACTAACAATGTGTCTGGACACCTGCTCTGAACCTGAAACGGTATCAGGAGCGAAGCCAGCACGTTGGGAGGTCGGAGACTTCAACTGCTCCACGGTACCGGCAAGTACAGCCTCTAACAAGTCGAGGAAGAACTGCTGCAGGTCCTCCAGTTCTTCCTCCGAGCTCGGGGAAGGCTGGGCTTCCTTCGTTAGGATCAAACCAAAAGCGTTTCCAGGCTGTTGGCACTCCATATCCGGAAAGATAAAGGCTCCGTACTCAGTGCGGTAGCAGTTGGAGATCGAGGGAACCAGGGGATAAAGCCAAATCATCCCACTCTCTTCATTGGGCATCGAGCATTGGATGAAGTAGATACCACTCAGGTACTTCCATTGTCCACCCACGGTGCACATGACCAGCGACATTGTCGACGATCCGCTTATGGAGGTAACCGATCCATTGGCCTCAATGCGGTACATTTTGACCTGGGCGCGGAAGAGTTCATCCAGCAAAGCATGGGAGTCCGGAACAGCCAAAAGCTCCCTCAACCCGGCCGCGAGCTCCCTGTAAGTTTTTGGCCTTCCACTAGCGTTGGATATATCGTAATAGGTGGAGGGGTTCTCTGCCAGCATAGGCCTCTTGGCGTCCACTTCAGTTCTTCTCTCCTCTGTAGCTTCCTGTGCCGAATCATCAACGGGTTGGTTCTGGGACCTCAGGCCCTTTAATCGGTAGCTGACTTCCGTTTTAGCGCTTTTCAGTTTTTGTATCAAAGCACAGGCATCGTTCCACTCGGTCAGCACGGCGTCAAACTCATCAGGAAGACCAACTGGAATCGCGAAAGTGTCTTCTATCATTTTTAGGGCCACCTCGTAGGCCTCGATAGCCTCTCGTTGAGATTCCTGCTCCTCGCGGCCAATGGCCAACTCCACCTGAGCCATGGCCGCTTTATAGGCTTCTTTAATTCCGGAATAGGCCTCCAAGAATTCGCTCTCCTCCGCCATTATGGATTTCAATATCTAAGGAAGGGAATACAAATTTCAGATACTATTACGGATTTTGGTCGTTGCTTGGAGAGTAATTTTAAGTTTAAAAAACCAATGATCCCTTTTTAAGAAGTTGAGAGGCATTCTCATGTACGTGACCTATCTCATGACCGAATGAATTAAATTTTCTAATTAGTCTAAAACTGAAAGGATAATGGAATCCTTATAGGTTTGAAATCACTTATTAACGTATATTCAATACCCAAAAATGCACTGATGTTTATTGTTATTTTTCTATAAAATCTAGATTTTTCTAGAAACCCACTTGATGGCAGAGACTCATCCTGACGTGGTGGGCAAACAAGACCAACTAAGAGGAGCCAATGCGTCATGCACTTGGTCATCTCTCCTTCCCTTGACACAAATTGAGTGCACCAGCTGCTGAAAATTGAATTGGGGCCAACGAAATTGCTTCGGCTTTCCTGCCTTCCCAGCGGATTTTCACGCCCACCTGTTGCACTCACCGTTAAGTATTAGTCGGACTGAGATTCCCTGCGATAGTAGGTGCGATTGAAACAGATCTTTGCACTTTGCCCCTTTAAGTCATCACCAAGTCAGCAATTCTATGGCGTGTCCATACTCTTAATATTTCGTCATGGATTCGTTTCGTAATTTTTGGGCACTTACTATGTTAGTCCGTTATTCGATTTGGCGTCAAATGACTGTATCCTTACGGTTACTTTAAATTAAATTCGTTTTTAACATTTTAACAATGTTGCTTTTATTCGATTTGTGGAATGTTGAAATTTTTTCGTTTTTGTTTTGATTAGCTTTTTTATTCTTTCTAGCCGCATCAGCTGTTTAGGAGGGCTATGCACGTTCATGGGAATTGTTGCTTCTTTCACCAACCCAGGGTTGCCGTCCTGCCTTTTGAAATACATCTGCTAAGAATTTGTTTTATTTTGGGATTTATTATTTTTACAAGACCAATGAAATTCGATAATCGATACTCTATATCTACGCTAGTATTGATCCGTTTTATTTCGTTCTCTGTTAATTCGTAAGCCAATTTGATTCTAAAAAGTGATTGTGACTTATGACATTTTCTTTGGGACCCTTTTTAAATTTAACAATTATACGTATACTAAGTATCCTATTTAATCCCAAATCCTCGTTTTTATAAATGCAATATATTTTTAAATATTTTTAAGTCCTGCATTTATTCTTCTAACATTGTAGGATCAGGCCCAGTCAGACAACTATTGTAATCTCATTTTATCCTCGTTTTTTATCTGGGAATAACGAATAATGAGGGGATAAACTCTTCTCAAATAGCCTTCAGTTATTTTTTCAAATAATGTGATTACCGTAAAAATATTGATTCTTTAGTTTCAGAACACACGGAATGTTCAATATGGTTTTAGAAAAGACTTCCTGACTTCAAATAAGGTTGGGACTATGTGATCAGAAAACATTAAAATTCAAACGTCTTTTATGAAAGCAAACTTAGTTTCCATTTGTTAAATTTCAAGCACGTTGCTTGGACATACAAATTGATTTATTTAACAAACTACACACACCTTTTTGTGACAAGCTAGCGAAACTTGGAAAACATTAAACAGCCTAGGTCACACTTATATGGCGTTTGGGGTAATAATTATAAAAAGTAAAGTTTCGTTTTACGTGTTATTTATTTCGTTCTTTTTATCATTTTTAAAGTACAATAAATGTTATTCGTTTAAATATTTTTGTGGATCCTGGAGTGAATGCACAAAATTACATTTCAGTTGATTCGGACAACGTTCACATCCTGTGTTTTGCTGGGAAGGAAGCGGCCGTGTGGGCCGAATATACACACATATGTAAATAACATATGAAAAGTGGAGTAACGAAAATAATCTATTGGAATTTGTGTGTGGTTGCGATGGCATTGGGATCCGATCCATGCAGCATGTCAAATTCTAACGAGGCGCAGACTTTGTCTTCGGGAGAAGAGTTTTGATTGAAATCACAATATATATAGAATTATATACCCGGATAAGGATAACTCTATCGTTCACATAATTTTAAGTATGCGTGTATGTATGTTTAAAACGTATAGTTCATAATGCATTTGCGATGACAGTTTCGGTCAGATGAAAAATAATAATAACGTGGAGCTGACGCTTCCATCCTTCCTTTCTTGCCAAGGTCGCCGGGACTGGATTGGGTCTGGAGAAGATTGGGATGCCGATCCCTTAGGCACTCGCCCCTGTCGCCAGCTCCCGGTAGGCATCTTGCAGAGCCTGCTGTTGTTCTGGGCTGAGGGTGCTGGCACAAGCGGCCATCACGTCCGGATTGGATTCAACCTGCTTAACGATGGTGAGCATACGTGTGCCGGTGGCACTCTGTGCTTCAACCACCTTCGTGCAAAAAGCTTCAGCGATGATGGAGACGATGCGCGGCAGATTGCAATTATTAGCCCCAAGGATTACTGGGTGGTTGCCTTCGATCATATCGCACAGGTAGCCATAGATGTGGGTGGCCTCCTCTGGATCCTCGGACACCGGAAGCCAAGAGAAAAATGCCGCGAGCAGCTCATCCTCGTTGGTCAACGCCGACTTATTGTACTTGAGGATCTTGGCAAATGCCGAAATGGCGTTCTCTGTCGCATTGATGTTCTCGATTTCGCGGGACTTGGGATCGTTGATCACCTGAATCAGTTGTGGAATGATCTGGGCGCACGTGACCGCGAACTGGTCGCCGGCGAACTGGCCGAGCACTCCGCATCCGTAGGCAGCCGCCTGGCGCACTTCTGGAGATTTATCGGTCACGTACTGCAGCAGGGCTGGAGTAAAGATTTGCTGGTAGGGAGCACAAGCGGGGCCACAGAATTCTGCAAACAAAATAAAAAGTACATTATATTATATTAAGGTTGTCTTTCTGTGTTTGAATAATTATGTTGACTTTCAATGTATTTTAATTATTATTGAGCTGAGATTAAGAATTCGAATTAGTGTTAAATAAAAATGACCTACCGATCAGATCATCGAACACGCACACGCCCCACTGACGATCGGCTACTGGTCGGCTGGGCTCCAGCAGCTTGACAAAATGCGGCGCCACCTGTTCAAAGGCGGGCAAGAACTGAGCCTTGTTCGTCTGGAAGAGGGCATGTGTGATGTCGACGATTTTGGAAAGAATATAGACATCGGTATCGTCCTGCTCGGCCAACTCCTCCTCCACACCGTCGTCGTAGTCCTCCTCGTTTCGGGCCGCCAGACGTTTATCAGCCCGCTCAAAATGCTCCGTAACATACTTGTTGATAATCTCGAGAACCTGCTTCATGGCATCCTCGTTAAGGCAATTGGGTCCCAGGGTCTCAATGCATTTAGCCAATGAGTTCAACAGCTCCGACTGCACTTCTGGTTCCGGTTCGGTGTTGATCACCTTAAGCAGCTCCGGACAGATGAACAGCCACATGCCCTCCAGATATTGCGGACCCTTGATCTTAGCGCAGTCGAGAAGGTAAGGCAACGACTCAGCAGCCGCTGTGCGAACACCGTCGTGGAAGTAGAACTTAAGCATGGGCAGCATTTGACGCACCACCTCCTCGGCGTACTCGGCAAATCCTTCCTTCAGTTCCCTAGCATAGCAGACCAACATCTCGCAAGCTGAAGCCTTGTCGTCCATGCCAGCAGTGCGAATGGCGAAGTTCTGCTGCTCTCCAAGATTAATAAAAGACCAGTCCACATCACCCTCAATATCTTCCACCTCCTCGTTGTCCATCATCGCCACTTCAGGTTTCATGGTGGCCGTGCGCATTACAGGACCCATCACAACGGGTAGATATTGTTCGAATTGCTTGCCAAGAATTTTGCACATGCGGGCCCAGGCTGTGATCAGATAGGAGGTCTGTGGATCATCGTCAGCCAGCTCTCCACCCTCGGTGTGATTGACCAACAGCATGTCCATGATTTCACCGGCATCGCCAATGAACTTCTCCCGGCCCACCGCTAATCCTATCAAGCTCACACACTCGATGGTCTTGCCACGAAGCATGCGTAGATCATCCGAGTTTGCGTTCTGGATAATAAACTTGAGGCAAGGCATAAGTCGATCGTAGTAAGCCACGAATTCCGCTTCACAGGTATCAGCAACCGAAGCAATAGTGGTAACCACCTGCTCCAGAACCAACTTGTTGCCCTTCTCCACCAGCTCCTTGAACTTCGAGTTCAATATAGTCTCCAACTTTGCCATGATCCCGTCCAGGTAGCGTGTCAAAATGTTCTTCGGGCAATCCTCGCTGAAGTTCACCAGTGCGGCTCCGGCGTGTGCTTGCACTCGGGGATTCTCCACGTCATCCAAGAGGGAAAGTAAACCGGGAATAACCTGGAAAATCAATCGATATCGCAATGTATTAGTTTAGCCTTTCGACCGTTCGAACATCTACAAGGATAGGTAATGATATAGTGATGATGATCACATATATTTATATTGATTTTTTAAGAATCGAAAGTGTCTCCTACACTGTGTAGCGGAAAAGTATAAATTTTACAAGCGTTGTCAGACTTTGTTTATTTACTGGAAATAGATTGTTTATTTCATTTCGCGTAAAAATAAAATATCGTTTTATAGGCAAATACAAAACGATTTCCACAACCTGTATATAAAGCTTTGCTTTGAAATGCATAAAATGCATAAACACTAATCATTTTTAGAGTATACCAACTAACCTTATATAAAAATAAGCCAACTTGTTTCAAATTCATGTTTTTCAAACATATCAATGAAATGTTATTAGATTACTGACGAATAACTCACCTGGCTGTGGAACTTCTTTTCGAAGGTCGGTGCAAAGTCAGTGGACATTTGTCCAATGGCGTTACAGGCAGCGTAGCGAACGCGGGGATGGGGATCCCTCAGGAAGTTGAGGACTCCGGTCATGACCTCGTCCAGAATGGCTTCCATCTGCTTAAGGCAACCCTCACCGATGGCCGAGATGGCCATGAGGGCAGCAAAGCGGTGCTTCCAATTAGCATGGCCCAACATTGCCGGCAGGGCGTTCATGACGTGCGGAAGGACCGCCTTTCCTCCCAAACCGCAGGCGAGGCGATCTAGGGAAGACTCTGCGATCACATTGTTGTCACTGTGGTCGTCATCATCAACCACATCGGCGGTGGACCAGTTCTCATCGTCCTCCAAGTCAGTCATCATATGCAAAATCAGAGGGATCAGAGCCACTATGTACTTGTCAGCCCGCTTGCGCACCATCGCCGGAGCGTTCTCGGCGAGCGAGACCATAACCTCCAGGACGAGGTGTCGCCAGCTGTCTTCGAAGTCCTGAGAGCTGAAAACCTTCATGCAAACCTCAAAAATAAACTCCAGCTGGGGACGCAAGAACTTCGGGCAGTTTTCGGTCATCTCGATTAAGAGCTTCAGCAGACTCTGGTCGTCCTGGGCCTCGATTGTCTCCCCAGTAATGTGGATCATGCGGGGCAGCATATCCGCAAAGTGCTTGTAAACAGCCGTTTCCTTATCCTTGTCGTGGTAGAGGATGAAAGCTCCGACGGCTCGCACAGCCTGGACTCGGACCTCCGGATCTGAGGAAGCGTCCATGCTTTTGGCCAGCATCTGCTTGATCAGATCGATGTATTGAGCCTCTTGATTTCCAAAGATAGAAGGCACACTGGAAAAGATCCGCAATGCCGACTCTTGCAGCTGGGGAGTGGGGGAGTTGGCGCACTGAAAGAGGAACTGTAAGATATCCGGCCACTGATTGTTGCAATCCTCGTCAATCAGGTTCCTGGCCACTTCGGCAACCACCTCACAAATCTTACGCCTCAGCTGAGGAGTCACCTCCTGCTGAACAGCTAAAAGGATCTGCTGCAGCAACTGGTTCTGCGACTCAGCTGGAATCTGAGAATATGGGAAAATGGTAAGAGCTTCTGGAGGTAACTCGATTTTCTTTTCTGCGAACCTCTTTATAGAACTCCAGGAACTCCGTGGTGAACAAACGACGCAGCAGTACGGCGGCCATCTGGCGTGCCTCTTCCGATTGCTGTCCATTTTGAATGTTACCCAGGAGGTGCGTCACCTTCAGCTCCCTTGCGAGGTTGTTGTATGCTTCCTGGAATGGAAGACCAAATGGAAAAACTTGATTAAGCTATAAATTTGGATTATAGGGTTTTTTGTTTTATTTCTAATTTTGGTACCGAGCGAATGCAATTAATTAAAAATTAAAATTAAATTACTCAAAAGTTCAAAAATTATTTATAAGTCGATTTATTTTCCAATTCATTTTGCATAGGTTTTTTTTTACTGTTTTATTGTGGTTTACAGTTGGTAGATACCAAACGATAAGATAACATTGAAATCTAGCAACCATCATTCCTTTGTTTTGCTTATATGTCAATCAATAAAGTTACAAATAGAGTTAATACAGCTTATAATTATATTCTAGGAACTAAATTGAATAGAAGGACAATGCTTCTGAACCGATTGAGATAACATTTTTGCGTTTCGCATGAGATTGCTTACATAATATCTAAATTAGCCACTGTATTTTAAGAGACAAGAATTTCTTTTTTAATTTATGTTAAATACATTATTTACATTTTAAAATTTGTGTTTATATTCAAATCATTATTTTGCATACTATATATTTTTAACAAGTATGAATTTTATATTTACTTGTCAACTTATTTTAAATGATGTTTTGATAATATATGTAAAGTTCTTGTAGGTTTATTAATTTAATAGTGAAACCATCATTTATTTTTACGTTTTTCAAGGTAAAATTATAAATACATTTTTTTTAAATTTGAATTTAAAGACGAATATTTGCATTAAGATGAATTGTTTATATTTATATTTTCCTTTTACAAATTTTTAATAAATTAAATTTGACGATAAGCTTATTTTCGGATGAAAGTGAAATCGACATGGAAACTATATATTTATGGCAATGGCCAACTAGTATTCCAATGCAAATGCCATCGGTACCATGCCTGCCATCTGCCCAAGGTCAGCCGAGTGGGTGGGGTTCAGTGGGTGGATTGGGGTGGGGTGGTGCCATGTGGCGCCGGAACGAAACAACGGAATCCGAGCTTCTTATCAACCGACAGATTGCATTTCCCAGACCGTGTGTCATGAATTTCGCACCTGCTCTTTGTTTCCGTTTGCGGATATAGGCGGAGTTGGTATTCCGTATTTCAAATTTCCTATAACCTATTCCCTGTTCCAGAGACCATGCAAATTGTACAATTTCTTTCGATTTTGCTTTGTTTGCCTGCTTCGCACCGTCTGTCATCCGTCGGTAGTTCTCTCTCGCACACATGCGAATGTCGAGACAAGACGGAGGGCGAAAACACGTTTTGTGCGATGATTCAGATTCTTCGAAATTTCGGTCGAAGATTCGGATGTCTATATAGCCGGGAAATATCTTATAGATGGCAGCTGCCTTTCAGAATCGAAACCAAAATCCGTCGTGGACCCGTAAATATGCAGTTTGAGAATTGCGCATCGAAAATTCGAGGGTGATGGCAATATACTTTACGCGATCCCCCGCCCTACCCACAACCGTGCGCAGAGAATTATGCGACTCACCTCCGCCTGCTGGCGCACATCATTGTCCGTGGACAACAAGGACGCCAGTAGCTGCTGGAACTGAGCCTGATCCGCTGCCATACTATCCTGTCTGGTTCAAATGAAACAAAACGCGAGCGTTCGCGAAAATAAACCACGATTTTCACTTCAGTCCACACGCGACGGCGGCCGCCTAAAAAAGAGCAGAACAACTGGCTAGCGACTGGGTTGTCACGCTTCGCAATTCCGCGTACAGCACACGGGGACTCGCGCCGTAAATTATCGGGTGCCTGCTGACTTGGTGGACGTCAAATCTGTACGATTTCGTGTTTCGATCTGGTTTATCAAACGTTTTAATTAATTTTTAAGGCACTGTCAGTCTGGAATTTCGTGGAACTACCACTGGCAACACTGCTCTGCTGTTATCGATAGCGCCCGATTGGTTTTGGCGCGAAAGCGAGCCACCCGATTAACGAAGCCGTCTAGCTGGCGCGTTAATCGAAACGTTTAGAACTGTGTATTTTAAAATGTGAATATTTAACGACAAAGAATCAGCTTTTTCTTGTTTTTTGGGAAAACTGTTAAATACTTTTCGTAGCCTTTATATTTGAAACTACAGCCATATATTTAAACAGATTTATTATTTTATTTTGAAGTTGGATTATTGTCAACTTAACATACATATGGTCAATTATAAGTCAGCCTTATGTTTATACATATCTATCACTTTATCAGCCAAGAACTGTGTATTTCTTGTAGCTTTTGTTTTACAGGCATAATTAAAAAATAGTTTGTCTTTTACTATAGTAAATAGTAAAATAATAATTACACAAAAATAAATAAATAAATTATTATTATTATATACAAAACATGAAAGCCAATTTTATATTTAACGCAAAAGCTGTAGGGTTATTTCCAAATTTATTAAATCATATACGAGGTGTGTTCAAAAAGTAAGGTGACTTTTCAAATTTCGCGGGCAACATATTTTCGATTATCGATTTTTTTGTTTTGTTATATTGGTACACTCTTCCCTAACATCTGTACCAAGTTTCAATGGAACATCCTCTTTTGTTTGGTTGTGAGAGGCGTAAAGTTACAAGTTATTTTGCGAGCTCGGCGATTTTTTGCTATCGAAAAATATGGATCAAAGGATTTGCATCAAATTTTGTGTAAAAAATAAAATTAAGTGCTCTGAAACACTTGAAATGTTGACAGTGGCATACGGTGAAACTGTTCTGAGTAAAAAAAATGTGTACAAGTGGTACAAACTCTTCCAAGATGGCCGGGAAGATGCCAATGACCAGCCTCGCTCTGTACGCCCAAGCACGTCAACAACTGATGAAAACGTTCAAGCAGTGACGAAAATTGTTTTGGAAAATCGTCGAATCACTATCAGAGAAGTTGCTGAAGATGTCGGTATATCGCTTGGCTCGTGCCATGAAATTTTTTCAAACGTTTTGGGTATGAGTCGTGTGTCAGCGAAGTTTGTTCCGAAATTGCTGAATTTTGACCAAAAGAACCGTCGCATGAGCATCGCTCAAGAGCTGTTGAATGACGTCAACGACGACCCAGATTTACTCAAAAGGGTCATAACTGGTGACGAATCATGGGTATATGGTTATGATATCGAAACCAAAGCCCAATCGTCCCAATGGAAGAGCCCAGGCGAGCCAAGACCGAAAAAAGCACGCCAAGTTCGATCAAATGTCAAAGTTTTGATCACTGTTTTCTTCGATTACCATGGCGTGGTGCATCAGGAGTTCTTACCATATGGTCGTACGGTCAATAAACAGTATTATCTGGAAGTTATGCGCCGTTTGCGAGAAGCAATACGAAAGAAACGTCCAGAATTGTGGAAAAACAATTCATGGCTTTTGCATCACGATAATGCCCCTGCTCACTCATCTTTGCTTGTGAGAGATTTTTTGGCCAAAAACAACACCACAATAATGCCTCAGCCACCATATTCACCGGATTTGGCCCCATATGATTTTTTCTTGTTCCCAAAACTGAAGAGACCTATGAAAGGACGGAGATTTGCAACGATTGAAGAGATAAAGACTGCATCGCTGCAAGAGCTCAAGGCTATACCGAAAAGTGCTTATGGGAAGTGCTTTGAGGATTGGAAAAACCGTTGGCATAAGTGTATTGTATCTGAGGGGGATTACTTTGAAGGGGACAACATAAATATTGATAAATAAATTAATAGTTTTTCTTGAAAATACAAAGTCACCTTACTTTTTGAACACACCTCGTATATGTATGTATGTACATAGTAAATATTTTTAGGCGCGACTCAATTATCTTTAATTTATATATTTTAAATCATACAAATATTTGAGTTTTTTGTAACCGGACAAAGCTACTTAATAATTTATGCAAATATTTCAGTTTTGTAACCGGACAAATTAATAGTTAGTAAATATGACACTTATAACTACTGACCCTGGACTCTGACCAATCGTTTCAGATTGGTGAAGAGCCGCAGGGTGAAGTGGTAAATCATCTCCACCAAGCTCAGGATGGAGAAACCCATAAACAAGCCAAATATACCACCACAGTTGGCCAGGAACTCGGTCATCCCATAAAGTTCCGATCGCTTTGAAGTGATAAACTGGCTCTGCTTGAAATATATGGACAGGCGGGACATCTGCGAGCCGGGATAATCTTGAAGGAACTCGGTGTCACCCTCGGCCAGCAGCATTTCCTCCAGATCAAAATTTGCCTGTGAGATCTCCGTGTTGTAGACAAGCGATGTGCAAGCGGGCATGCAATTACAGGCAGATTCCACACCTCGAGAATAATCTCGAGCTGAGTTCAGAGCTCTTACTCGCATAAATTCCCTGACCAACAACTCCCTTTCCGCCCGATCGTAGCAGTGGATTTTATCCTCTCCGCACACGGGCATGTACATGTTCCTCGGCATCGAGAACTTGACACATCCACACTTGGTCAGTGTGAAGTTGGCCAGACACTCCAGCTGGCAATTGGATTCGGTGTAAACCTTGAAGAAGCGCAGCGATCGTTCGTGGCTAAGAAAGCACTGTCTCCGAATAGGATGGTACTCTGCGATGCCTGATGACATGGTGATCATGTTGGGCTTCACAGCGATTAGCACCTCTTTGCCCATTGGGATGCGCACGAACTGCTTCGACACCTGCGGCACGTCATCCGGGGCATGCAGCAGAACCTGGTCGTATAAAGGCAGATATAATAAGGTAATCAATTTATTTTACAATCATTAATTAAATTATAAAGTTGAAAAAGAAGGTATAACTATTTGTCTAGTCGATAGCATAAGCATAAGAAACTGGACGTTCTGATTGAATTATACCTTAAATCCCTGCACTGGTCCTCGGCAAGCGTAGTCCACCTCTTGCTTAAAGCTTTGGAGGACCAGAAAAATGCCAGATCGCGCTCCGGCACTCAGAACCCTTGCCGGAAATGTTTCCACATCGCTACCGTGCGCATAGCCCGTTTCTAGGGTCCAGGGCGGATGCTGTGAACTTATGTTTTCCATCTCCAAAGGCTCCCCACTGTGCCGGTACTGATAGGTGTCCTCCCGGTATATCTCTGTGGCCCTCAGTCCATTGAAGGTATAGCAAATGCCCTCCTCCGTAAGAGTCTTTCGGAAAAACTTCTCGCATTCGCCGAAACGGCTCAGCCAGCGGCAGTAGAAGAAATACCGATCAAACTGGGGCAACATCCTCTCCAAAACTTCAAAGTAGTCCAAGTCGTCGCCGGCTATCAATGGCATGTCCTGGTCGATGATCTGGGTGTTGCACACGTGCAACAGGGTCCGGAACTCCTCCATTTCCAGGGCACTAACATTTTGGGGCTTAAACACCCGCAATACTCGCATTTCTTCGCTGAACTGGCTGTAGAGATCCGCATAACTTTTCTCCTTACCTGCCAATAACATTTAAAAACTAATTGTTCATTATTCTTAGTAAACTTTAAGAGAGCAAGAAGCATCGTCGAGATGCAATTCCTATCGACAGATAAAACGAACCCAAGATGTTATTTCAACAAACCTTTCTGCTTCAATACCCGTTTAGTTTCGGAGCAAACAGTGACCGCCGGGAAAGGAATGTTCCACACGGGTGTTGATTTCTCCGCGAAGCTCACAATCACAGGCTGTAACACGAGACAATATATATATTAAATGAGGCATTAAAAAAAAGCAAATTTGATAGGCTATTAAAATAGTACACAGACTTTTTAAACCAAATGAAATTTTAAATTCTTTCGATCATTACATAATCAAAGTTTACTATCTATAGACAAAACAATACGAGGATGTAAAAATATTTTGAATTTTATGTAAACTGATTTGAAACCTATTTTAATTTTAAATGAAGAGTCATCAAATTAGAATTGAAATTAAGAAAAACTAAAATTAGCTGTGTTTATCATAGATTCCCACCGTCTCGGTCCACTTGGTGTAGGCACTGAGGATCAGTGTGGAGCAGCCATATATGGAGATTAGGAACACAAGCAGCCAGAAGATCCGTTCGCGCATGGGTCGCTCCCGCTCTCCCAGATATTGAACCCCGTGGATGGACGTATTCTCACAGTACTCATGATATGTGGTTATGAGTCCCTCGCAGCCGATGGAACTAGCCTTTTCTTTCCTCTTATTGGTTAGGTCTATGTCTCTGTTACTGATCTCGGGATCGCAATCCGATATAGCGCTGTCGATGTCTTTTCCATTCTTGGCCCGCATAAGCATAGCTGAGAAATGTCGATTTAAGCACAGAAAACAAATAACACTATATGAAGAAGGGGTAAGAAGAGTTTCGCGTCTCTCGACGGACCTGCCAGACTGATAGGATTTAAAGTTTACAGTGGAAAACAGTTTCCCAGTGAAAAATTTATTAACAAAGTGATGACTTTACTGACCTCATGTAACAAATGAAAACCAACTAATTTTACACAGGCAAACAAATTTTTTAGATTCTAACAAAAATTGTAACTCGTAATGCTTTTATGAATAAAAATGAGCAACAATCCCTAATTGAGTTTGAGTTTTTTAAATGTACATATAAACAATTCGAACGCAAAGGAATTTCTCTTCATTATTTGTATTACTAAATTGATAATCTGTAGTATTCAAATTAAACTAAACTATCAACATGCTGTTAAACTTAAACATATAACTTTAAATACAGCTTAAAAACAATTATTAAAAGACTTAATTGTTCGAATGAAAAGTAATTCATTTCCGAGATAATTAATTAAGTGGTAAAGGTTATTACTTTTATAAGATTTAGGAGATTGGGGTTGTACGGTTTACCTTTTTTAATATTTAAAAAAACTATACTTTTTTTAATACAAGTCAGAATTTCTTTTAACAAATTTACGATTTGAGTCTCTAATCCGGAAAGCGGTATAAAACAATTGTTGGTTCAAATTCGATTACTTTATAATACAAATGGAATAGCCCTAATGCCTTTAATATTAAAATACTATCTGCTTTTGAAATTTACCACGTGAGTGTTTCGTGTTTCGACATATCGTCCATCGCTAAAAACAACGCGAATACAAAAAATAATATTTTTAAAAATGGTTACAAGGACTTGCGTATACAAAGATTGTGAATACTACTATTTTGTTCACGACAACTCGCAAAAAAAAAGCAGAACATTGTTTGCCTTTCCGAAACAACAGGAAAGAGCGCGAATATGGCACATAAATGGAAAGGTTCACCCCAAGATTCCCCAAACTCAGTTATTTATGTGCTCAAGTCACTTCGACCGCAAGTTCATATCCTCTACCAAGAACCGAACTGTCCTTGTGGGCGAGGCGGTTCCATATCCGTACGAGGATAGTGAACCTGACGCGGAGGAGGAGACCCAACAGGTAGCCTCCACGTCGCATGAGAGCTACTATATAAACATGAGCGACGATGAACTAAGCATTAATAATGTGGACACCACAACAAGTAACAAAACTAAAATAGAGCGTAAGTACTACATTGTTCATATATAGATAAGATTTAAAAAAAAATTTTATTTTTTAATTTTAGTAGACTTTGACATAGAGTCTACACCTGCTAAACGGCAAAGGGAAAGTGTCCGTGTCCCGTCTGTAAAGGAAACTTCAAAAGCGGAGCCCGTTCCAACTGCTGAGCCTGCAGACGAATCTATCGATATTGAAGCCATCGATACATCCGAAGTGTCTGTATTTAATTTTAAAGGCCAGGAGTACGTTCAAATGTCCATGGAATATTACTTGAAGGAGAAGCGAAAGATGACCGAACTACTACATAACTATAAGAAAGCTCTAAAGAGTATTAAGGCACATGTTACCCAGCTGGACCTCTGACTGTGTCCAAAGTATTTATATTTCTGCAAAACTCGAATTGGATTTCTTTTGGTTTAGCTTTACATGAAACCCCAAGAAGAAGTGGTTATTTAAGTATTCAATGTTTACCTCCATATGTAACATCTTAATTTGTATTAAAGATTTTCTTTATTTGTGACCATTTATGACAAAGCATTTGTATCAAATTTAACTTAATCGCTCAGCTCCGGCATACATTCCACATCGCTGTCCACATCGGGACCGTCGCTGAGATCCTCATCCTGATCCTGAAGCTCCTCAGGGACACCAGAAAGGAGTCTTTTGTGCTGCAGAAGAGCTGCCCAGCTGAGGCGGGTCTCGCAAAGGGGACACTCTCCTCCAATTGGGATGTAGTGACCTGGCTCATCGCTTAGGAGATAATTGGCCAAGCACAGCATATGAGAGGTGAGCCGACAGGTTGGATTAGTACATCCTAGACGGGACCTTTCCGGTTGCTTGATTGGCTGCATACACAGGTGACACTCAGCAGCCCAAGCAGCAGCCGCTGGAGCAACTGTATCATCAGCTCTCTTTCGTTGTGAGGCACTAATGGAAACTTTACCACTCACAATCTCCATATGGTTAGGAAGTGGTACATTAAATGCCCTCTCATAATCGGTTTCTAACCATCGAACACTTAGTGGCAGTCGGTTCCAGGGGCCTACTCCCAACATCCTACTTAGGATCCTGAAGTTGTAGTCGAAATAGGTCTCCCTGGGTAACTTACGTTTTAATTCAGGATATATTTTTAGTCTGGTGGATAGTGCAGGTTGTTGCCAAGCCCACTCAAACTGCAGAGCCACTATATTATTCGGAAATCCGTGAACGATCATTACCATCTGCCAAGGACCCTTGCGACTGGTTTTCCTTGCTCCACCGAAGTCGCAGCCTAGGTTATGCTGTCGTATCCGCCGTTTCGGATTCACTGTAAAGCCGACGTAGCACTTCCCCCTGTATCGGGAGTCCAAACTTTGGCTGCAGAGCAAATAGACTCCGTAGAAATGGCCCTTGTGGGCGACAGTTTCCGCTTGCTCAGAAATTGCATCCTGTGGGGCTGTGAATTCATTAGCAGATATATTATTGCAAAAGCTTTTAAGTACGAAACCAATATTAAACAACAAAAAGAGGCGACAGCTTTTTATCTAAGGGAGCTCCAGACTTCAAAGTGTTTCTACTTTAAGGGAAAAACATTTAAACATTTTCTGTAGAATATAAATATTTTAAGATTAAACGCGCATACACCTTCTACAGCCACTGCTTAAAATGAAAGGTAACTCGTTCAATATTCTTAGACTACTTTATTGATAAAATTTTAGTTAGATGTTGGCCCCTGTTGCAAGGCCATTGATTTGTTGCTGCTGCTGCTGGGGATTCCCCACCTGAGCCTGGACAGGCTGCAGTGCAGTGGCCGTCTGTTGGCAGTCCGCCGAGCCAGCAGCTCCATTCACGTTGGGCGTGGCTGCCGCTGCCTCGCCTCCCGTTGCAGCTTCTACTCCGTTAGCCTGCATCTGCTGCTGCTGTAGCTGCTGTTGTTGCTGCTGGGCGGCTGTCGCGTTCTCGATTAGTTTGATCCGCTTGCGAGTGTAGTGCTGCCACTGGAGAATGGCTTGGTCATCTATGAACTTGCAGCACTGCGAATTAACAATCTCACGGCGGAAGTGCTCGTACTGCAGTAAATCGAGGAAGTAGAGGCACATTGGGTACATGAGGTATTTCGCATAGTCCGGCTCCTTCCAGTACTGCAGATATTTCAAGTAGTTAATGAACGACTGGTCCTTGAAAAATCCACGCTGTGCGAGGACTGCCAAAAAGGAATTATATGGTTAGATACATGGTTTAATAGGTATGGTTTTATATAGTAATAATAGATAATTGGTTCTGTGCCTAGGCAGGGTTGGTTGGGCCTTGCAGTTGGCATGTTACTTACAGTTGAGATAGTTGGGGTTAGAGAGGCACTGCACGAACTCCAGCTCGATTTGCCAGCGTCGCTTCTGCTGCTCCTCCGACTCGATCGCAGCTACCGATAATATATAGATAGTATTAGTCCCCGAGTAATAGGTTGTGAGATCATTTAGATTTGGCATGTCAAGCGGTGTCAGTAGGTGTTAGGTTGCAATTGCAATGCAAAAGTGCGTGTGGATTGGCGTGTACTTACTCTTACCCTTTCCGTACATTTTGGCCATTTTTGACTTGTCTTTGGCTTTGGAAAGGGTCTCGTTGGTTCGTCTATTCAGTTTCGGTGTCGGGTTGGGTTTCTTGGATTTCTTTCAGTGTGCTATGTGGATGTGGCTGAGCTGTGTGTTCTGGTGCACCACCGAGTTTGAAATGAAAAGTCACGGTAAACAATAACACACAAATAATAATACTAATATATGTACTGCTAAAGCAACAACAAAATGTATGGGGCGCGCGGCAATGATTGAGGCAGCAGAAAATAACAAATAATCGGGTCAAATGCAAACTTAGGGCTCGAAAAATGGTCGGCCACTTTTTTAGGCACGGTTGGTGGCTGTCGCTCCTTTTGTGTTTGTGGTTTCTTGTGGGAAAGCAGTTATATTCAGGTTTTAATTCTGTCTACAAACCGTAGGAGTTCATTTGGATTGCTGATGGCCGGCGACTACCCTACTTCTGCGGCAGCCAGAGTAACCAGCTATCCGATAAGCGACATGAAATATCGTGATTTAGTATCTACGTACTTTTCTTTTACTTCGCAAATATCTTAAATTGTTGTTTCCACTAAATGTAAGAGCCGCTAACCTTTATGAAAGACGATCAATATTTTTTAAAAGTCAAAAACAGAACGTTTCTTAAATGCCAAGTTTTTAAATATGTAGTATTGTAGTATGTAGTCGTGTTGCATACTCGAAGTGACTAAATTTATAAAATAAATAAATCAAGAGAAATCTACTTAAAGGAATATATTTTTCAGGCGAAATTTCTTTCAAAACATATGAAACATCGAACCCACAATTAAGAACGTAACCTTATAAAGCATTTAATGACATATTTGACAATATATAAATGCATAAAAATATATATATATAAAATATACATTTTAATACTATCTTTTGAATACCCCTAATGTGACTCACATTGATTCAGTATTTTACAGAATTGTTGGATAACGCTTTAGTGATTTCACTCCGTGCCTGATTTCTTTGTCATCCAGAACTGCTAGAAAAAACTAGGCTAAATAAAACATACGTCATATCTTTGACTGCGAACAACATAAGCAATAAATAGAGGATCAATTACAAACCAAAGAAGTTTCGCTGTGAAAACCAATCTTAGCACATGAAAGTATCTTCTTTTGGGCAAGGATCAAGAAAAGGTGCGACGCAAAAGGCGTCATAAAATGTAAGTATTAATCGAAAATGGATTTCGTTTATGTAATTAAAGTACATACGTATGTATGTATAAATAGGTATGCCTCAATTTTTGATGAGTGAATCAGTCTCCCACGAAAATTTCGTTTTGTTGTGGAGACTATAATTAGATTACAGTGAGTTCTTCTCGAATGCAACCCTATACATACATACTTATTTACATATATTTATGTATCTATACACAGTCGCCGTCGAAACAATAGAACAAAAGATGGTTTTCTTGATAGACTTATTGCAATAATTTAAATCTTCATAATGTAAGTAACTATAGTGTGTGGAAGTTGCAAAATGGAAACTTAATTGTGTATATATTTATACAAAAAATGTAATAAATTTATTGCACTTTGTTCTGGGATAGTCCCGAAATTAAAACCTATTTTTCCCAAGTGCTGTTTCTATGCCCTCAGCTGAAATTAGGGGTGTCAAAAGGAAAGGGGATAAGGTTCGAGTTCCACATTTGCCTGTACTTTACAGCGAGCAGCTGCAGATTTATTGATGGATTTTGAAATGGTTGCGTGAGCTTAGCGTTTATGAGTGTCAGCTGGCGCTACCTGTCCTTGGGCCACCCCTTTGTCCTGACGTACCTGCCTGTCTACAAAACTGATTGCATTTTTCCTTTCCGTTACAGTTGCAAACCGGTTTTCGACACAGAAACACACTCGGCCGTTAAAGCTATAATTAGTGAAAACGGAAAAATATTAAAAACCGAAATTTTTAAAAGAAGAAACATGAACACCGGAATCTCTCTAAACGATCGCTTCACGCAGATGCAGTCAAAACCGCTGCCACAGGGTCGCGGCCGCAGCCGTTCAAGGAGCAGGAGCCGGCGCATCGTTGACAGCGGCGCTGGTAATGCAGGAATCTCGGCGGCCAACTCCCGCCTATTGCAGGAGTTCAAGAGGCGGCACACCGTCCAGACGGCCCTCAAATTGAAGCGCGTACGTTTCACCCATAAACCGAATATTGCAAGCAGACAGTGGAAGCCGACCTGATCCATGGGACAGGTCGATGTCTGTCAGTAGTGGCTTGGACAACCAGGAGGAGATGGAGTCGGACACAGCTGTCAAGCAATGTGCGCCTTCTGCGTGGTCCTAAAACCCCCTCCAGCCTCTCAGACTGTCTATCTCTATCTCCCTTGAACTTGAACTCCAACACTGTGCAGCAGCGTACTCAAACCAAAACTTCCACACAACCTTATGCCTCCTTACAGAGAAGCTTACGGACCAACGGCGTGACCGGACGCGGAGTCCGCGTTGGCGGCGTCAAGTCGCTGCGTTTGGCGCCCAATGGAAAGCCCATGCGGTCTAACAACGTGACCCGGGTAGCAACGTAAGCATCTCGTCATTAATCGCGCTCAACCATTCCAAATCCACTGCAACATATCTGTACTTCTTCGTTAATCGACCAGGATGCGTGCCGATCTAGTGGCCAGCAGCAACGTCGCCCGCAATCGGCGCAGCGGCAGTAGCACCCGCCGTTTCTCCGTCTCCAACGGAGCAGGTGGTGGAGGCCTTCGTCAGCGACTAGGACAGCGCCGGCCATCAGTGGGCGGTGCCGCAGAGCGCGTTGAGCGCCGTCAGCGACAGCAGCAGCAGCAATCTCCACGTGGACGTTCCCGATCGCGATCTCGTTCTCGTCAACCACAACCACAGCGCGTGGATGGACGTCGTTCCCAAAGCCGCGGACGCAGCGTAGGACGTTCGCAGAGCCGCAATCGAGATCGCTCGGCTCAGGGACGTGTACCGGTAAAACAGCGCCTTTCGGTCAAGCATCGCCTCGGAATACGTCCGGGCCAGGGAAACAACCATGGCAACAACCAGGCCAAGAACCCACGACAGCGCCGGGCATCGAGCCAACTCCGAGGTGTGGTCGGCGGTCGGGTGGAGAAGCGTCGTACCGCACAGGTTTCTCCGAAGAAGGGAGTCTCCGCCTCACTCGCTGGACGCCAGGGACGACCACGCGGAAGGTATGTAACGCAAAAATGTTAGTAAAATTTACATGTTTAACGGGAATATGGAAAGAACAGGTCGATGTCTTGATTAATTTATTGGGTTGAATGTTCAGAACGATTGATAGACAAATGTTTTTATTAAGATTAGTCCAAGGCTAAAGTGGTACTAAAAATCCAAAACCCATTTCGAAACTAATGTATTTGAGTCTCTTATAGATATAAATTTAAGAAGATAATTTATATTTAATCGCTAAGGCTTTGTTAAACTATCTAATTTTGGTTGATAAATATACTTATATTTTCATTTTATTACAGATCTGCTGTAAGGAACGCTGCTGCTGGCGGTGGGGTTGCTAATAATTCTGTACCCGGACGTCGCTCACGGTCCCGCAATCGTGCTGCCGTTGTCGCTGCTGCCGCTGCCAACGCTACCGCAAAGGGCCGGGCTAATCCTCGTCAGCGACGTGGACGCAGTGCGGGCGCTCCCAAAGGAAGCAACAACAATAGTAATGGTAAAACCAACAAATATGCCAAGGGCAAGACGGCAAACGGTGGCAAACAGGGCCCGCAGCAACAGGGTCGCCGGGGACGCAGTCGTAGTCGTAAGCCTGCAGGTAAAAGCGCGACAAGTGGCCAGGAGACCAACCGGACTGGATTTGGATATCGGCACTTGAAACAAAATATTGACCATTATTTCTCTCTTTAATCCCTTCGAACTTATCTTTAGAATTTTTATTTCTTTCTTTATTAGGCAAATCACAGCCCGTGGAGGTGAAACGCGAGGATCTTGACATGGAGCTTGATCAGTACATGTCCACCACAAAGTCTGAGATGGACTACTTGTTGAAGTAAACCGAAGTCTATTGGAAACATTTGAAGCCATTAAGAAAAATGATATAAAGAGAATAAAAGAAAGCTACCACCGGCTATAGGCAGAAAATATTTCTCTGATTGCAATAAGTTAACCCATAGTTAATAGTTATAATTAAGCACTAAAACTTAACATTTTAAGAGCAAAAACGAGGTGCGCCTAAGCATTTAGCTGTTCTTCTCGTGTACATATGGCAAGCTCTCAAACTATAAAAGTAATCAGGCCGAGAATTGTATAGTTTAATCAATGATATTGTTAATCGCACTTTCTGAAATAGAAATTATTCATTGCTCAATGAGTAAAAACATTAAAGAAAGATTTTTTAATGCTTGTTTGGGGGAGAGAATTGTGAAGAGGAAACCAACTTTTACAAGTATTTTTTCCTATTGAAGGATTATCATCGGAGAAAACAAACTTTACGATACCCATTATTCTGTTTGCTAACTAGAGAATACATTGAACTATTATATGAATAGACAATTTACAATTTTAATAGCGCCATCTATTGCACATATCTCAACTGATGATGATGGCACTAAAATCGAATTGTGCTGGACAAGCATCTTTAAGTTTTTATGGGTGAGTATAATCTTTTCGCTCGTATAGTTTCTGAGATCTCAGCGTTCTTACAGATAGACGGACGTTGACATTTGGACTAGACTATTCATATTCATTACAATAATCCCTAAACTGTGTTGAGATTATTGTGGAAGGCTCTCAACCTAAATAACGAGCATTTCAAATAAACTTAAACATCTAGCTAATTAAGAAAGTTATTGAAATAATTTAAATAGAGATTTGTAGTATACGAGTAAGCGTTAAAATTAACTAGATATTTTGATTTATTGTTTGACATTAAAATAAGAAAAATACTACACAGGTTTATTTCAGATACAAAAATAAGGACATTAAATATTTGGAATGATTTCCCTGTATACCAATGACCAGCTGGAGACCCACTTCTGGGATATTTTGTCCTATTCCTTGAACCAAAAATTTAATTCATATTTGTTGGTAATCTGGTCAAAGTTAATACTTTCTTTTCTCATCAAAGATCATGTTGATTTCATGATGTATCGGAACACACGTTTTTTTGAGTGCTGTAGGTCCATTTTCTTTCGTGCTTCCGAGAACCATCGCCTTGAGGATAGCAGTATTTGTCATTCTGGTATATTTCGTACACAAAGATTTATCCAACTTACTGGAAAAGTTCTGCTGGCTTAGCTTAGTTTGATTTTTTCATTGTATTTCCAAACAATGTAAGTCATTTAAAGTTCTTCAATGTTGTTCTCCACCTATTTTCCTAAGTTCCTAAAAGCCACATGGGAAGGCTGTGGGAATCCAATGTATGGCAATCTAAGGGAGTACCATCGATTCCACCACATTTAAAAAAAATCAGCTTAAACGTTTTTAAAAACAGCTCTAAGAAGGGGTTAAACTAGCAACACAAAATTACAAGTATTTAAGAAAGCCTTGGAATTTTATTTTTAGTCCTGCATCCAACTCCGCCTTAAAAAGCCTCTTATTCGATTTGCTATCTCACAGTAACTCAACCTTAATCAGCAACGGCAAGCCATTAAGTAGTCAAATACTATCGGTCAATCCGATTAGTTGTCAGCGCTAATCAACCGCAACAGGGCCACACAAGCCAATCCGCACCTCCCGTCATTCAAGACCATCCAAAAATCACCCAACCACCCGAAAACGGAGGGCAATCCGCTAATTAACACAGAATGGTCATTTATTTTGCTTGCTAATTGCCTTCGCTAGGTGGAAGGATAAGTAAGGACATCCCGTATATTCTCCTGGGATTCTCGCCATTAACCCCTTGTCGCACGCCAGCTGTTTGAAGGCATTTAACAATTTATAAGCAATTAGCAGCAGTTTAACAACTTATGAGTAACCTGAAATGGAATTCCCATCTGTCATTTAACCACGACCTTTACCATGACTTATTGCAAAGCAATATAATATTATCAAAATCATTCGATCTAGTTTGACCAGCTTGTCCCGCTTTCACTTGCTGGTAATTTTGTTAACATTGATTTAATTTTAAAAGTTTATTAAGAAGTTGGCTAAAGTGAGACTTATACACTCGACTATCTAAAGGAGCGTAATTAACGCTCGTGAATGTACTAAGCGGCTTAAGTACCGAATAAAGTTAAGACGTGTATACGTTAAAGACACATGGGATGCCTACTTTAACCATTGTCATGCCCACTCCAACGACCGTAAGCCTTAAAAAAGTATGTATGTTAAAGGTTTGGTTTGACATCAAAAATAAAATTTTTGTCAATAAGATAGAGACAATAATTGTTATAAATATTAGCAAAGTAACAGTGTTGCTGAACTCGTCTACTTCGTTATTTCTTGTTATTTTTAAATTTGTTTATAAACTAAAGGGTATAATCAACTAGAGCTCCTTTATTTTTTGTCAATGCAATCAAACGAAACGGAGCTCAATAAAAATTTAAAATATTCGCTACATGTATTGAAAATAAATTTAACTTCAGAATATAATTCAGTTGATCTACTCTAACAATCGAGTTTTCAGTTTTTTTTGTGGTTTCATTAGAATGTTTTCAGTTAAACGTGACAAGGGCTGTAATGCGAAACCATATTCACTTAGCCTCCTTTACAGTTCCTACAAAATTGTCGAGCAGTGCACAGAACTCGCTCTAGTGAGTTGCTGTACAACAGTCCTCTGACTTGAGAACGCGTTTCATTATTAGTATTTTATTATTGCGTTCAACTTGGTGGTTCCAAAAAGCTGAAGCGCTGAAGGAATATTTAAAGTCCAATTACTTATTTGCGGCCAAAAAGAATTCAAAACTTCTGTTTTCTTTGTTGCCTTTCAAGTGATGCTTCCTTTAGTTGCATAGCTTTGGGCGAGGTGAACTGCTCTCGGGTTCATAAGCTTGAGGTTGTCGCGGAATTAATCTTGGTTTGAATTGAGGGTTAGTTTTGGGTTGGGGTGAAAATAGCAAACCGCGCCCAGCGAGTTGCCCCGCAAAAACCAATTTGACTAATCTGCAGGGAGCACACCGAAAAGGTGGTCACCTTAAGCTCAGATGGCGACGACTTAACCCTTTCCTTTTTCGGGCTGCGGGACACAAGGCGGAAAAACAAATTTTATGTTGTGAAATTGCTTGATGAATGCCTACACTAAAACTACACAGATGACTGGTTCGCGGTTGCTTAGGAATGCGTTTATTTGTGTTAGGCAAGCACATTAAATATTTAAAGTAGTCAAACATCAATCCGTAGTAGTCACAAGCTAACAAAAAATTATTCAAAAACTTACGTTCGGTTGTCAAATACTTTGGTTTTAATTAAATTGAAAAAATGTACTTTGCGTAAATAAATCAGTTGACACCTAAATTATCAGAAACCTACCGTTTTCGTTTAGCATGTAAATTTCTCTACTATTTTCTGATGCGTTTATAATATCAATCGAGGCCACTGCCCTTCCCTGCCTACACCTTAGATACTCATTATGCGGTAAACAAAGGCAAGACCTTACAACCATGATTGTACCTTAATAACTTGTTAGGGATAATATGAAGTATGCTAATATAAATCAATTGAACGTGATATACATTTTATTTCATGTTCTCAAATAGTTTCGCGGAATAATGGAATAAACAATTGCAATATATGTAGCTATCTGAGCGAATAATTAAATTGTAATCCGCTGAGAACTGCTTCCTACCATCATTTGCAGCAGACTTAAGATGTTAATCAACGCACTTGAAGCCGCAGGACCGAGAAAGTGCAAGAGTAAACAGCAGAATACCAGCGGTGCAATCAATTTCATGGTGAACTAAGACAGCTCTAAGCCATAAACAACAGTCAGTCAGCGGCAACTTAATTGTTGTTCCCAACTTTGTCGTCACCGCCGTTTGGTGCTAGTCTGTATTCCGTGTGGCCTTCCTAAGCTTAGTCAGCGGTTCAGTTCCTTGTGTCAATGTGCTCCAGATGCCAGTACATTCATCGGGGTGAAACATCGTGGCAACTGCAACTTAATGCTGTGGTACTGGTCCCGGTTATCGGCAATCCAACTACCGCTCTAGTTCGCTGTCAAGTTTTAAAGATTTTACTCGAAACTTGCAAATAATAAATACCCACTCATTTCAGCTTTGCTCGTTGAGTCCTGCCGTTCTCGAGTTCGCCTTAAATACTCCTGCACTCTTCGAAACAGCTTATATTTTACATATCATCGAAGGGATTATACTCCACTCAAGGAGAAGGGGGTAGGGAGTAGGTAGGGAGTAGTTTTAAAATATATCTGATTTGAATATCCTTAGCCTATGTTCTTGGCTGTTTTATCTTACAAAGAAATGTCTTCCATATATAAGTCTATATATATTTAATTCGAAGTTAAATTGTCATCGCGATTGTTGAACACCCCGTCTATGTTTAATTCTTTGACAAGTGACAAAGATGACAGAAGAGAGAGGGATTGGTGGGTGGAAGCCGTTGTTGTGGTGTTTTGTGAGATAGAAGTTATTACGTAAAGCACTTAAGTCCGCCCCACACTCTCATATCTTGATTAGATACGCCTCAGGGCTGACACTTTGCTGTTGTATTGAATTCCATCCAATTCTATTCCATCTCAGTCTCTGCCACTGTTGCAGGCCTCCTCAACTCTTAAAAGTTAAACTGTGATAATGTTCGGAAAGCTATTAATTGATTCTTGAGAGAGCATACTTGCAAAAGGAGTTTTGCATTTTCATAGTTGCAGCGCCCGTATCGTACTTTTAAAGAGTTTCACAGTTCTGTCTTTCTTAAAAACATCGTTTCTTTAACCTTCAAAAATTAAGAGTTCGCTTTTGGGATCACATTCAAAGATCGCTACTCTATGTAGCCCCGACGCTCTAGTCTCCCAGATAGATCTTTATGTCTCACAAGGACCAATTCGAGACTGGTCTGGTAAATACTCTGAAAGGCATTATATGGACGGATAATTTGGACACCTGCACTCACCTTAAAATGCCATTTAGATCCCGCCTTAAAAACACAGTAATAACCGTACAAATTGTAGATTCTATCCTGCTATTAGAATAGGCGGGATATATTAACAAACTTAGAAAGAACCTATCCAGAAATATATCAAAATTTCTAAGTGTCTCACGCAGGAATATCTGAATAGTGCAACATGAATGGCTTTTCTTTTCTTTCTTTCCTACCTGAAATCCAGATTTGGTTAGATTCATTGATGAAGCCGCGATCCAACTAAGGTCGTTGTTTTCTAATCCTCTCTCAAGGCTACTTGACGTGGCTTATATACTCAAAAAACCAATCTTAAAAAAATATGTTATCTGTAATTATAGAGTAAAATCCGTTAAGATGCGAGCCCTATAAATAAAATGAAATCTTTCCGGTATAGAAGTAATTGGTGTATTTGAACGCATCGATGGTACGATATTGATAAGATTTTAATACAACTGAAGGATCTGTATAATCGAATTAAATAATTTCCACAAGAAAACAACGCTCGAAGTAAGTATGCCTTTTTTAGCGGTTCAATTTTATTTAGAAAGTGTTGAAATTCATGTTTTTGAACAGTTGCTTACTTGCTACGGAAAGACACTTACACAGAGTACGTACTAAAGGAGCAGCAAAGCTGTCTGGGCAATCTAAGTGGGGCTTGAGGGTGGGTACGAAATCCAATTCCCTTCTACTCGAATTAGGAGTGGGGACGTAGGATTCTATTGACTATTGACTACTCTTAGTTTCAATACTTTTCATTTCAATTATACTAGCACTAATCGAGTAGAGGGCTGACTAAAGCTAGAATGTTGGCGTGGAAGTGAAACGCAGCCATCAATACACTCGCTAACTCTCTCACTCTATCTTTCAATCTCTCTCTTGTTGTCTCCCATTTGCATATAGTACAATGATATGTGATGCACAGTAGGTTTAGTATTCGCGTCATAGTTTCTACAAAAGTCGTTCTTTCGATTGTGATTAGTTCTTGGAAAGGTTCATGCTAGAAGCTCCCTGAAGTTAGCATTTTCCTTTGATTAGCGGCTAGTAAGTACTGTTGACTCCGTTTGATGTTTGCCACTTCGTCGTTATAAATTCGTATTCTATTAGCAGATGGTGGCTCAGCACTCGTCGTCGGTGATAGTGTAGCTGCCCCGGAACTCGCTCAAAGGCGTCGCATTCGCCGTGGATGGCGTCATTAGTGGCGCCCCCTGGAAGGATATGGCCAGCGGCAAGGCCGAGGGGGCGCACAAGCTCAGGGCACTGCGTCCTTCTGTCACGGAACGGTAGCGCAGCGGGCGGCCGGAACTGCAATTGAATGGAAAATACTAGCTTACTGGCTGTGCCTTAAATAGCTTAAATAGCTTAGTCAAAAGGGTTAGAGAAGTCGTATAGGCAATAATACGTTTTTTAATTTTTTAATATTTTATGAAAAATGCCATTATGCAATTCGACTTTCTGTATAATGTATTACATTTTGTGTCCTAATATCTATCAGGATTATCTAAAACATGTTTTTTTAAAGGTTTCCAAATCATTGCTTCATCATTCAGTGCAGAAGGAATTTAAAGTATCGAACTTTTCTCCCTTCTTTAATCTCAGCAATATCCCCTTAATTTAGTCTGGCAGAGCTGTACTTCTAATCGCTGCGCAATCACTCGCTGCCAGGAGCACCCCCCCACTCCTCTTGTCACTTCTCCTGGTTCCTCTGCCAAAATAAAAATCCTTTAAAATCAATCATACGTCACGTTGCACATTAATTCCCAGCGCACAGCTCCCCAGAGCAATAAATTGTGTCCGATTCCTACTGGCCCTTGGCTGCAATTGCTTTCCCAGATTAGAGTGCCCGACTCACCGTTCACAGTTGCATTTGAGCAACCGGATGAAGGCCGCCCGGAAGGTTCGGTTGAATATGGTGTAGATGATTGGATTGATCGTCGAGGATACGTATCCCAGCCAGAGACAGGTGTTCACCACGTGCTCGGGCACCTGGCACTCGGGGCATGCAGCAAAGATGATGTTCAGAATGAAGAAGGGCGACCAGCACAGGACGAAGGTGAAGAACACTAGCCCCAGCACCTTGGTGGCCTTCTGCTCGGTGGCAACCGCGTTGGCCGACAGACTGTTCCGCTTGCTGCGATTGTTCAGGAAGCTGTGAGTAAATATATTCTTTTTAAATAAAGTAAAATGGCACGTAAAATGGAAATTATAGAAAACGTTTGAAGAAATCACAAAGAACGAATAAGTTATTTACTCCATAAACCAGAGTATGTTTTTAGTGTACAGTTGATAGATTGTCCTCTTATACGACCACACATTTATTAACAATTAATAAGAACTAAAAACACTACAGTTAATCAATTTTTTAGAGAATGCTATGTTTCGGATTATAAAATTGGAATCCTTTTCCCAATTATTTTTAATATTTTTTATTAAGGTAAATAAATGTACAGCTCATGACTGAGATTCTCCAATGGAGTTAATTTGGGAATGCAATTATTTACCGTTAAATTACTCACCGTAAGTTGAGAGTGGGCGTGGCAACGCGGTTTAAAGCAAACTTAAAGGGCCGCATTTTGTGGCGCTGTCGGTTATCAGGCTTCGAAGCCGTGGATCTCACCTGCTCCAGCAGGTGATTGCCTCCAGCTTCCTGATTCTGGCTGAGAATCGGTCTCTGGATGGTGGCGATTTTCATCAAGCCAGAGCCCCCAGGAGTTGAGCAGCTCGTTGTCGCAGCTGATGAGCCATTGCCACCGCCTCCGCCTCCGCCCCCGCCTTCTGTTGCCCCAACACCTCCACCCCCATTGCCACTTCCATTTGCCGGGTAACCCAATTGCGGCTGGGAGATGCTGACACGCACAGAGGCCCGTCGATTCGGATGGCTGTTGGATGATGGTGAACGAAAGTTTTAATTTAAAGGAAGCTTGGCAGGAAAACACTGGGGAAAACAAACTAATTGCATTCAATTTTTGTTTATTATCCTAAGCTTATAAATATTTCCACCTGACTTGACTCCCTCAAAGATGTTTACAATAGTAAACAGTAACTATTTATTTTACTAGCAGACCAACTAAACGTAAGTACCTAGAAAAGTCTTAGTTTTTTGAACAGTGCAACCGAGTTGCATATTTAGATTGTTTTCTTATATCGCTGAGCGAGTGTTTGGTATTAAATTTGAGTCTTCTGATTGCTGAGGCCTTCCGAAAGCGACACCAAGCTCAACAGTTGATAAAATTGGCTTTTAATGTAATGATGGCTGCGAAGGGGAGGCCGAGAACGTGAAGCTCCCCAGGAGCCAAATGTAATGAATTTCACTTGCTTGGGGTATGCGACCTCTCGTCGAAGTCTGTTTGCATGTGTACTCTTGTTGAGCCTGGGATCTGGCAATTTAGCTAAATGCTTTGTTTGCCGGACGGGCAGATGGAAATGGAAACAAATTTGCCATCAGAGGCACCTATTACGTTGGAGTTATGTTAGTGGGGCAGGAAAGCCCAGGCAATCTGAAGGAAATTATTTTATGAAGATGTCACTTAGAGTCTGAACCTACTTAATAAGATTGCAGAAGAAATTTTTTGCTGTAGATGACTTTGGGATTTCCAATTGTAACAAAATAAGGATCAGTAATAATCAGTAGAAAATGGTTTTTAATGGGCAAAGTGTACAAAGTTATAAACGTGTTAGTTTAGCTTTTACTTAATTTTTTATGTTATACAGAGGTATTCTTTAATATGTAATTCGAGCTCTCAAAACAAACCTTTGGGCAACAGAATTAAACTTCTTTGACATCGTATTCGAATGCAGTTTCCTTGCCGTCCCTTTCGCCATTTAAACGAGAAAGCAGCTCAGACTTTGAAACTGTTGCTGGCTCAGCGAATAAAATACAAAGTTTTTCAATTTTTGCCAGGCGCGGGGAGAGGGCGAAAAAATATATAAATAATGATCGCCCAGACGGCGTCAAATGTCCAACTTATAATTTGGAAAGGAACAACTTTTGCCGGCTGCACTTTTTTGTTTCTTGATAGCCAGAGGGAAAGTTGTCGTATTTCCCATAGGTCTGGCGGTCCTATCTGGAACTCTTGTTGGCTCATTAGGAATTCATACATTTATCCGGAGACTTGTTCGTCACACGAAAAATGCCAAAACGCCGGAGCGCATAATCGGGACATTTATTACCCTTTTCCCGCCGTAAGCCAAGGTCTTATCGCGCTGCTCACTTTAGTTATGCTAAAATGCTGCTGACAACCAGCAGGCAAAGTCATCCGCAAATTTCTGTGGCACTTTGACTGCACTTTGCTTTTATTTCGGATGCTTTTATGATTTTTTTTTTGGGGTTTTCCGGCTTCTCTGGACTGCTGGCAACAATGTCAGAAGCGACATTTGTTCCTTTCTTGCGGTTTCCCCTTCTGCACTTTATGCTGTTTGCATTTTTCCAGCAACAACAAAGTGTCAGCAGCTGAAGTGCTTCGTGATTGCGTGTTTTTTCTGTCCCACTGAACCACATGGCGTATGAGTGATTTATGTTCAAGCCGCGCGTACGACACGTTGAGCGGCTGTTGTGAATGTGCATTTAATTGCCCGAAGATTATAATTGATTGTTCATAGCATTAGTAGGGGGATTAAGGTACTCTTATATTTCCTTTATAGAAAATATTAATAAACTTTATATTTCTTTTATTCATTAATACGAAATGTAGAGTTTTCCAAAATCAAATCAGGCTTTTTTAAAATTATTCTTTGCTGTTAGCAATAAGATCAATGATAAACGATGTTATGGCAAACAATATTTTTATGTTATCGGACATGTTCAAAAAAACATAGTCAGGTTTTATGGATAAATTAAATGTTTGCTTGCAGTCTTGCATTTCATAAAATTATTACATGAAAAAGGTTTTGCATAAATTACTGTCTTTGTTACTATAGATAAGGATAAAGCTAGATAAACCAAGATCTAAGCTATAATCCTGTACTATGTCGAAAATGTATTTTTAAACGCTAATTACATGGGTATCTTGTACTCGATGTACCCGACAACAGCGTCCCCCTTACTTATTTTCACTTGATTAAAACATTTTCTTATAAGCTTTTATATGAAAACAATAAATGTTGCGTCTTTGCTTAAGTTTCAAATCGAAAAGAATCTTGAAACAGATTACCCAACGGTAACGGTTCCGTAACAAACTTCGGACCAAACTTATTTTCTAAAAGAAAATCAAATTTAGTGATGTTCAAGGCTGATTATATTATGATGATAAGGCTTTTTATGTCATAACATTTATGTTGCGAAATTTACTCTAACCCTAGTTTCACCTAGACCTTCAATATTCCCATCGTAAATCGCATTGAATCGCTACAGTAATTGGGTCAAAAGTTATCCACTCACCTGTCCATTAGGTTGAGACTGGCGCCGTGTTTGCGCCAGAAGCTGCTAGAATGCGACTTGCTGGTGGAGTGGCAGCTCGAGGCTGGTGACGAAGAGTGCCGCAGGATGCCGCCGCCAGAGAACCGGAAGCTGCTGCGGCCAGTGGCTGCCCCTCTGGACCCACTTCCTCCGGCTGCGCCACTGCCGTTGGCCACATTGCGGAAACTGACCGTACCCATGCTCCTGCTGCTCGTCGTTCTCTGCTGCATCAAAGGACGCTCGGGGGCTCCACACCCCCTTCCTCTGTCAGCTCCTCCTTCCTCGACTCCTCCTGCATTGTTGATGTTGCGATTGCTGTCGCTCATTGGCAGGAATTTGTTATTGCCGCTGGAAAAGCTGCTGTGCATTTGCAACTGCTGCTGACTGTGCTGCGGTCGAATGGTGAAGCGTCCACCCAGCCTGGAAAAATATGTCTGTATAAAACTCACGGATGCACTGGGAAAATGATTCTTTGCTTATATATTCGTAGTTTCTAATACTTTCATAAACAATGTTCAAGGAAGTAGTATGCTAGACCTGTTGCTTCAGCAAAAGCAAACAAATATTTGTTAGTAAATCTCCTTATAAAAACAATTACGTGCGAAACTCATTTTTAGGAATTCTCAGCTCGAAATTTATGCAGTATGGACCAAAGGTAGTACTTGCAGATATTCCTCAGTGCAGAGATTTGTTAGAGCGAGCGGGATGGCTCTTGATTGAGCTAAAGCTAATTGCCCTGCTTGGTTGACTTTCGATTGAACTCTGGCAGGCAATCAGTGGTAAAAATTACTGTATTTAAAGGAGGAAGCGAAAAACCATTTAAATCTCAAAGTCGGAAGCGGAAATTTCGTGGCCAGCCAAAGAGAGTGTGCCGAGACGGAAAAGGGAATCAAATCTCCATAAAAGAGATTATTAGTTTCCTCTTCAAGATATTTTCTTTCAATCTAGAACTTTTTCCGTCTTTCTACTTTCGACATAAGTACATTAAAAAGTGGTGTTTAACTGAAATAAACTATACCACTGCGCTTTTACAATATTAAATTGTATTAAATACTTCTGATGTGATTTTTTCATTCTCACAGGAATACTTTACCAAAGAGCCAAAAACATACTTCCGTTGGAACATTTTAAGTATTACTTCTCCCCTTTCTCTTCATTAGTTAGCACAAGTTTACAATATTTTGTTGACTGTTTACTCTATATCATAACTTTGAAATATTTTATACAGTGCGTCATATTTATTAAGAGCCTGTTTTTCATTCTATGCTTTAATATTCATAGACCGTAATGTATATATTAAAATGCATATCGACCCTTTTAGCCTTTTTCTTTCTATCTATTAGTTATAACAAAAATTCCCCTATGACTTACGAGTAACTGGTGTAATACTTAGAGATCTTTTTGTTTTATTAATTCACCTGCGGAAGAGTTCGCTTTCCGGGTGCTCGGCTGCAAAACGAGCTTTCTTACGGAGCAGAGGAATGGTCAGAGCATACGTCGTAACCATCATCAGCATAGGGATATAGAAAGCGACCAGAGATCCGAACACGAAGAAGGCGCGATTGTTGATCACACAGACGTTGGGCTCGGGCATGATGTTCTTCTCGTTGACCAGCCCTAAGAAAACGAAAATAAACACTGAAATATCTTTTAATTATTTTAATTTCTTCAATTTACCCAATACTGTTATCGAGCTAGACACCATCATGGCCATCACCCAGACTATGGCTATCTTGATACCAGCCAAACGCTTTGTCGATCGATGCCTCGAGCCCAATGGATTCCTTATTCCCATATAGCGTCCCAAACTGATGAAGCACATATGCAGGATGCTGGATGAGCAGGCCAGAACATCGCAGGTCACATAAATGTTGCACCAAGTAAATCCAAGTGGCCAATAGCCTGAAAAGTTTGGTCAGTTCATTGTTTAATCATCGTTACTTAGGTTTAGGTTATGAATATTTCAAAGCAATAAACTCGTAAACGTTTATCAAAATGTTCTTTATAAATTACTAATTTGTAGCCTGTTATCTACCTTACTAGCTTGCGAAAAAAGAAGTCTAACGTGAAGACAGATTTCTTAAGTCTAAGCGTTTAGTTTGCCAACGATGGAAATTTGAATAATACCATTTAATACATTGATTGATTTCCCTAATGTTTTATGATATATCTCTTTAATTCGGTCTAATGCGTTAATTTCTTAACACTTGACTGGCCCATTCACCTTGACATGAATAGACTGCCTCCATGCCATCTGGCTCAAGCTCTCAATGGGAAAGCCACTAGAAAAACTCAATTGCTGCCCTGTCGGGAGTCGAATTCAGTATTAATTAGAACAAATTGCGCTTAAATGCGTTTGGTGTTGCCTGTTCGAGGGCGGGTATTGGGGGTTTTGGCCTGTTACACGCTACTTGGCTAGGGACAGACGTGAGGGTCCTTTTCGCCAAACAAAGGCAGCCAAACAGGAGTTGGGTCATTGGGGCTGCTCATCATGTCGTGTTTAGTTTTATATGCTTGTCACTGACGCACACAGGCGGGTCGAGTGTGAGGAAGTTGTGTCTGCGTTATAAATATAAAGCATACGCCATGTGGTGCCCTTATAGAGTGACAGGCAAGCTCAAGTGGCGAATGCAGAGACAAATACAGCTGCGGTCAGAATGGCAGCTAAATAATACCTTCAGCCAATTCAGGTTTTGTTGACGAAACAGATCTCTCACATTGACTAATAGTAAAGGGTTTGAAAAGGGGCTTAGGCATCTTTATTTATTCAATGGAAAGTTCGGGGGGACCAATCTGATTTAAATAAATTCAATATTAATTTCTAAATATTAAACAAATTGTTGTTTACTTCAGAGTAATTTAGGGCAATTAGGTCGGCAATAAAAAAATAAAAATGATAAAATACCTAAAGTTGGGCATTGAAAATCTGCCTTGAACTTGTTACAAAATCAAAAGCTCTGGTTTAGGAAAAACTAACTGGCCTTACCGAAAAGTTAGCAATGTTTATATTAAGAACAGAAAGGAACGGTTTAGTCGAGAGCAGCGACTATAAGATACCCTTTACTACACTAACTAATAAACAACTTTAACCTATTTAATAATAATTTTGTTAGATGCACAGAATAAAATTATTGCGTTTTAAAAAAATATGGAAGTCAGACTTTCGCGGCTTGTGGGCATTGGAGTGACCATGGCCATTATAATACAGTGTGATGGGTATGAACCTCATTGGGTCGGAAAGATTTATTCGGCCTGTTAGATACTTTTCAACACAGACTATATTCCCTTTAACTTTACTAGAAACGCTTATAAAAATAAACTAAAGACCTCCGACTGGCCCCATTTACGGATTAATTGTCGGCAAAGGCTCAGACCGCTGTTTTTGTTATTGTAACCACTGCAGCTAAAACCACACTTAGGGCTTTTAGTTACATTTAGTTTACAGTTTTCGTCAACCCGTTCCCAACCCAGCACTCACGCAAAAAATCACAAAAGTGGAACAAACCTTGGCCCCTGTCCTTAGACTGCGAATGGGCCTTAAATGCGGCGAAATAAGTAAACGCAGAAAAACAAAAAGACAAAAAGGAGGTCCTCGAGAAAGTGCCCCATCGCGCTACACAGAGCGAATGGATGGCGATTCTGAAGTTACAATGTTTAAATAATAGTTAATAACATTAATTTAAGATTTCTGTAAATTTTAAGTAAGTTCAACTTTAAGTTGTCTGTTAAAATCTTTTTACTATACAATCGTTTACTTCCACGAAGAATTTTTTTTCTTGGGATCTGGAAAATTATTCAGAATTTTTTTTAAGTCGTTTTAAGCGTAATGTCGATAGTTTGATATATGTGTTGAACTTTATTATATCTTTTTGAAAAATAGGTATCTAGTCTGAATATATTGCTTTAGATTTGGTTATCTCGTTTTTCAATAAGTTACCGCCTTCTTTAAGCAGGAACCATTGATGCTTTATTAAGTTATAATACTTCATATTCACAGAGCGAAATTGTATCCCAGTGGACGGAAATGACGACAGCCACTCTCACAGTGCACGTAGAGTGGAAGATCACAGTGGGATGTGCGAAGAAAACAAGAAAACATCGAAAACTGCTGTTGTGATGAAATCATTGCGAGTAATTAATAACCCGATCAGAAGGTAAACTAGATATGTGAATGTACCAAATAGAACGTTTTAGTTGGGTTGGCTTAAGACGAGAAAGTGACACTATATACTGCGCTGGTCCCATTGTTGGTGTATCTGACTTTTATGATCCTGAAATCATATTTCCCGTTTTAAGTAGATCGAGATTTGAAGCATTGGTTCTATGACTTCGAAAGCTATCTAGTTAATCGTAAAAATAGATATAAAAGAAACATTTTTAACACCTGCAGCTCCTAAACGCCTAAAGAAATGTATGTTTAAAAGCTCATTATGCTTTCTTTACTTATTATTACTGATTTACTTGATACCAAATTTATGTAAGTCAAAAAGTGAAATAGACGTTCTAAGAATGGATTCGTGTTAACTTACGTGTTACACAATAGGACCGTTCCCATAACAAGTTTAAGATCTAAGATGCTTTTACTTCGTTTCCAAAAGAAGATTTATTTTATTCTGTACATTGTTTGCTTATGTTAAAGATTACCCCAAGGGAAAGCGAGTAAAGACTTCTCCAAATGAAGATGTAGCTTCATTTGGAAAAAGCCGAAAGATAGCGGAATGATAAAAAAGTGCCTACAAATGTTGGTTAGTAAACAAATGCCGACATTATAATATACATGCCGTCACCTGTTGTTAGTTCTTTAAACTTGTTGGCAAAACGTATATCGAATGGTCGGGACTTTTTATACCCGTTACTCGTAGAGTAAAAGGGTATAGTAGATTCGTTGAAAAGTATGTAACAGGTAGAAGGAATCGTTTCCGACCCTATAAAGTATATATATTCTTGATCAGGATCAATAGCGAAGTCGATTGAGCCATGTCCGTCTGCCCGTCTGTCCGTATGAACGTTGAGATCTCAGGAACTATAAGAGATACAAAATTGAGATTAAGCATGAAGATTCTTGAAGTCCATATTTATTTCCGCATCCCGCCACGCCCACTCTAACTCCCACGAATCACGAAAAACTAAAATCGCTTAAATCTCAGGAACTATTAGAGCTAGAACGTTAAAATTAAGTCTGTATTATCTTGGGGTGCCAGCGCATCTTATGGTGTACCATTAACCACACCCACTCTTATGCCCACCAAGTTCAAAAGAGTTCGCATTTGTCGGAAAGCTGATTTATCGGTTACTATAACCGAATGCGAATTGACTTTTTCCGATCAAGCCGCGCCCACTCTAACGCCCACAAAAACCGAAACCAAAATTGCGAAAATCTCGGGAACTATAAGAGCTTAAAAGTTGTGCTTAAGAATACGTATTTACGGAGATGCCACTGCAACTTGCCCCTAGTTTTCATCTGGCCACGCCCAATCTAACGCCCACAAGCCACGGAAAGCTGTGGCGTCTATAATATTATTACGAATGCCTTCGTTTGACCTTATATAACTTATTTCTGTCAATCTCTATCAATTTACTAATGATCCTTCAAATCAGAACATTATTTCGCTATTTATGAAGAAATTTAGGTTATAAAGCCTCACATGGGCAGTGACGTCACTACCAGTTACTCAACATGCTTTCTCCGACAATAGATGGCGCTTTGGGAATTTCCACTAACAAAATGAATATTTTAAAATTGTGTAAAACATTAACGGGTATCTTATAGAACATTTCGAAACTAGACAAGTACGTAATATGTGCCTTTAATTTATTTTCCTTAATTTCTAGAAGGACCACTTAAGTTAAATATGAAATTTATGTATGTTTTAAATGCATCGTGAAAAAAGACGCTTAGTGATTTTATTTAGATAAAATATTCATTATTAATGAATCTTAAGAAATAAATAAAACCGCGAAATAGGCAATATATCAACATACATTCGCTGATATGTGTGTGCTTTCGGCCCGTGTTGAATCCATTTATTCGCATGATGGGGAACGGCTGAGGGTTTGTTTTTAGTTCCTGGTATTAGATTCGAGCTTGCTGATTAATGCACGCCTAATTTATGCCTACGTTTGATCTGCTTTCGCTACGCTGAGCTTACTTTTGGCCTGGATGCAAAAGGTTGGGGCAGCCCTTATTCTGGGATTCTATCACTGTCATGTGCCTAACATACCTCAGCTTTTGCATACTTTGAAGGCAATAATCCGCGATTTAATTTGTATATCCTCGCAGAGTGCATTAAAATTTCTGTTTGAAGTATGCATTGAGACTTTTACGACCATGACAATATATTTATCGCTATTCAGAAGTCAGAACTCAGGTTTTGGTATAGTATTTATGTTTAAATTATAACACAGTAAATATAAGATGAAAAAAATAATAAAAAAACAAGAGGAAACGCTATAGTCGAGTGCCGCGACTATAAGATACCCGTTAAATTTTACAAAATTTTAATATATTATTTTGCTAGTGGAAATTAACGAGGCGCCACCTATTGTCAGAGGAAGTATGTTGAGTATGCTTATAGTGACGTCACTGCCCATGTGAGGCCTTATAACTTAATTTCTTTATAAACAGTGAAATAATGTTCCGATTTGAAAAATCTTTGGTAAATCGATAGATATTAACAGAAATAAGTTACACAAGGTCAAACGAAGGCATTCATAATAATATTATAGACGGCACAGTTTTCCGCGGTTTGTGGGCGTTAGAGTGGGGGTGGCTGGGTGCAACTTCGTGGCAAGTTGGAGAGGCATCTTCTTAATACGTGCTTTTAAGCAAAATTGTGTAGATCTTATAGTTTTCAAGATTTTTTCATTTTTGGTTTTTCGGGTTTTTTGGGCGTTAGAGTGGGCGTGGCTTGATCGGAAAAGAACAATTCGCATTGGGAGCATCATAGAAACCTACATGCTTAATCCGAACTTTCTATATCTTATAGTTACCGAGATATCAGCTTTTCTAGAAAATCCGAAAACCGTCTTTTGAGCCTTGTGGGCGTATGGGTGGGTGTGGCCGGATAATAGTACCACTATAAGATGCGTTGCCATCTAAAGATTATACTTCCTGAAATTCAACTTTTTAGTTTTTTGCGATTTGTGGGCGTTAGAGTGGGCGTGACAGGATGCTGTAATAAACTTGCGCTGGCCCGGGACCTCAAGAATCTTCATGCTTAATCTCAACGTTGAATCTGCTATAGTTCCTGAGATCTCAGCGTTCATACGGACGGACGGACGGACGGACGGACGGACGGACGGACAGACGGACATGGCTCAATCGACTTCGCTATTGATCCTGATCAAGAATATATATACTTTATAGGGTCGCAAAAGCTTCCTTCTATCTGTTACATACTTTTCAACGAATCTAGTATACCCTTTTACTCTACGAGTAACGGGTATAATAATAAATAAAATTATGAGATACTTGCACACAAATCTATTAATAATATTTATATTTTTAACTATTTCAAACACAAATCAACAACATTTTTTGAGATTTTCTACATCCTTCGTCATGAACGGCATATATTTCGTACTTCTCCTCTTTCTCTATGAAAAACATTGATAACAAGAAATCTATTTAGAGAATGAGAGACTATATTTTTAAATTTGATCTTAATCTGAAAAATATATATCTTAGAGAGTGATCGACTACAATAAACTTTGTTTATTGCGAGAAAGGAAAATAAAATCCTTACTGAAACGTCAACAAGCGGATTAACGCGTTATTCATTCTAGTTTGTTGCTGTTGCCACTTTGTGTCTTTCTACACAGAGAAAATAGGTAACATTTCTTGCTTAAATATTTTTACTAATGGTCAGTATATAAGCGTGTTTTGGTTGTCATAGCATAGCATCTATATGGCCAGGCTATTGATCCTGATCAAAGATATATAAAAATTGTTTCCATTGGCTTAACGAGTGGGCGGTATGACATGAACGAATTTAATGCAAATTTTTCTCCGTGCAGCTCTACTGCACTTTGATGCGAGTGTAATTGAGCCAAAGCGGAAGCAGCCAGCGAGGCTAACAACTCATGACAATGGACCGGGCGAATGGGGGGGCGTGGCAGTGGGGTGCAGACAAGCGGAGGGTACAGGAAATGGCGTCGAAATAATTCATGTGCAAATGCATTAGTCGCTGACTTGCATTGCCACTTGATTGCTGAAGTACACTCGAAGAAGCCAAGTGAAAGATAAAAGGTTTGCCTAAAGGAAGCCGGAAAGATGGCTATTTAGGAATTTAAAGGAGATACTCGTACATCGTCTATTTCAAGCTTATACATGAAGTAAACTGAAGGTAGTAGTAGAACTTAAAATAACATTAATTAAGTTTATAACATAATACTATATGTATTATAATTGCTTTAAACTTCAAAAGCACTTACCTAGAAAAGCTGGTATGGCACCCATGGGCATCACGAACAGGCTGACCAGGAGATCGGCTATGGCCAGGGAAAATAGGAAGTAGTTGGTGACATTCTGCAGCTTTCGGTCCAAAGCTACGGCCAGGCAAACAAGGATGTTGCCAAGACCCCCCGCAAAGATGAAGAAGACCACGAACAGGAACAGCCAGTCGTAGCCATGAGGACTGTAGTCCAGAAAGCTCTTCGTAACCCCCAACTCGGTCGATGTGGCTGCTGTGGTGGCAACTGTTGTGGTCAGGGTGGTGTAGTTGGACAGAACCATGTCCAGAGTGCTGTTGGTGCCCAAGGTGTTGTTGCCGGAGTCTATCAGCTCGCTTAGGTTGAGGAAGGACCAGAGGCCGTTCTGTTCGCTGCCCAGCTCTATTTGATAGCCCTCCAGGAGGCTGTCGTTCGAAAGGGGCTCCCCCAGGCTCTCCAGCTCCCGAAATGGCTGCCTTTGATGGTGCTGCAAATGGCAGAGAAATCGTTCCTGGGCTAGCCCTAGCTCGCACTGCAATACATCCTCTCCATCCTCACAGCTCGAACTATCATTAAGTGTATCACTCGTATTATCACTGAGGGCCCCTGTGATTGCCAGTCGGAATTGCTCATACGCCTCGTACGGCACTTGCAAGAGCCGCGCCTTCAGCCTCAACGTGCAGCTATCAGACAATGCACTCTCCCAGTCACATCTGTAGGATGCCGTCTGCTCCGCTTTATCGAATGTTTGCCGGGCACACTGGAATGTGTTATTGGGGCTGCTGCCGTTGATGAGGATGTTGCTGGTGGGCAGGATGTGGTTGATGCTGCTGCTGTCGCTTGTGTTACTGCTTTCGCAGCCAATAAACGGCTGCCAGACCTCAGGCCAAGCCGCCTCTTCCAGTCGACATTTGAAGTGTCGCTGTGTGAATGTTGCTGCTGTGTCTGCTGCTGTTGCAGTTGCTGTTTCTGTTGCTGTATCTGTCGTTGGTCCATGACCAGAGTAGCTTTGCATCTCCATTTCATTCTAAAGCTGTGAGGCTTCCTCCACGACAACAACAACTCGCAGAAGTCGCTGTTGTTGAGTGCAAAGTAATTGCCTGGAACAAAAAACGAAAACATTAGCTGGCCATTTACAATTCATTAAGTCTATGTTTAGGCTCAGGGAATTTGTTAACATTTCCACTATTTTCAGGCCACTTCAGAGATTAGTCCCCAATGTTAGTCCCTAAATGTTTTTACATACAAAAAGTATCATTCAAACCTGTAAAACAACATCAGTATCTGACAGGGGCGAAATCATTTGGGAATTTCCTTTTATTTTTATACCCGTTACTCGTAGAGTAAAAGGGTATACTAGATTCGTTGAAAAGTATGTAACAGATAGAAGGAAGCTTTTGCGACCCTATAAAGTATATATATTCTTGATCAGGATCAATAGCGAAGTCGATTGAGCCATGTCCGTCTGTCCGTCCGTCCGTCCGTCCGTCCGTCCGTCCGTCCGTCCGTATGAACGCTGAGATCTCAGGAACTATAGCAGATACAAAGCTGAGATTAAGCATGAAGATTCTTGAGGTCCCGGGACAGCGCAAGTTTATTACAGCATCCTGCCACGCCCACTCTAACGCCCACAAATCGCAAAAAACTGAAATTGCTGAAATCTCAGGAACTATTGCAGATAGAAAGTTGAATTTCAGAAAGTATAATCTTTAGATGACCGCGCATCTTATAGTGGTACTACTATCCGGCCACACCCACCCATACGCCCACAAGGCTCAAAAGACCGTTTTCGGATTTTCTATAAAAGCTGATATCTCGGTAACTATAAGAGATAGAAAGTTCGGATCAAGCATGTATGTTTCTATGATGCTCCCAATGCGAATTGTTTTTTCCGATCATGCCACGCCCACTCTAACGCCCACAAAACCCGAAAAACCAAAAATGCAAAAATCTCGAAAACTATAAAAGCTACACAATTTTACTTAGGAACACGTATTTAAGAGATGCCTCTGCAACTTGCCACGAAGTTGCTTCCGGCCACGCCCACTCTAACGCCCACAAACGGCGGAAAACTGTGGAGTCTATAATATTATTATGAATGCCTTCGTTTGACCTTTTGTAACTTATTTCTGTTAATAGCTATCGATTTACAAAAGATTTTTCAAATCGGAACATTATTTCGCTATTTATGAAGAAATTAAGGTTATAAGGCTCCACATGGGCAGTGACGTCACTATAAGCATACTCAACATACTTCCTCTGACAATAGGTGGCGCCTTGTGAATTTCCACTAGCAAAATTAATATTTTAAAATTGTGTAAAACAGTAACGGGTATCTTATAGTCGCGGCACTCGACTATAGCGTTTCCTCTTGTTTAATATGTTTTGGTTTCCTAATTGGGGTTAGTTTTTTCATTTCGCACGATGGCACGATTAAATAGAGAAATATAATATCTGTTCATTTCACTTAGTTTTGACAATGTGTGCACCATATGAAAAAGAGTCTAATTTGTGAAGTTTGCGAATGAATTCGTTGAAAAGTAGTACAAATTCTTAATCCTTTTACATTCAATCTTTGTTTGTAACTTAAATCAAATTAGTTTCTTGGCTTAGCCGTATTCCTCTGAAGTTCTCAGTATATCCCAAATATTAAAACACTGTGTTGTTGATGATTAAAATAATGTTTTATAATTCCAATAATTAATAAAAAATTTAACCAACTAACAACTTGAGGTTTTCAGCTGAAGCGCACCACGAAATGGCTAGAACAAAATCTTCATTAGAGGCACGTACAGAACGGAGGACATGGCTGCCATATTTTGCAATATGTTTGTGTGCTCCTGTCAATAGATGACAGCTGAAGAGTTCAGCTCGATGGGATGCATCAGATGGAGAGGATGATGATGTCGCTGTCGATAGCGTTGATGCCATGACGGCAGATGATGGCAGTGTCAACAAGGACTGGCGACTCGATTTGAATTCGCTTCAAATGGCGCGGCAAAAAAGGGTCCCACGCTCATGGGTCCGCCTTTGACCTTCTGCCCAGCATCCGGCCACTCCCCTTCCCCTTTCCAATCCCCTGCCCCCGCAACAGCCTTGAATGCGGCTTTTGTGCTTGTGTCAGTGCCAAATTCAGCCGTCAACCGCGTGCTTCTAAAATGTGGTTCCCATTTTCCTTTTTTAGTTTGGATATTTTCTGTTTCCATTGGCGGCTGCACAAATTTGTTGTCGCCCATACACACACATGGTGAAAAGTTAATTAAAAATGCTGCAGACCCACAAGAATTATGCAAGCTCTGCGGTAGGCAGATTCATTTTGTCCACTTTATGCCATACAAGGAATGCACTTAAATTTTGGTCCCGATTCATGTTAACAAATTACCAGCTAATGTTTTTTGTCATCAGCAAGGTATTGTAGGTTGTCGATGATAACAAACTACTAAAAGCTGTTTTATTTTGACATTTTTTTTAATAATTAAAAAAAAACGTTTGCTTTAATTTTTGAATTTTTGAAAATAAAGTGTTTTATATTTATTTATATAGCCATGCTGATTGGTTATGATTTTAGGATCCGAAGTAAGATGATCTCACGAAATAAAGGTAGATCAAGGATAAGGTTGGGCTTAGAAGAATTTTAATAAATAATGTGTAAAAGGTTCAAAAATGCTTTACGTATAATTCAATCCAATTTTACATTTTGTACGGTGGCTCTTTTTTACTTACAACTTTATGAGCCTTCTTTCATTCTGCTGTCAAACGAATAATCTTGAAGTTCATCAAATACGACGAGGACTAAGTAAATCTTGGCTTTGTAATACTTTTTTTATACAGCCATCTTTTGTTAGAATATGGAACTAAAGCATGTATGTAACTTCTTAAATAATGCTCAGATCTAATAAAGACTTCAATAGATATTAGAAATCGCATTTATGTGTTAAATCGGCGGAAGCCGAAGGTCTTGCAGCTCTTTTATGTGTGACATATCACTTTAAGATAGTTGTTAAGCTGATCAATGATAATATTTCCAATGAGCCGAGCATTGAAAATTAAGCATGGTAAAGAAACCGGGATGTCTACGATTTTCTTCTGAGATCATTAAAAATAAATCAGATGGCAAGTAATTAGGTTACGATTTGAAATCTATTAATTTATCTCACTGAAAATAATGTGAATTTTGTATTTTCTAGTAAATTCAAATGTTTCATTCTTGTGTTTTTTTTCTTTTGAGGCTTACAAAGACATGGAGCTATGGGAATTCGAGCTTAGTGCAGCATTATCATGCATTCTACAGCCCAAAAGCTGTCGTGTATAACCTGAATGCTCCTGTAAAGCGTTATTATTCGATGGGAATTGTCGCTTGAGCAACGCTAGCCCTAGAAGACCCCGAAAGTGGGCCAACCACACACGAGCTGTGACAAACACAGCAAGGTGACGGGTGTGGAAGTCCCTTATGCATATGAAATGCGCTTTGACAGTGCACTTTGCCGACTTAATTTGAGTGGCGACGTGGCTGCAGCGCCATCCTCATATGTATATCCTCGTAACGAGCGGCTTTAATGATGTCGCTGCAATTTAAAGTCGAGGCCTGTCACTGCAGGGAGGAGTCACTTTAATCACACCCAACGCCTCTGTTGTCGTGATGGTGTGCTGAATGTTGCTGGGCGAGACCGAGAAGACATGTTTTGCAACAGAGAGCAAACTGAGTGCCATAATTAAAGTCTCTGTTTGTTGATGTTGTGGGAGGTAAGAATAATGATGTTCTTCTGTGGCTCTCGGAAAAGTTGAAGTTTCAGCTTGCGCCATTGACAATACTGCAGTACAAACTTAAACGGTTGGAAAAATGGTCTTGTTCTTGCATTTTAGATAGATCTACAGCGAGAAACAATAAAAGAAGCTGAACAAGAATCAGTACTACCATGTCAATTTGCCTAGTTCAAAGGGATAACTATACAACAAAATCGAATATTTGAAAACTAGTTTTTTGTTTAACTTTCTTTGGGTAATTGAATATAAAGCACAATACCTAGGAATAAAAATGTAAAATTTGAGTAGGGGAAAATGTATTGGAAAACTGTTTGAGCGGCCAACTTTGGTGGTCCATGATTGCAATAAAAAGAGCAACAAAGCCGGTGAGAAAAACAACATTGAAAAACTAGGAAAGGTAATACATGTATGCCTGAAATGCAATAGTTATCGGTCGAGTGGTGTGCAAAGTATCGATTAAAAGTGAAATAGAACTCTAGATCTGATCCAATTGATCTGTGACTGACGACTTATCTATCCTATTTATTTGCCCGGTGAGTAGCCAACTGTGCTAACAAAGTTTCTCGCTCTGCCAGTGCTATTATCCATGGCTGCTGCGGTTGCTGCTGTCATCACTCGTGTGTGGCTTAATTTGCGGTTCATTATGCAATTAATTATTAACGGGGCGTTGCATTTTGCATTTTTCCATCATCATGCCTCTATCATTTTTACTGTTTAAGTTTCACCTCGCTCATAGCCAACACTTGATGGCTGAGCTTACTTACTGTCCGACTGGTCGCTTATACTAGTATTCAAGCAGCCGTATCGTATAGTTTACCATTCAGCTCTGATGTCATAATAGAAAACCCGATCTCTGAACAATATGATCCTTGCGTATTACTAACAAGAGCAGCTGCTGTTGCAGACAAGACCTAATTGGCAGATCTCCTCCGTTTGGCGATTTGTTAAAGGCGTCACCTTCTCCCATTCCTCATCATCAATTACTTTGGGTCGGCCCTTCAAGTGGCCAACCAAAGTGCCGCAAAAGGAGTTCATTAGGCGGTTGCTTCGTGGTCGTTCTCTCTCAACCCATTCTTACCGCAAAAAATATAAATAAAAGAAAAGTAATGGCAGAATTGATTTCTTTAATACATTTTTAATTTATATAAAAATATTTCCAAACATTATTAATCCAAATTCATTTTCATTTTGAATTACACAACACTTTTGAGCCAAAATACAATATATAAAATATTGAAGCATTCCAATTAAATAATATTCTTGGTTCATTTCTCCCGGTGTAGGTTTATAAACTGTTCTCGCCTTTCTCTCAGTTAATGAAGAGAAATGGCCAAAGTGTTTATGTGCAAATTGCTCTCATGGGGTATGTTTCCAAAAAAGGATTATTTCTGAGCTATTTACAACTATTCGACTGTGGAACTATGATCAATTTCGATGAAAACAAACTAAACCTTGATATATATATCATATATATCATATATCGTAGGAGAACTACAGGAATGTATAGACGAAAGAGCAGGCATTCTGCATTTAATGTACTCGCAAAGATATATTAAATATTTTTTGAATTTAATTGAAAGAGTGTTTTCAGTGCGGCTGTGGAAGTGCAATAAGTTTCTGGTTTCTCGCTTGAATTCATAGCTGCTGCTGTCGCCTGGCTTTCTGCGGTTGTTTGCGGAAGTGCGCATCAATAAAAGTTCGTTTATTACATTTTTGCGGTATTGGGGCATTTTTTGTGACTAGGCCAGGCCGCCTCTCACGCACTTTTCTAATAACTCGCACGCTTTAACGGCGATGCCAGCCATTAGATATGGAGCCACGAAGAATACGGCCTTTCTGCCCCCTTAATAAATATGAAGAGGGAGATATATGCCCGGTCATTAATCTGACTGGCCCGAAATGTAAATGAACCAAGTCTTTCTAAGTTCAGATACAAATATTCGGGGCACATTGCACAGAAAAACATATGAAGGCAACGCCGAGACAAATAGGCTGCAGATAGAGCAAGTACAAAATGTGCAACGTGCATTGAACTGTCAGAATAACAGAATAAAGTTCAGCTTTAGGTAAGCATAAAGTATTAAAAATAATTAAATTTATATTTAAATTCGATTTCTTCCATAAGTCTCTCATAAGTGCTGAGAAAATGACTCACATATTTGACCATTTTTGAGTCATTTTTGAGGAAATCTTAAAGCTTACACCTTCGACTCCAGCGTTCTTTCTGGGTCAATCTAAACTAAACATAAAAATTGCATTGATTAGCCGACCAGTTTATCGAAAAGCTCAATCAGTTATCGCCAACGATTTTAGCGCTGGCCGCTAATTACTACTGCACTTGACCACGCAGCCACTTAGCTGTGGAGAAGGGAGGTGTTTTTCGGTCGAATGTATCTGAGATATATGTAATGGGTTTCCATGTGGTAGGTGGCTTGGCTCTTCACTTGGATTGCATTTGCATAAATAATTGCGAAAACTCTCTGTTGACTTTGGGTGCGAGACTAACTCAATGTTGAAAATCCAATTTCTCAGGGAAACAACAACTTCTGGCATTTGGCAAGTTTTCTTCCTCTGGATGTGCTTCCTGTGAGCACATTAGTTCTGTAGATTTATGGCAGAGTACAGGAGACCGCGCTACCACGTTAGCAGAGCCAGAAATAAAAATCAAAAGTGTGATTTACAGCTTTCCATTGCATGTGGGATGTTTCCCGGCTACAGAATGCTATTTGCAACTAAAAATCAGGCACACTTTGAAAAACTATGGAAATGGTTAGACTTTTAAAATATTCATCATGTATTTAATCTCATTAAGGAAAGTTTCAAATACATCTGAATTATCTAGAACTTCCTGAACAAACGCAAAAAAACAACTTAAACTTAGCAAAGAAACTAGAGTTCCTGATCAAGAAGATATCTTAAGATCTCGTGAAAATTAACTGCTGAATTAGTATAAAATACCTAAATAAGAGTCTTTCTGTTTTCACCGGAGCGCACTTGATTTAAAAGGAAACTCAAATGAACACTTTTATAATCGAATAAAACTAAATAAAGCTTGAAGTGGTATTAATTTTTAATGAGGTACATAAAAATTAGCTTTCTTTCAGAGCCAATATCGTCTAATGTTTGTCTGCTCATAAAGTTCCCTGAGCACCGCGAGCGTAAAACTCTAAGCTGCACACAGCCCTAAGCCGCGGCATTTTTGGATGGCAAGAGTAAGCTATACTAATGCACACACATTGGGCTAGACATTGTGGTGCAAAGTAGTTCAAGGCAGTCGTTGAGCGCCGAGACCGTGTGGGTCTTGTGTAGGTTTTTCTCTGTCTTTAAGGACCCACCTTTCCCAGAACCACCCGGTACAGCACTCCGACTTTGGCCACTCACTTAGCAGGGCATTTTCACCTGCGATGCGTTCATAATGGCAAGCAGTCCTGGTATGAAAAGCTGTGAACGGCATATCGCACATACGCCTCATGGTGCAGAGTAGTTATCCACGAACAAACCTCTCGGGGAGGATGGCCGTGTGTGCGGGTGAAGGGCATGGGGAGTGTGTTTGTTTTTATTTATGCATGTTTCACTTTCTGGCTTTCGTGCTTTTCATGTTGTCATTCATTTGTTTGACGACTCTTGTTTGCTGGCAATCAGCCAAGGCTAATAAAAGAACAAAAAGCCAAACAAAATGTTCGGTAAACTAATTTGTGCTGAATTGGGGTTGAGGGGCGAACACAATTATATTTCGTTTTAAATTCCGTCGATTGTATTTAATTGAAAACACTACACTATTATAATGAATGGATAAGGAAATAGACATTTTGGGATCACGGCTGACAGCAAAAAAGGACATCCTTAGGTGGTTATCTCCTGGGCGGGGAGCCATCGGAACCCGGCTTTGCTTTGGTTATTGCAGCGTAATGCTTGGAGAAGACAAACCGGTGGTACTGTCTTGCCAAATTAGAGCACTGCAGCGGCTCGTTGGGATATCGTTGGTAGCAGTGAATCAGTTCCTCCTCGAACTTATCGATCTCGCCCTCGCAGTCCTTCGCCCATTTGACAGGCTTGCCAAACAACTCTTGAGTCCGCTTCAAAGATTTTCCAAACTCCCTTTTCTCGACCTCAAAGGAGAGCCTTTTCCAGGACTTGGCCACTGAAACTGCACGCACATCATGCATTTCGCTAGGCTTGTGTTCCATGGTAGTGGGACTATCGGAACCTGATTCCATTTTGGGGCTCTGCCTGCATTTCTCGCAAGTGGAGGTACCCCTGGCGGAGGCCTGGTCGATTCTTTCGAACACATCCCGAGTGATCTCAAGCGGCTTCGGATTTGCCATCTGCACCGTGTGCGGCTTGCTGTTGCTGGCACCCATTTCTGAATGTTCACTTAGAGTTCTCCTGGATCTTTCAGTTGTTATTTAGAGCTCCGTTGTGGAGTGACGGATAATTTGATACATTTGACCACAAAAGCGAAGGCATTTTACACATTCTGTCTGAGAATGTTACGATTTTGCTGTTATAATCTCGATCATAATCGAAGATCTTAAAAAAGGATTGAAGACTTTTAACTTAGTCAAAGATTTGCCACAATCTTAGAATACGGTGAATGTTAAAAGCAAACCAATCGGCCAAGATGGACATTTCTCGAATGTAAGGCGACTATGTTGCTTGCATATCACCTCAGTTAGCTCTTGTTACAGCCATAAATTAGCGCCTTTTGTCTAGCGTAACACATGTTCTGCGACGCGCTTTGTTTTTTATGTTAAATAAGAAAGAAAATGTAACTTTGGCAACCATATAAGGTGGCAGCTTCGGCTTCTGGTTGCCGCCTCCTCACCTCAACAAGACTCGTTCGCGGCGTCTTAATTGTGCTGTCAATCATTTTGCATATTTGCACAGATCCGACGAAAAACGCGGGAAAAAAGTTCAAATTAAATAAATTTGTGATGGTCAAGCGGAAGCACGGCAATTGTAATGGGAAATGAATTTAAATGTATGCAAAACGGTGCTGGATAAATGCGTTCGGGAAAATGACAAATCATGGGAAACTGCCGAGAGGTCGCACTAACTGAATAATATTTATTGATTGTCGATTGCTGATACCCGATGGCTCGTGAGCAATTTACACAGCAGCCAATCAAATGATATGCCAGAAGGGAGGGAGGCATTTCTCAAATGCCCGTTTGGCATAAGAATGTTTCAACAATTGCTCAAAGTCAACGGGCAGAACGATTAATTACGGGCGTCAGCTCATCGATCGAATGAACGGCAGAGGACCGGGAATTTGTTGTTCTTGGCATTTCGGAATCGCTAACTAAACACAAGTTTACTTTAAACAAATTTTCAAGAGGGTATAAATGAAATCGTCTCGATTTTATGATTATCTTGGCTGCTCTTCTTAAAAATTTCTGTATGAAGCGAGAAAAGTTTTACTAACTTTTTAAAAACCAATCTGAGATATACCTAAAACATGTCTTTAATGAATTTAAAAACCATTCAATCAGCATATCCAACAAGGTCAACTTAAATCGCAAAAGAAAGACAACACAGACTGAATGTGAAATGAGTGCAGGACAGAATTCGTTTCGAAATTTTCTGCTTGGCCTGTACAAAATCCATAAATCTGTATGAGCTAGTAAATAGAAAATGGTATCTGCTCCCTAGAGGGGAAAATGCTAATGCTAATACTTTTGCTGGATTTAATTATTTTTGTTGCCGCACGCCAAGCTAAGCATGAACACAATGATGGAGTGGTCAAAATATTTAAACAATTCGATGCCCCAACAAAATATTGACTGTGTTGATTGAGTCTTTTTATGCACACTTACTAGTGCGCTGATCAACTGCCACAAGAGATGGCCAGATTTATTAATCAATATCAAATGCTTTTTGTACATCACTTGTGGTTTTCCATGAAACTGAACTCAATGAAAATGTGGAATGTACCTAGGATAACCGAATAAAATCAGCAGTTTTAATTGGGCAGAAAAAATAGTTAGCAAATAAAATGAAAACTTAATCCATTTGAATTCAGAGAAACCTATCCCGTAGTAAGAGCGACAAAGGCGCTCTCCGATTTGCGGTTAGCCTTAGGCATTGCCCTTGGATCTAATGGCATCCGTTCTGAAACACTGAAATACCCGTCCCCAGCAATGTTAATGGCCAACACTTGAGTCGAAAGTGTCATAACTTTCGTGCCTGTTGCTGACAGGCCCCGAAGTTGGCTTAAATACCTCAGAAGCTGAAGAGCGACAAACAACAAAATTGCGGCCAGGTAATCAGCGGCAGTTTATGTTTGCCCGGTCCACTAAACATTTACGGTCGGCCACTTATCTCTGTGAATCTGTCTAAGCACCGGCCAGAAATGACTTTCGCTCCGTCTCCGTCTTTATGACAGCTGGTCTGGTGGGAGGATCTGGACCTAGGGCCGGCATAATTCCAGCATGTCCTTTATGTCTCATTAAAAGTTTACGCACATCAGCAGCAGCGGTGGCAAAAAGCTTAATAGTTTTATTTCCCGACAAAGAACCAAAGACCCCGGAAAAGTCCAAATCGAAAAAGGTAGAGGGACCCGGACAAAAGGTAAAAACAAAAGGTAACCAAAGCAAAGAGAAATGGCAAACATTTGGTCTTGGGTTTCTTGGTAATAAATCTTCTTTTTCTGCTGACATGTGAGTAATCATGAGCGAGTTGGGGTTAGATCCCAGATAAAAGGGAAAACAGGGAGATCTGACTTTAAGTTCATTTTCCCGGCTGCTCCTTGCATCCCACGGACATACATATTATTCTTGATTTACCAGAAAATTATTTTTAATGCTGTTTGCTTTTCATTACGAATCGGTTGGGACTAACCAGTCGGGGAAAAACATTATAAAAACGTTCTCTTAATTACGTAATCAGAGATGCGTTTCCCATTTTTATTTTTACGCTAAACCCCGAGTGAGCTCTGCTATGGTTTCCGCTTGCTCTTTTCTTCCGGTGGACTTTATTTACACAGACCTTTAACCATGGCCAGCACGAGCACGCTGGCACATTCCCTCCTATAACAACATGAATGAAAATCGTTTCTTTAAGTTTTCAAAACATTAATTCGCCTTCGTTGCTCTGATTTCTTTCCAAGTCACTTATGTTCTCCCGTCAGCTTGAATAAATAAACTGACTTCGTCTCTCGCACTTGCCTTAAAAAGTTTTAAGTAAATAGAAATTGTTTTTTAGGGGTTTTAAAAATAATTCACAATGTTATTCTAAGGTAATAATTAATGAAATTTTACTTACTCTCGCAGCTTACTAAATCCGAAAGGTACAAAGGGGAATTAGATTCACAAAAACTTTTCTTGGCTTTCCTCTATTTTTATATTCACATGCTGTGCAATTTCTCAATATATCACATTTTAAACTTCTAATAAGCTCCAACTGCATGTACGATTTTACTGCTTTTCCAATAATAACTTTAACCCAAGATCGCGAAATGCAATCGTCTTGCAGCTGCGAATGTATTTTTTCATTATTTGTTCATCTGTTTTTCTTTTCTTTTCTTTTTTGCTTAATTTTTTCAGGGAGAAACTGCAGCTGAAAATTGTTGTTGAATAGCAAAAATTATTAACACTTCACATATTTCTCATATTTATTTGTTTTATTTATCCGTTGAGAATGGATTAGCTTATCCCGTGTCAGCTTGAGTTTTTCAGTTTCACATCCGATGGTTTTTCATTATATGGAAAATGGTTAGTGGACTTGAGTATTTATGGTAGTCTCGGAGAACGCTCTGAATGCGAACGTTTCACGGCGAAATTTCAAAACAAACTGATTGTGAGGGTTTTCCAAACTGGTCCATTGAGTCAGAAAAGCAAGTGGAAAACAGCAGCAGCGACTTCGCAGTCGGCATCATCACAGTCCGCTCTCTCAGTTTCCCGCTCCGAGTTGCGAAACGCTCTCTCGCGCCAAACAGTGGGAAATTTTCCTGAATTGTTTGGGAAATTCGGTGTGGAAATGGCTGCTGCTGCTTCGGCTGCTCTGCGAGGGTGTGAGAAGTTGGCCACGTGCTTTGGCTCCTTGGCTGTCAACATTCGCTACGTGACGCTGGCGCGAGTCGCTCTCCTCCCGAATCGTGCGTATTTTATGAATGAATTATATGCCCACAGAAGCCAGGAACTGAGCACAAAAACCAGCTCTAGTTGTTACCCAAGGAGTCTTCCATGAAACAGTCATTGGAGCAGTTCGTAAATCATTAGGCCTTTCTCTAAAATTCTTTAACTATCTAAGCACCGGTGTTCTAAATACTAAATCCTAAACTTTAATGCTTATTCCTATGAATGATAAGAAGGAAGTAACTTACAATGAGTTCCAAAAAAGGGACAAAGTAGAGCTGCAATAAGTAAAATAAAGTCTTCAGCACGAATATCTTGGGATTGAGCTATTGCAATGAATTAACCTCGGAGTAACCCAAATTCCATTTTATGAAGCTTCTACTTCCTTAACTTATTGCGTTCCTATTTTATATTTTAAGTTAAATTATTGATACGTGCATGGGTTTCCCTATAAAAGTGGCCGGAGGAAACTCAGTGTGTCAACAAAAATACATGAATAAGAACATCCATGTCAGGGACGTGTTTTGAATCCTACATTATGGCCACACCTAAGAAAGTAAACATATTCTTGTTGCCTTACAAATGTATTTAATGGCGCACACAGATTTAGCCGAATCGCTGACTGGGCCCTCTGAAAAATGGCTACTGACAGGTGGTAGAAATTTCTTGTTGGCCACTGTTGTAGGATCACGGTGGGCGGGGAGGTCTATTGAATGTTTAGATACCTGATCGAATCGGGCTCAGAAACATATCCGCTTCATCGTGCACATCACCTTTACGTGCCTTCCTTTTTTTATTTACTCAGAATTTTACCCCTAGAATTCCTTTAACTTTTGCTCCTGCTTGGTTGCACGTTCGATGCAGCAGCTTCTGGCCTCATGAGGCCATAAAAACATCGAGAAACTTGTACATATATTAGATTGCAGTTCGAAACTTGGTGGATGTATTATACTTTACCATTCGCAGTTACTTTTAAAATACAAAATATTCATTGCGTAGAACTATCAGGTTTAAGGTGTAAGCTGTTTATTCCTGTAGTTAAGTAATTACCTCTAAATGGAGCAGGCAAATGGAGCAGGTAATAAGGAGGTGATCCGCTTCCTTGACTTTGGAGTAAAAATACATATTCCTGACTCTTTTATTTCAATTCATATCAATAATCATTCGAACATGAACAATTTGATTGGTTAAAGACCAGTTTTAAACAGTTTGTAGTGGTAAGAATAGACTCCTTGTTTTTCCCCACTTCCCGCCATGAAGGGTCTTCAGTGCACAGATGAGGAAGCTGAAGTTATTCATTTGGTATTTTCGCCATATGATGCCAGGGTACCAATTTATTTGCTAGCCAGCTAATTAAGTTTCCATTTGAAAGTACAACCTGCTTGCCAATTCCAAATAAATGGCCGGAAAACCGCAACTTCTGTTTTAAATGTCTTCGCTTTTGTTTCGTAGTCAGACCTAACTACCAAGCTAATGGCCGAGTGGAGACCTATTTAAATGGCTGGCTTAATGCCGGACAGATGTTTGCTAGAGTTACGAGGGCCCAAGTGTCAAAAGGGAGGATGCCTGTCCTCGAATATAAATAGCGCAATTCCAAATTAAAGGCAAACATTTTCTTTCTTTTTACTTAAATTTCTAAATCTGACAACTAGTTCTCCTGCATGTCACATTTTTTATGATCCACTCACGTTTTAGAGCTTAATTGGGCAGTATAAATATTCGGAAATATTGACAGTAGGAGTGATGTTCTTATTAAAGCCAAAGGAGAAAGCCATAAACATCAAAAATAGAATAACTTTTTCCCGAGTTTGTGCAACCAGGAATACTTCCAGAGTTATGTCAAATATTTATTTAATAAGCAAACTGGCATTGAGGAAGACGCTCAAACGGGAACAAGCTTGGCAACGTGCGCGGGTGAATTTAATAAAAAAGTTTGGATACTCGTACTTTTCACTTTTTAAGGCTAAAATAGATACAGTGCTACATTGCCAAGGGCTTACATTTCATCATTCTAAGCACTGCACATTACTCATACGCCCCATTAACCAAACTGCCTGTTGGTTAAATGGCCTTAAAGTAGGCAACAAAGACAAAGTATCTCGAGCTACCCAGTCATCGGCATTAAAAGCAATTGCTTGCTTACAGCGATTATTTTCAGGTCTGGTTTTATCTCACTGTCATTGGCTTCGACCTGCAGGCTATTCACTGACTATGCCGCCTAAGTTTAGTGCGAAAATGGGAATTTACATAGATGTAATCGACAAGGCAATCAGGGAATCTTTTAGGAAAAATCTAGCTTAACAATAGTTGGCGCAAAAAAACGATATGGGCAAATTCCTTCAGATAATAATTATTTTGGGATTTAAAATAAAAACCAAATGAAATGTTAAAATCATGAGACATAAGTCCTAACTAATGTCCTACTTATCAAAATGGAAGACTAGTCTTAAGGCCTACAAAGGCTTATTAAAATCTAAATTACCGCATTTAAAAATTTGTGTTTAAATGGGTATTTTTAGCCACCATTTGAAAGGAGTTTTCATAAATATAAGTTGATTGAAGCATGGCTGGAAAGGACATGGACGTGTGCAAAGACAACCAATCACGCCGATTCGTTAAATTTCGTTTACCAAATGTGTGGAATATATAATATATACTGGTACTTATTTTACTGGAATTGAAATCTCTCTTAGGTAGAGTTTTACTGTGTATTTCTTCATTAAACAATTTATTATTAGTGAAACTTAATAAGAACTCAATAAGACCCTCATTCCAAGACATTTTGCCTGTTTGTTTGCTCATTGTTCTCCCTTCATTTATTATTATTTTTGCCTGCATCGCGCTCAAATTGTCCATGGTTAATTAACAAAGTTTCGATTCGGTAGGAAGAGTCGCTGAAAGCCGAGAGAAATTTAAGTAAATGAAAACTTTTCCATTTCAGAAGTCCATTGAGTTTTCACTCGGACTGTTAGTCGAACACTCTAAATACAGAAATAATTACTTATTGAGTCGCGTTCTCATTAAACACGCCTTAAAAGAACACCATTAGGTCGGAATTCTTTTTTACAGTAAAAGGACTAAAACAAAGGCAATAAAATAAGCGACCAAACCAAATCAATGAAAGCAATATGTTTCGTATTTGGTTCATTTGCATGAAAAACACAAAGGAACCGCAAGCAAACATGCAAACACATTACATCGCAAAATCCATTTTTGTGCTCCTAGGAAGCATCCTTGGGCGGAAAACAGGGCAAAATTAAATCGAAACCAAATCACAAAGCAACGCGGAATAAAAAGCAAAACAGGAACTCTTTTTTCAAATTTCCGACTAAAGGATACCCCTTTCTTACTTAAAGCTGGATAAATATTTGCATTTATTTATATATTTTATATGTGCTTAAGGTCAATATAACTTTCGTTGAAATGTTTGCTATTAAATAATAATACAATAATACATATTTATCTAGTTGATATCTAATTTCAAATATAATTTTTTAATACAAAATTTGTAAGTCTAATAAAACTTGTAAGACCCCTGGGGTCATTCTTTATATTTCAAAGCTTATAATATTAAGAGGTACACGCACATGAAGCTTAAGAATCAAATTGATTTATACAAAAATTAATTAAAAACAGATGAGAGATGGAATTCTGGATGGAAATAGATTTATATTGCAAATTAAAAGAACAAGAAGATACATTCGTTCAGAAATTTGCATAAATTCCAGCCAAATTCAATATTATTGTATTTATAAATCGATTTATTTTATTATCATTGAAGTTTTATGCTCTGTTAACAATACTAAAACTGGTTTTTGCATCATTAGGCCAAAGACCCGCCATCAATTAGAGAAATAAAGAAAGACCTACCCTAATTCAACTTAGAAATGAAATAAAATGGCTAATTTCTCTAACTATATCCAATGTTGGTTAAAGAAGTTGAAGTAATTCACTCAACAAAACCATTTTGGAATCATAACTGGCCATTATAAAGTTTACAATCAAAGATAATGTAACTATAAGTTTATGGTATAATAATTAAAAATTAAAGGGCTCATATTTCATATATAATAACTCCAAATTATAACATTCATAACTTCTTTAAACCAGTTGGGAGACCGTTGCGAAATATCATAACATATAACATTTTCAGCTTATATGATCCATAGGCGCTTTACAACTTGAAACTGTACGTTTCACACGAATTCAAAAAGTTTTCGGAAATATTTTCTGCAAGACATAATTTAGAAAGCAAGTGAATACTTATTGGCTCACTTATTTTCTAATCTGTCCCTTCCAGTTTCCTAATATGGCGACAAACTTCGGAATATATGGCGTTGCCTCGGGCGCCAATAACAGCTGGCTTTTCCTAAGCCCAGATAAGCCGCAAAGTTGTGTTCAAAAACGGTCCAAACGGGACGGAAAGAGTGAACCTTTTAATGAGTGAAAAATCCAAATTTTTGTAGCTTTAAGGGATAAATCAGATGTAATTTCAGTGAAGATAAAATGCAGATGAGTTTAAAACTACTTTTAACCGAAAAGGTGCACAAAAATAGCCACAGTCAGATTCTATACGAGTGGTACAAACTTTGATTACGTTAATATAATATTAAATCCACTATGTGAAAGCTTAACAGTCGGGAAAGAGTAAAAAAAAAATAACCTTAAAAAATTTAATGATTTTGAATAGTGAATTGTTACATAAAAGAAGGAAACAAGAAAACGTCCTGGGAATTTGTGATCTCTTTAGTAAAACTTAAAATATATTTTACTGATCTTTATGATTCATTTTCAACATATATCATAGATATATACATATTATATATTGCTAAATAACTAATTGGCTTGAGTAGGGGAAAGGCTCATGTTCTTTACGGATAGCGATTAACGTAGAATCTAAACATTCGATTGCTTTAATTGGATTAGATTGTCTCCTTTTAAAGCCAGAAAGTCGTCCTCCGTACTCTATGCTTAACTTTCATTTGGCTTTCTAAGTAGCAGATTTTCAATTATAGAGATGCATTGAGCAAACGACTCGTGTGACCTAACTAGCTGACTCTTTACTAGGGTTAAGCTTGCCGCCACACACAACCGTCATAAATAATAAAAACTCATTTCTTTATATCCTGGAGTATGTGAGAACACTTCCGCCTTCTCTCTAGGTCCAGCTTGTGCGAACATAAAGTCTTGACTACGCACTAACAACTTTTGACCCAAGCCTCTGCAGGGATATACAAGATAAGGTATCTCTATTTATGGTATTTCTTCAGTTTAATTTTGCTGATATTAAAATTGACTTTTAGGAGATCTACAGAAAACATACGTTATCTTGTTAAGAAGATGTTCTTAATTTAAATTAACTTTTCATTTCATCTTAGTGTAACCTAAATTATTAAAGTTTATTTCTACGCAGGTAACGTCTGTCTGAGCGTAGTGAAAAGCTGTAAATTCGAAAAATTACCGGACCACTTTTTAAACGTTAAATGAATTTTGTTAGCGTGCCGACATCGCCCTCACTTCCTGAACGACACCTTTGCTGCGATTTGTAGATGTTCTGGTATTCTAATATACGTTTATCGTAGAGAACGACTATCCATATGAATACTGAGGTCCAGGAAACTATTAAAGGTCTCTACCTTTTTAACGAATTATATAAACCTTATTACTCCACACAAAATTGGTATAAATAATATATATAAATATATCAATATATGTATGATAAATGTAAGTTGCTCTACATCACGAAATGGAGGAATTACATTACCTTTAAAAAATAAATGAAACCATTTCTGGCCCAGTCACAACTACCACTATTTAAAGATTACGGTTCAGTTTATTTATACAGTCATAATGTTTAACTATTCAGCCCTTTTGCTTGTATTGGTCGCAGGCTCATTTAAATGAATTATTTACTGCCACAGATCCATGATTTGCATGTTGGGGCTGAACGTGTATCATTAACCTCGTTTATGGAAAAAATATTTGTGATGGCTTGTCTTGTCATTGCAAATTAAGTTTCATAATTAAAATTGTATGGCAAAGAAGAGGAGTCGTCCTGCTTTTGTACTGTATTCGCTTTTCATTAGGAGCTTAACCGGAAATGTGCTTAAAGGAATACCAACGCACAAGCACATTGTTGGAAATTTCGAAGCACTTAAATCAACACTCCAAAAAATAAATCAAAAACCTTTACTTTCGCGTAGATAATATAAAGATATGAAATAGTTATAGTTTCTTTTTTAGTTCAAGATGAGCTTAAATACTATAATATTGGATGAGATGTCTTCGTAGGGCTGTGGCTTACACAGCCAAATAATTTCCTTAATTTCATGGGCTGCGTGTAACAACTTTTTAATAACATTTCATTAAGATACTCTCCCAAGGCTTCGCGCTGTGCACGAACACACACTTCTGCACGTATGTACTTTTTTTAATAACTTCATGAGCGGGACATAAAAATGATTATTGTTAATTTTGCAAGCCGGGCACAATAATGGAAAGTAAAATGCCGCAAATTGAATCACTGTGCGAGGCATTCAGCTTAATGCGCTTAATACACATGTAGCTCCATGTACGTGGGTGAGTCATGTGCCGGTGTTTCTGTGAGTATCTGCGGGGTAATAAAATAAACCAGAGACAGTTTGTGTCGCACATTGTTGTACGACAACCGTTCTGAATTCCCCGAGGCGCCAAAGTAGATTTACCGGGACAATAGCGAGCCGGCAAAAATAAGAGTCATCTTGGTAGTAGTAGTCGTTACCTTGCATGCAAATTCTGAATGAATAAATACCCGCACTTGTTCCTTTAAAAGCCAGCGAAACATAAAAATACACATTTATTTGCATAAGCGAAAAAAACTGAGAGCCTGGCAGGCTAATGCCCCTGCCGCATGATCCCAACAATAATTTAGCTGATAGCCGAACGCTAAAGCTGCTGACACTGCGGCTCAGCAGTTGCGCGTAAAATTAAAAGCCAATATGGGGCATAAAATCCGCAAACGTAGCAACCTTATGCGGGCTCTAGGGGCATTGGTAACCCACACAGACACACATTTGCACTTGGAGACAGCAATTTTGTAACGCAACAATGTATTGCAGTGGTGGGCGACTGGAAACATGAGGAGCTTTTGATTGCCGCCTGCCACTGGATACCAACATCTAGGAGGTCCAAGTCAAGGGGTCCGACTATAAAATATCCTCTCCGAAATTTGTTCTTACTTTCAAGCTCAAAAGTTACTCTGGGATGGTGGGGTGAAACGAATATATTCCGGAAATGTTTGAGCTTGATAATGTTAACTACTGTTGTGGTCGTTTCTAATTCATTAAACTACTACTTTAATTTGAGTAGTTTAAAACTACTCAACAAAGGTTTAAGAACACCAACCAACTTTCCTATCGATATTCGCTATTTGATATTCGATATTCGACTAAACACGATAATTTGCAGAGGTGTTTACACTTTCGAAAATCAAGTGGTAGGAAGATGTATATTTTGGTTAATCGTTTTTAGTGAGAATGGGTTATATGCTATAGCTCAATAATCGATAACTTTTAAGAGCTGAAATCTGAACTGAAATTCTCTCTCCTCATATTAATCGACATTTGTTGTCGTCTAAGGCATTTCAAAGATGAATATGGAGTAAATTTGCATTTATTAAAAACGATTTCTTTGCGAAAATAAAAGACTAAAAATAAAGAGGTCTTAAGAACTAAGATAAAATGTTTGCCCTTTGCGAGACTTAAGCACCATTGGGCCATTTTGTATTATACTTGAAATTTCTAATATTTAAAATCTGGAGATACATAATTTTCAAAAATTGTTAACCCATTTCCTACATTTTTCATCTTTCAATCCCAGTTAGGTCTACAGATAAGAATCAACACTTTGGAATGGACAAATACATTAAGGGCAAATAATTTAATTAAACGCATGACAAATCTGTCATTAATTTTGTTTCAGTTTTATTATCAAGCGTATTCGTATTGCAATTGACACCATTGAAACAATTGTAGGATGTCCATAAAAAATGAAATCCTTAAAAGTTCGAGATACACTTTGAAATTTGGGACGGCATTCTATTTCTTATATTGTTGTTTCTTGTAAGTTATTTCCACTTTTTTATCAATTGTCTTCTTATTACCATGTATACCCAAGAGAAAACGAGTACCCAGTATGACTTTAGCGGTGAAGGGCAAGCCGTCGCGTGCCTGCTGTGTGCTATTATTCCCACGGGTCCTTAGACAATATTTGCGTAGCACACTCACACCTGCCTCCCTCTACCCGTGTTCCGCCGGCAAAGTTCAAAGCAAAGGTGAGGCGCACGGCTTCGTATCAAATATTGGCAAACCACCCCGTGCCTCGCAGGAAGTTGAGTTATTTAGTTACGAGCTGCAGATATATTTACGCTTCCATTCACATCGATATACCATACGTACACGCGCGTATGTTATGACATCTCTCTCACTTAATAAATGCGTATTGACATTTATGTGTATCTCTCCACGTTACAGTGAATTCGATTCAATTGTCGAGCGGAGAAGAAAGGAAAGGTCAAGCGTGAAATTTCCAAAAATATTCGTAGCAATCCCTGAGTCTATTTACATGGAAGTAAGTAATACAATCTGGCCTTTGCAAACAAACAAAAGCCGTCTAGAACAGTTTTTATTGGGATATTTCTGGTAATATTGAAAAGACGCCCAAATTACTTCGTTTTTTATCACTTGTATTTTATAGTTATTTCACACTGTATCGCAAAACTGCAGTAAAAAGGAAGGAGAAGTATCATAACATTTCTATATTATTTCAGTTCAGTAATAGCGACTCCACCTTGTTCTAGCCGACAAATTATGAATACTCTTCAGCTGAGCTGTAATGAATCGCATACTTACCTTGATTGATTTTCCCTCATTCGCAGTTTATTGTACTGCGGTGGCATCTGTGGCTGAAGTCTGTAGCACAGCTCAACACTGGTTGCAACTCATTCTCTGGGCTGGCCAGCACCAGATTAATGCTTTTCGCTAGAATGCGGGTAATTTGGGCCGAGAACACGCGGAGAATCCAAGTGAAAATTGGTGGAGAGGCTGCCTTTTAAATACTGTAAATAAGTCGCTGCGAATGTTTCTGCTGCTCCTGTGGCTGATGTTCGGCGGTTCATGTTGCTGGTAGAGGAGTAGGCGGAGGCGGGTGGAGGCTGACTGGCTGACAGGCTGAGATTTATTACCTGGTTGGGGCTGGCTAACGCTAATAGCCCGGAGCTTCGCAGCGAGCCCTGTTATTGTTTTAAATGCTTACGAAAATGCTAGGGAATCCAGCACGTGTTCTGCCAAAGAAGCAGCTGCTCTAAGCGAATTTATTCTATGGCATCATGTGACGACGCCTTCAAGTCTGGACCATTTCGCAGTCCTGTTGCCAACCGGGGTATTAATTAAATTTCGTATTGACTTTAAGACGCCCTTGAGAGCGATGAGAGGCGATAAGAGAGTTTCCATTCCAGGCTGGGAAAGAGATACTTTCGCTTGATTGACAACTTGTTTTGTTCATCCTCTTCGATCACCCAGCTATTGTCTGTCTGGCATTGTCAAAGTTTCCCCCCTTTTGGCCGCAATCCAATCATGTCCTGGTTGTGCCACGAGTCAAATTCCATTAATGAAATTCCCTCAAATATTCACAAGCGCATGCCACCGATTTCGGCTGACGAAGAGCCCCTCTGCGCTTCAAATCCTGTCTCTGCATCTCCATTTTCATAATTTTGCATGCTGCCACATGTGGCAGGACCAAAGCGCCTGGACGAAGGACTGGGGCCAAATCAAACCTACAGAAACTTCCACTTATGCAAATTTCTATGCGACGACGATGAAAACGACGGCGGCGACATCTGCAACTATAAATCGAATGAACAGTGGGACAAAGTCAAAGAGACTAACTTTTTTATAAGCGCAGAAAGTTATGTAACAAGAAGTGGCAAACACAAGGCTGAAACTGATGAAGAATCAATTCATTTCAAATATCTCCGAGTACGTCTTTTGCTGATCACTTACCACTGTGCGGTTGGATTTTACTTTGTCTGCGGCTTAAAATATGTGCAGCAAGAATCTGAGGGCATTTCTTGGATGCAGGCAAACAAATATGATTTAAATTGTTCAAAAGTAGTATCAGCTTTAGTACAAGTATGAAAGAGATAAGAAGATTGCGCAAGAGACAAAGAGCTGACATCCTTACTGCAACTCCCAAAGGATTATTGATTGAAAACCGTTGGATCGGATGGATGAATTGTATATAAGAACTTGGTAAAATTGTATGCATTATAAAGGCACAGACATAGACAGGGGAACTATGACTTAAGTAAATCAAAATTAATTATTCACTCGCACAAGTGTCTATCATGTATCTTTAATGCCACAACTCATCAAGACGAGTCATCATGCCGCCACAAGTTGCTCGTTTATTTGGCGAAACTATGTTGAAGGAACAGGTAAACATTACCACGAAGCTCTTTTGCCTTAAACTCTGTTTAATTTCTGGCACTGCGAAAAGGAAGTTGGGTAAATTGTCGATTAAACTCTAATTGACAATGCCGTGATGACTGCGGCAGCAGCTCTCGAAATTCAACAATCATTGGGATTAGCCAATTTCTCGTTTCGTATATTAAAATTGTATTTGAAACTGCCGAAATTGGTTTTGGACCGGCTGGAAATAATTTGGTCTAATTTTGTTGCTGATGCATCTGCAGCAGCTAAGTGCGGGTACCTGCGGGTTTCTATTGGTACCGGGAGTGGGGCTGGATTTGCATAATCAACTATAGCGTTTTACAATTCAGCACTTTATTCGACGCAAATGAAGTAATGAGGGGTGCGGGCAGGCATTCAAATTGTATGGACTATTTATACCGTGCAATAATTAACGGCAAAGTGCGATAGAGCACAGATTTCTAAATATCTGTCTATCTTTATATCTTAAAGATAGAGAAAGAACTTTTAAATAATTTTGAATCCCTTTATTAATATAAAAAGCATATTGCAAATACTGAAACGACTGCCACTCATCTATAGAAATAAAATGTGATGAAATCGATTGTTAAAATATTAAAACGGCGGCAGGCCTTGAGGATTGTTTTGTGCCATTTAAAACCCCATCAAGTTAAAAGCTTCTCATAGAAAAATTAAAAAAACAAACCGAGTGAAAGAAAATTCCGAATTTAAATTTATTTACCGCCTGAAAGTCGCCAATCCGTCGTTTTTTCCTTCACTCCAAAGAAAGAAAAAACTTTTCCGCATTTCATATCTTTCAGAGATTCAGTTGTTTGAAAACCTCGATGGGCTCGACTGGTCTTCCTTTCCATAGGCCTTTTTCCGACACATTCGGTTCATTCGTGCAGCTCCATTGGACTGGAACGCCTTCGTGCAGGATGTTTGCCCTGTTAGCACCGAGAGCCGCATGTCCTTAAGGCTTTAAGAAAACAGTTCCACTGAAACAATAAGCAAATATAAATCTAAGCAGTGATGCAGTAAGGGTGCTCTTGTGCTGCGGTGTTCATCAGATGATTGTCTTTGTACTACACTTTTTTTAAACAACATCTTTCCGTCCGTTTGTCCGCGTCGTTTCCACGCAAATTAGTCTCTTAATTAATAATCATTCTCGAAACCCTTCTTTTACTGCAGAAACTAAGTTATGTGGAATATAACTGATATACACTAATCTTCTATTCAGAAAATCGATTTAACTTAAAAGATTTTAACACTTCATGTTTTTTAAATAAAACTAATTTACTAGGAAATTTTACTTACCTGAAATTTTACAGTAATAATTACGGAAATACAGTAATTGAAGAAATATATTTTTTAACCCACATATGCTTATTAAATTGAATACGAATTGAAGGTTTTTCTTCGAGTGTGACAGAGAAGTGTAGGCATTGTATCGTGCGGCGTGGAGGTGGGCTGTAGTCATTAGCATACTTGAGCAACTGCAGCATACATAAAATGCACTTAATTGTGCTTGGCCATCAACGTGCTGGCACTTGATGAGGGCTGTGTGGCCAACGTGGATGCAAAACAAAAAATAATGCGGGGAGGCGCCAGACAGCCACCCACTGCTGAAGGCCATTCGCACACACAGGGCCGGCCGGCGCAGCTTTAAATGTTTCATAACCAGGATGGGGGCTACTCGGCAATGGTCTAGTCCGTGTCCGGGCGAATAAAGAGCAAATGGCATCTTTAAAAATGCACGCCACCGACAAAAACGTTTTTCTATTATTTAAGGGAACTGCAAGCGCTTTGCACAATATCCCCAACAGACGTCGTCGTCATAATGCGATGCGCCCAAATAAGGCATCCGATTTTGGCTAACAATTTCATTTACATAAATCATTTGCACGTCAGGTGTGCAGGGCGGAATGTGGCCATTTGCGCTGGCAGTGCTGGTGCGAATGTGGCTGCCGCTGACTGGCAGCCATTTTGACGGGAACACGCAACGCCATGACATGGCCAAAATGATGATTTATGAATTTCCCCTCGTAACGTCAGAAGGTGGTACGAGAGTTGGCTTAAACTCTGTCTGGATTAGGTCTCGGCAGAAGCTTAAATTGTTAAAAGCATCTGACTTCAGAGCTCGAGCTGCGATACTCGTTTGTCTAATTCTGGTGCGGAGTAGGGAGAGGCACTTAAATTTAAAAGTGGTCAATATCAAAAGTGAGCTTTGTGTTAAAAAAGATTATTTTCGAATTCCTGATATCCCTATGTCCGTATGTCTTTATGTCCATATTTCCGTATGTCCGTATGGCCGTTATTCGGTATATCCTTCCAATTAGTTGATTTAATTATAAGAACATATCCGTAAAATATAGATGGTACTCCATTTCTTAAAAATATTACATATTTAATTTGTTTGCCTGCTCTAAGCGATAAGTTCGATTCTTAATTTATGACGTTGAGTGAATATTTTGGCTAGGATATTTCAATTTGTTCTGCAAGTTGACCTTAAACTCCGGCTTCTTCGTCGAACATCGCTTATAATTCATCGCACGTGAGCGAAGGCTTGGGCCTGGTCCCACACGTACTGGGACAGGACTAAGACCGAAGGCAGGTGGTCCAACTTTAGTAATGCGAGGGAGATCGAAAAACTTTTAAGCTTACTCCTGCGGTTCTTGTTTATTTGGGAGTAGTTTACTGTTTAGTTCGCCGACCGGACTCGTGCACAGTCTGCTCCTCCTGGTGCCGTATTATTTTAATGTGAAAAGTTTAATGAGTATGTAAATATTTATTGTTGAGCAATTTGCCGAAATCCTGTTCGTGGCCGAATGACAACTTTTTTTGACAACCATGTTTCGGGCTGCTGTTTGCAGTGTCCCTGTATCAACATTTTATTAACCCGAGAAAAAGCAAAATATTTACCAATTTGTGCACATGGTAATTGTTTTCACAAAAACTATCCTGAAGGCTGTGGGCCAACCCTTAACTGCTGACCGGCACAAAATTCCAGTTGGCATTTAAGTTCTTTGGACAATTAAACCGACACAATAGCTAGGAAACTTGCTGCCAACCTTCCAGAAAACAAAAGGCGAAACAATACTGGCAGGAGTTGTATCCTTTTGAGGTTTTGTTTAGGATTCGGAGCACATATCCTGGGCTAAACTGCGAGTCCGTGGTCAGCAATCCCAAAATGTACAAACCTGGAAGAGTAGTTACCACTTCGCCAAGCATTCATTTGCATTTGATAGAGATGAGTCTAACGGAGAAACTGTTTAGGGCAGGCCAAGTTGGCAATAGACAGCAGCACAAATTAAGGTGGAACTTAAGTCATAATCAATGCCTCAGGGTATTTAAAAATCCAGTTTTATATCAAAACTAAAAAGTTACCAGTTCATCGTTTTGGTAACATTCTCCCAATACACTTTAGTGGCGATTTTTATTAGGCGATCTTTCCTGTTTGGAATTTGATTAAGTTGGATTAGGGTCTGTCCGAACTACCTCGCATGCGGCTTATTCGGAAAACTTTCCCCCGACTGTCCAGAAAACAAACAAGTGCAAACTTTCCAGCAAGTTGCACGTAACAGAATTTACTTACTCTTTCACACTTTTAAAGGCCCCAGCACACGGGGCCGCACAAGGATGTGCGACAACTTGCCGCAATAAACATTGACATGCACTTAAAAACTTGGTCGACAACTGCGTAAATAAGCCACCGCGCAAGGACAGGCTTCTGTTCCTGGGAAAATAACATGCACACATTAGCCGCAAGATTTACGAAGCAATGCAATTTCGGAAAAATGGTTGCCAATCACAAATTACGACAGTTGGTTTGGTTGGCCAGATTTTCGCCAACGGGACACGCACCTGCGAGGAAATGGAGACCCAAAGTTTGTACGCTACACGGAGGAAAAAGCCATTAAAGTTTTAAAAAGGTTAAAAGTTAGTGATTACGAATTACAATTTGTAGTTAAATCCCTGCTCAGACATAGTAGAGCTTTTGTTCATTTATTTATGGTAAAGACTTCGCCTGAGCTTCGTCTTTATTTTATGATATTTACCTACATGTAATGGTAGTATGGAAACGAAGTACATAATATAAAAATATAATAATAGTAGGTAATATGTGAGAGGAATTCTTATATTTCAGGAGACTATAACAATGGCAGGGAAGTGGGGATTACTATAAATAAAAGCCTTTGCCGCCTCCTCTGGCTGCAGGCGTATACAGTGCGGATACGTAATAACTGCATGTTTAGCATGCGGCCACTCCTGTGTCCTGTTTCCAGACGTAACAAGCCTGTTAGAGGCTGATAATGCGGCTTATTACGCATACGCAATGTGCAGCGTCAGACCATCAATGCAATTAAATAAAGCCGCGCCGCACACAAAGGCTCTGCAATTTGACCAGTAATTGAATCGCTGTCAAACAAGCGGGAAACAATGGCATCGTCGACAATTATGGCATCTACTTGTTGCCCCGGGCCAGGACATTGGATCGGAATCAGAAATCTGTTTATTATGCCCAGCGATTTGCAACTCTGGTCGGTTGGGGACACTTTATAGCTGGTTTGGCAAGATTTTTAATGCCTTTTTAATATGCTCTGTTCTGCTGGAGCAGAATGGCTTACGGGGATACGGGGATAATTACCTAGGGAAAAGATAGTCCTGAAATGATTTCTTTCCTAATAGCTCGTAGACTGTTTCCTGGCACTTAGACTAGGTCGCCCTAAAATTTAGTTGTTGTGCAAAAATACATTTTCCGAAAATGTTCCTTTTGTGTTAAGCTGATTGATTGTGTTTATATTGATTGAGAAAGTTGCTTGCATCCGACTTGGCTTTAAAATACTCATCAAAAGTTGGACAAAAGCCACTTGCCTTGAATAAATTTATTCGGATTCACCTTAGTTTATTTAATAATTAAATATTGCATCAATTAATAAACAAAGGAATGCATTTAGCTGCGAAGTTAGAGGATTAAGTGCTTGCAGTAAATCAGAGATAACCCTGGTTGGCACTGACGTTCAGAGTTTTTCTCCGTACAGGTAATCCCTCTACCTGTCAATAACATGAGCAGGATTTTCCTGTGTATATGTGCTTTTGTGCGTTCGTTAGGAATTATTGCACTCGATAATTTTTGTTGACAAAGGGCTCTCCTGAGGGCTTTCTGGCCTGCCTGAATTGAATTGATTGAATTTTGTGTAAATTCTGCACAAGTAATTGAATCTTCTGTGCTCAGCATAATTAGTTTAGCTCGTGCGAAGTGTGTGTATTTGAATTCGGATGCAGCTTAGGGCCCTGTAAAAGCCGCAGCTGCCACAGAAACAAACACTGTGCACCCGATAATTAACTGCGATATTTAACGGGAACGGGGAATGAGCTGTGACAGCTCCAGCTTGTCAGGCTAATAAGCCAGGACACGGAATCGAACGGCCTAACCGACTTTGGCCGTATAAGCCGTCAGTGCGGTGTCACAACTGTCCCGTGAAAATGTGTTGAAGAGTGCAAAAAACGTGATAGTGCCATTGAGGAGCAACTGTGGAAATTGTCAAGTGTGCGGAGGCAGCAAAAAACGCTGGCAATGAAATGAATAATGTATGCGTGGGCGCCACTCTCTTCCCCACCCTCACCTGAACACGCTTTTATGCACAAATTACCTGTCACTTGTGCTTATGTGTGCGTGTAGTGGTGCACATATGTTCGTGTGCGACTTGGCCGAAAGTTTTTTTGGGCTTGCAGGCTCGCAGGCTGGCAGGACCAACGGACCGAAGGACCCAGGGAATGGAGGTGCGAAAGTGGCAAAGTGGAGGGCCCAGGACAGACACTTGTGGCAGCTGCTCTGCCATAAATCTGCACTAACTGAGAGGGATAAATTTATGTTCCGCATTTGCCTTCTGATACTGGACCAGGTCCTTTCCATGTCCAGCCCCAACTGTGCGTGCAAACGCTTAATTAACACGCAATCATCAAAATGCCAGCACCGACAGGTGCAGTTGCACTTAGAAAAGCGAACCGTTTTGAAACTGGCATTACTATGCGATTAAGAAGTGTTCTCATTTCATTTTCATTATTTTCACAGATTTGTTTAGTTTAATTTTATTTAATTAATTTATTCTTTATAAATATCAAAAAATACTCATTAAATCTCTTTTCTCCATAAATAGGTTTCACCTAAAAAGCTCTTATGAAACAAAACCAATTAGTATTTATAGTTATGTTGCAACCTTAATATGGCAAACACATTTCTCCCAGTGCAGAATAATTATGGATGGAAGTAAAAATCCATATAAATACAGGCCAATTAAGTTACCAGAGAGTGTGCGGGAAATGGTCCTTCATGCCGGCCAATTGGTAAGAGTAATGTTTGGCAATGAACCGGACCCTGGTCTCTGCCAACACTCTTCTCAATCAAATGTGCTGGCCAAGTGGCCGGAGTCACAATATGCCCACAAGTGGCTAGTTTGTGCCATAAATAATTATCGGGCTGTGGGCCAGCCTCCCACGTCCGTATCGTACCTAATCAAACACCTGAAAGCCCCTTCGAGAGCCCTTAATACGGATAAGTGATTGGAGGGGTCGGGGAAGTAAATATCCCCATATATAATGAAAATCATTGACCACATGCGGCTGGCCTGGCTTACTTAGTATTTAGAGCTTGGAAAAGTCAAGAAAGTGAGTGCGGGAAATTTGGGGAAGACTTTGAGTAGAAATATGAGGCCTGAAAGCCCCAAATTAAGATTATGATATAAGTTTCCCTTTGACGGTGGTCTTTATTAATTACGAAAGATATACTAATGTATTAAAATGAAACAAAAAATAAAAATTATATTATTAGGCGTAGAGTAGTGATATGACCATATTCATATATGTTGGGTATAGTTATACCCGTTAATCGTAGAGAAAAAGGGTATATTAGATTCGTTGAAAAGTATGTAACAGGTAGAAGGAAGAGTTTCCAACCCTATAAAGTACACAGATTCCTGATCAGGATCAATAGCGATGTCGATTGAGCCACGTCCGTCTGTCCGTCCGTCTGTCCGTATGAACGCTGAGATCTCAGGAACTATAAGAGATACAAAATTGAGGTTAAGCATGAAGATTCTAAAATCGCTGAGATCTCAGGAACTATTAATTAAGATTATGATCTAGAAAGTTGAAATTAAGTGTGCATTATTTTGAGATGTCAGCGCATCTTATGGTGATATCATTATCGGGCCACACCCTCTCTTACGCCCACCAAGCTCGAAAGACGGTTTTCGCATTTTGTAGCATCTCGTTTTTTTGTATATCTCGTTAATTTTATGATGCCCCAAATGCGAATTGTTTTTTTCCCACCTAGCCACGCCCACAAAACCCAGAAAACCAAAAATTCAAAAATGCCACGCCCACAAACCGCGGAAACTGTGGCGTCCATAATATTATATTGAATGTCTTCATTTGACCTTGTATAACATATTTATGGCAATGTCTATCGTTTAAACAAAGATTTTTCAATTCGGAACATTCGCTATTAATGAAGAACTATAGGTTATAACGTATCCATGGACATATCTTATTGGTATCTTATAGTGCCGCAAGCACCCGACTACAGCGTTTCTTCTTGTTTTAGTAATACAACTTGTCTTGCTCGTCCATTACCAATATCCTTATAGCTTGAGCTTTTCACAGGGGAAAACTTTTTATTTTTTACTTAAATATTATATATCCACTTTCTATGCATCGATGCTAGTGAAAGCATTCGCTATTGTTTTTCGCGTTTCGCAGCATATCAAATACAGTTTTACAACTTTTCCATGGCATATTAACCCCGCTTCATGGCTGTAGATTTTAATTTGCAATTTTCCATCTAAAAAGAGCCGAGCAAAAAGTTTCCCCTCCCCCGCAGCGTATGCAACACTTTGCTGCAACTTTGTGCAGCGTGCAATTACATAATTCAATTAAAAAGTTGACAATGTAAACGGGTTGCTAGGGTCTGAAAATGTCAATGAACAATTCAATTAAATTTAACTCACACGCCGATGGCAGGCGGGCAAACTGCAGGAAATATGGAAAGCAAGGCGTCTCGAGGATGGTGTGGCAAGTTCTCCCGAACGAATTCGGATGTGATGGCATACTAATGAAGGCCTATGGGAATCGATGGGAAAGGGAGCCCAGGAAAGAAAACTCCACAGCTGATTGTGAATCAGGAAATAACATTGAACATAATTAATTACGCCTGACGCCGACCGAAAGAGATCCCCTGGGAGTTGCCTTTAACGTTGCTTAGCCAACACCGAAACAAGAAAACCAGTCTTGTAGCGTAGAACAATAGCATAAACAAACGACGATGTTTTATTCTGTATGAAATACATATATCAGATTTAACCTATTTTCACAATCAGTTTTACATACCGCAGTCTCGCCTCCCAGTCTCTTTGATCTCTCCAATCGGAATAAATCTGAGCGGGAGATTCTGGCTTACAATTCACCATTTCGTGTGACCGCATTTAGCTTTACAATATGATCTCTCTAACGATTTACAACATCGATAACAAATACTGAAATACTTGGCGCTACATTTAAATTTACTAAACCTTGAGCGATATGTTAATCCGTTCCACGACATCCCCACCCCGGTGAAGCAACTGCATTCACCACATCCAGGATAGCCAATCTGGAGATGGGACGCATGATTAACTTAGCTCGATCGCCATTGGTAGTGCGTACCGCCGCTCGTCGTGGTACTCCATCCGCTCCTGGGTACACTTCCTCCACGACGCCTTTCCTCCATTCTCGACGAGGGATGGCCGGATCACAGATGTACACGAGATTCCCTGGGCGCATAGGCTCGACATGCTCGCACCATTTCTCCCTGCGAACAAGCGTCGGTAGATACTCATGTACCCAACGTTTCCAAAATCTGTCTCTCATCATCCGTGCGATACGCCACTGCTTCCCTAGTAGCGCACTTGACAGGCTGCTCTCCGCGATCTCCAGGAAGGTCCGGAACATTAGCCACTCCTCTTAGCAGATCGTTGGGCGTTAGCGGTGCCTCCTGATCCACAGTGACTGGAAGGTGGGTAAGCGGACGAGAATTAACAATATTCTCCGCCTCAATAAGAAAGCTCTCCAAGACGTGTTCCTTAGGAGCCACCTCCTTCACAGTATGCGCGAGCACCTTCTTCACACATTGGACCATCCTTTCCCAGATGCCGCCGGCAGCTGGGTTCGCGGGACAGTTAAAGATCCATTCGATTCCTTTGGATGACAGCTCATCCTGGATCTTTTCTGGTTCGAAGACTTCATCGAACTTTCTGGCCTCACGATCTGCTCCAATAAAGTTCTTTCCATTGTCGCTCCTCAATCTGACCACCGGTCCACGGCGGCACATAAAATTCCTCATAGCGATGATGCAGGAATCTGTTGACAAATCGTGGGCTATCTCCAGGTGGACAGCCCTGGTGGTTAGACAAGTAAAGAGTGCGACCCACCTCTTCTCAGTGCGACGTCCAATCGTCACAAACAGCGGACCAAAGTAGTCCAAGCCAGTATACTTGAATGGCCATCCATTCGGCTCCAGCCGGTCCTCTGGCAACGGACCCATCAATGGCGGAATTGGTCGTACTCTCCGGAGTTTGCACAAGTTACAGGTTGCCATAACACTCCGTAAAACTCTCCTTAAATTGGTTATCCAGAACCTGGTCCGGATCTCGCTTATGGTCGCGTCTAGATTCTGGTGCTTCATCTTCCTGTGGTAGTGACGAACTATCATCTCTGCCAGTGCGTGTTTGTGCGACAGTATGATCGGGCGCCGTGCGTTGAATGGGACGCATTCGGCGGCATCAATCCGTCCACGCGCTCGTATGATTCCATCGTGGTCGACGTAAGGGGATAGTCCTCGTAACTGACTGCCTTTCGCCACTGCCTTTCCTTGAACTTCATCTGCGAACGTATCAGCCTGGGCGCGCTGGATCAGTTTCCGTTCTGCCTCCGCGCACTCAGTAGCTGTAATACCGTAGGCCTCACTCTCGTCACTCAATCCACGGCACCGTCGTATGAACCTGAGGATCCACGCTGTGGTCCTGACCAATCGATTATAATTCGAAAATCTCTGCAAAAATATAAACTCGTTGGCAATTACCAGTGTAAACTCACACGGCATCTCTTCTTCTGCGGAGTGTGGACTGTCGCGATCACTTGGAGATGGCTTGGGCCACTGTTCTTCCGACTCCCGCAGAAATGATGGCCCGCTCATCCACCTTGCCCCTTGGCTGAGGTCCACATGGCGCTGTGGCCTCGTCGCGTCATCTGCCACGTTTTCGGCAGACGGTATCCACCTCCATTGAGACACCTCCGTTGACTCTAAGATCTCCGCCACCCGGTTTCCAACGAACTGCTTATACCGCCGGTGGGTGCTGCTTATCCAGTGCAGCACGGTCTTAGAGTCAGTCCATAGCACGCATCTGCTGATCGATACGTCGTGCTCTCGTCTTACGGTGTCCATCAGCCTGGTTCCTAATACAGCTGCTTGGAGCTCCAGGCGCGGGATCGTCATCGTCTTCATCGGGGCGCATTTCGTTTTGGAACACACGAAATAGGACCGCACATCATCGTTGTCATAAGTCGCCCTCCAGAATGCAACTGCTGCGAACGCCGATTGGCTGGAGTCCACAAACACATGTAGCTGCAGTTCACGTACGCATCCCGTGCCAAAGTAGTAGCGTGGACAGCGGAAATCTCTCACGTAATCCATTTCCAGCCTCCAGCTCTCAAACGCTTTGGCTAACTCATCCGGCAACGGCTCGTCCCACTGAACTCCTCTCCGCCAAATCTCACGCATCAATAGTTTGGCGGTTACCATGAAGCAGCTCAAGAATCCTATCGGGTCAAATGTTGACATAACCAGACTTAGGAATTCTCTCTTGGTGGGTGCACGTTCTCCGGTCATCACGCTGCTGGGAACCCTGTGGTACTTTACGCTGAATTTAAAGTCATCCGTCGCTGGGTGCCAGTACATGCCTAATATTTTCTCCTCCGCTTCATTCCATTCAACGTTCTTATTGGATCCTAGTGGGTTCAAAGCCTTGACCACACTTTCCGAACTTGATGAGAAGCGGCACAAATCGAAACCGGCCTCAGCATGAATTTTCCTTACTCGTTCTGATACAGCGATAGCTTCTTTCTCGTCCGAGAAACTATCCACGTAGTCATCTACATAGTGATACTCATTGATGGCCTGAACCGCGCGAGGATCTGCTTGGGCGTATCTTGAAGCGTTTATGGTCTTCACATGATGCGCTGAGCACGGCGAACAAGCGGCTCCGAACGTCATCACAACCATTTCGAACAGATCTGGATCTCGCCGGTCATCTCCATTCCTCCACAGGAATCTCTGGGCGCATCTATCCTGGGGCTGTATCAGCACCTGATGAAACATCTCCTTTATGTCTGCGCAGACCCCGACTGCTCCTTCCCGGAAATGGAAGAGCACGGCTGGCAGGGACTTGAACTGTTGTGGGCCTTTGAGTAGAACTGAGTTCAAAGATGTATTGCCCACTTTGGCTGCGGCATCGAAGACTAGACGGATCTTTCCGGGCTTGTTTGGGTTCTCGACCCCGAAGTGCGGCAGGTACCAGATCTTGTCCCGGTTATCGGCTGCCACTTCCTGCTGCTCCAGGCGTCGTGCGTAACCCTTGTTGACGTAGTCCTCCATGATCGACTTGTAGGCCCGTGCAAAGCTGTCATCCCGTCTCATCTTCCTTTCAATGCCGACAAGTCTTTTGAGTGCCATGTTATAGCTGTCAGGCAGGCTCACTTTATCATCTTTCCACAGCAATCCAGTTTGGTATCGTTCGCCCACTCGCCTAGTCGTCTCGTTCAGGATTCCCAAAGCCCGTGCGTCGCCACTAGCTGCGACTGGTGGCGCCGGCTTCACTCGAAATTCTCTATTTCGAAATAGTCGCTGACCATCTTCTCGAGATGATCATACTGTGGGACGGCTAGGAGGCACGATCTTTGCATTGGTGAACTCATCTGACTTCTTACAGGACCAAAAACCACCCATCCTAGCTTGGTGGCGGCTGCATAGGGGTCCTCCTGCTCCGAAGCTCCTGTTTTGCATAGGTATTCCTAGGTGCGCATGGTCTAGTCCGATTAAAATCCTCGGGACCGCATTACGATACGGTTTCATCGGCAGGCGTGCAGAAGCCTTCGCCGCTTTGACATCTTCCCGACGCAGACTTTGCATCGGAAGATTGAGGTTAGAGACCGCATACACATTTTTCAAAGCATGGCGTTTCGGTCTGCCCGCTTCACTAATCTGGAGGCTGACCATCTTTGTGTTCTCTTTCGCTGACTTGCCACCGAACCATTGAATGTTGAGCTGCCGACTCTCGCCTTTTAGGTTTAGGCTTCGAGTGAGCTCCTCGTCGATCAGGGTCACGGACGAACCTTCGTCGAACAGCGCGTAGGTATCCAGCTGCGTATCCTCCCCGTACAGCGTCACGGGCAAAATACGGAATAGTAAGTGTCCTCCATCCGGATCGACGCAACTTAGGTTCCGATGTGGCAATCCATTACCGTCACTTGGCTGACGGCCTTCGTCCCGCTTGCGCCATGCATCCTGCGTCTGTGCAGATGCCGTAAGTGGACTTCTCTGGGCCAGATCATCTGGCTGATGTACTTGCTTGTCCACCTTCCTCCTGTCAGCGCCCGCATGTACCATGCGACCGCGATCGCTCCTTTCATTTGGCCATGGTCGACCGTGGGGTTGCGATGGCCGTGTGGGGTTGCCCACCCCGTCATGCAGGAGGTAGTGATGCCCCATCTGGCATCCGTAGACGTTGCACTTGCTGTTTCTCTTGCAGAACCTGGACATGTGACCGCTCTCCAGGCACGAGAAACAAATCCGATGCTTTCTTACATACTCCATACGGGCAGTCGGAGTAGCGTAGTTGAAATCCTTACAGTCCTTGATAGTGTGTTGCCCCTCGCAAATTGGGCAACTCCTGGGATGATCTTCAAATAGATCCTGATCCTTCTGACTGGTGCTGGCGTGCAATACCCTACGCTTAGGATCCTTGCTGTTGCTGCTCGTAATAGTGCACACTAATTTAGCGAGTTCGTTTAGCCATTCGCTCAAGTGCGCGACAGTTGGGTAGCACCCTATTACGGCGGCGTGCCTGGCCCAATCCAACCTTTTGCTCAGTGGTAGCTTGGCGATCAGCTCTTCCATCAATGTAGGATTTCCTAGGTGCTGCTCCCCGTTCGGGCTTGACTGTAAAAACGCTGCGAGATTGCTGACCCGTGTTGCAAACGGCACGATCTTTATTATATTGTGTTCTTGGATCGGCTGCACCTCTCGCACGCTTTCCAGTTGGCTACGTATCAGTTGCTCCGGGCGTCCATATCGGAAACGTAGCTGATCCATTACAGCCTGAACGTTATTCGGGTGTATAAGCAGCGACTTGACAGATGCTCGCGCTTCACCCTTCAGGGCTTTCACTAGCCTCTGGTTGTTCTCCAACGCAGTACAATTATACGCCGCCGTCGTCTCCGTGAACGCGCATTGGAATATTGGCCATTCCTCAGGCTGACCTTCGAACTCTGGAAGATCAGGCAGTCTGCGCGGCGTCCATCCAATTAACGTGCTCGGCGAAGCTATTCCGTATGAACCAGTTGATTGCGGGGGTACCATCAGGTTGCGAAGAGGTTCCCGCGTAGCTTGCATGTAGCTTAGTGCTGGCTGCACAGTAGCCGTCACGCAGCATGGTGTGGAATAGCTTAACGTTGTACTGTTTGTACTGAGTGTGACTTGTTGCCCTATTGCCAGATTTCCACTCGATTGTGGCGGCAGGTTTCCACTCAATAATGGCGGCAACTGTTCATGTAAAAATGGCGTCACTGACTCAGCCAAATTCGGTGCCAGATTTCCACTCAACAATGGCGGCAGATTTCCACTCAAGTTCTGCCCTGGCGTTCCGCTCAAACATGGCGGCGCATTCGCCGCACCGCTCGCTCCTATACCGCTTGATCCGTTTCTAACGGGATCCCTCGCGGCTGCATCTTGCCCTTCACCTGACCTCGCCTTTTGAAGCTCCCTTTCCAAGGTAGCGATCCTCTCCATCAGCGCCGCAAACTTGGCGGTTGTGGTGTCCGTATCCTGGCCTGATCTATCAGGCTTTGGAGCACCACTTGGGATTAATTCCGGTTGCTTTGGAGTCCGTGGCCGCTGCAGCTCACCGCCCGATAAGCCCGGCACATTCTTCGGAGTGCCGGCTGATGTGGTCGCGGTGGTCGTAGTTGCAGTTGCGGGAGCTCCCGTCTGTCCAATTCGGGGCTCCGCCGGGGTGAATGTGAAGTCGGCATTGCACGATAAAGGAGTGCGAATAAAAGAAATGACGCCGACCGAAAGAGATCCCCTGGGAGTTGCCTTTAACGTTGCTTAGCCAACACCGAAACAAGAAAACCAGTCTTGTAGCGTAGAACAATAGCATAAACAAACGACGATGTTTTATTCTGTATGAAATACATATATCAGATTTAACCTATTTTCACAATCAGTTTTACATACCGCAGTCTCGCCTCCCAGTCTCTTTGATCTCTCCAATCGGAATAAATCTGAGCGGGAGATTCTGGCTTACAATTCACCATTTCGTGTGACCGCATTTAGCTTTACAATATGATCTCTCTAACGATTTACAACATCGATAACAAATACTGAAATACTTGGCGCTACATTTAAATTTACTAAACCTTGAGCGATATGTTAATCCGTTCCACGACAACGCCAGCAATTACTCGGACAAGGACCTCGACCTGGCACGTGCCGACCCCACTTTAGGTCCACCTGACAGCGTTTCTGTTGTTGACAAATCATTTCGAGGCTCGAACTGAATGCAAATCAATGCTACAACACTCTGCCCAAATCGATCAATGCCCATCAACAATAAATTAGTTGACCTTTTCGATTGGGCCAGGAAGAGCATTGTGCCTTGGATTTGGACAGCATTGTCATCGGCTGGACTGATCCCCGGCTACAGGCATTTCAATTCGCCTAAAAGCTGTGGAAATCCCTTGAAGAATCACAAGAAGAAGTCCCTCTCAAAGCCTGTCTTTGAACTTTCTGTTTTTGTGCTGACTGCCAAAAACTTTTGTAGCTGCGAATTGTCGACAACTTTTTGCCTTCTACCCTTTGTCCTTGCGACTTGGCATTGGCGTAATGAAAGTCTCCGGCAATGAAAATATGTCCGGTCATTGGAAATAAGCCAAAGAATTTGTAACGGCAAAAAATGTTTATAAATGCAATCAGCCAAGTGACAGTGAAAACTTTATGGCCAACTGCTGCTGCTTCGAGAGTGTAGTCTGCACATTTGGTGGCGTCTCCTCGCCTACATGAAGGCAATTGCCAGAACTCCCCGGCTTCCTTGCCCTTCAGTAGTGTCGCGATGACTATTTTGCTGGCTTTTTGCATGGTTTTGCATGGCAGGGGAATTGTTGCGCATTTATTTTCATTGCCTCCGGAAGCCAAACAGGACTTTAAGGAAGTGCACACAATAAAATTCACATCCTATTGAGCTTTATAGGTAACCTTTTGGGTATACAATTATATGAAACATTCATAATGATCTTATATATGATATGGTGAGCTTTGTGAACTACGAACTCTAAACTGCACTTCTTGTTAAATCGGTTCTCTTTTTTTAAAATTTCTACCGTTCTTGTTTTATTTCCATTTCTATTGCTTGAATTCATTCAGTATAACTTAGATAAGTTCCCATGGAATTCCTACATTTTAAAGACAAAATACTTGGACCTTTAAATGCACTGTAATGTCTAAGAATTTTAAATTTTATTTCATAACTTTATTATGTCCCTAATAGGTTGCCTCTTCCACATTGCATTGAAATAACAGTCTCCGGCTGCTGGGTGCTTGCCTTCTTTGAAAGCCAATCAAAATACCCATTTCCCCAGGTAGATTGCGAAAGTTTTCACAAGTCTTGGCAAACATGAAACTGACAGGTATTTTGGGCACACATTCATACATTTAATACGCTGCACATTTGACTTTGAATTTGGCCCGATAAGTGTGGCATAGGAAGCAATTATATCGGGGGCAGCCTCAGAAGCAATCATATAGGCACATAAAAAAAACAGAAATCTTCCAGACTCCATCCTGGACTGAAACCATTAATGTCAAGGACATTTTGTTATTCCTGACAGGCTCATTTCGCACTCTAGCAGCGAAGAAAAAAGATGAACTGCATGAGATTTCCTCCCACAGGCTGAATGTTAGATGGCTGGCCGAACTTTGACCTGACTTTGCTATATCTATTGATCCCCCGCCATCCGCCATCTGATTCAAGTCCTTTGGACACATGGCAAATTATAATCGTCTGCCATTTTGACAAGCCTATCAATTGAGTTCCGTTTGGGCCTCGGAGGCCCCGAAGTATATCTCAATTATAGTGACCTTCTTCTGCTGATTGACCCAATGCAGAAATTACTTCCAAGAGAGGCGCAAATTGTGTTTATTGTTACGCTTATTATGGGGTTCCGCTGCGTCAGTGCTTCGTTTCCCAAAGTTTGTTTGGCGAATTCACACGAGTGTCACAAACATATTGTTAGGATGAAGGGTATACTGATTTCTCCTAATTGGCCAGGGGTCCCATGGCATTATCCTTGTCACGAAGGCAAAGCTAGCTTATGGTTTGAATTCTTGAATTATCTTAACCGTCAATGTTTAAATGGAGTAGGTGTATGGTGGTCTAGCGTTTTTTAGATGAAGAAATATAAATAAGATTTTCAGTTTTTAGTTTAAGTAGTTTTAAATATACAAGATATAAATATTACATAATTTAATACAACTGCATTCCTTATATCGAAAGTAAATATGTGCATATCTTTGGTATTGCAAACCATTACTTTTCAAGTCTGAAAACTCTTGCAGACTAAAGGTTTTTATTATAATAGGGAAAATGTATCCCCTACATGTTGAATGTAGCGTTTCCGATTCTAAAAAGCATACATGTATTATATATTCTTTAACAGGATCGCAGGACTTGAGTACAGCTGAAGCTACTTCGTCTCCTGTCCAACCTTGGCGTTAAATAGAACTCGTGATACTGATAAAGAGGTTGATAGGATAATAGTAACTATCCCATAAAAATAGAGGATAACAGAGGTTTGGCGATGTCTTACTTCCTATAAAAGAGAGAGAAAGTGTACTTAAAAATTAGTTTTATATTAAAGACAGAAGTAGTGACAAGTCACTTTTAAAAGTCGTTAAAAGTTTGGTATGACGGGAAATTCTCTCTTAGTTGGCTACTCTCTTGCCAGAGAAAGCTCTTAAATAATGGTTTAAAATTGTAGGGAAATTTGGATCTCTTGCCAGTGGCTTTAGATTTAATATTTATGAATGGAACTTAACTTTTACGGCTTGCTAAGGGTTATCAAGTTGTTGATTAAATGGATGTTGCTTTATTATTTATTTATCAACAAACTATTACGTACTATTTAAGGTACATTAATACGTAAAATTCAATCACATTTATGGTAAGCCGTTATATTTAAAACATTAATATGAACGTACGTTTAACTCATGTGCTCATTATAAGACACCGACTTATTATAAAGGTATTGAAAAGAGGTTTTCGTTTTCTAAAACATTCAATTTTAAATGTAATTGGCTGGCAAAAAAGGGAGGAAGTTTGATTTCTACGTTCATTTCTTTAACTAGTATTAAAACAACTGTTTATGTTGAGAGCAAAACTGGCATTGTAGATAAATGTTAAACAAAAACAAGTTGTTCAGAAATTTAATTTTAATATCTTACTTTTAACAATGAATATGTTAAAATACTGATGAGTTTTTGAACGCGCGTTTTTTGCGGAGCTCCTTAGCAAAAAGTTTCAATTATAAACGAAAACATAATAAAGTTGTATTCCATTTTGTTTGTTTTTGTCGAACGGCAAGACAATGTCGCTGAATTTTTCGTGCCACCCGAAAACCGCTCAAACACTTTTGGTTCCCCATTTTTATCGCTTGTACAGTTGCAGCTGTTCCAGGCACTAAATTATGGCGTCGTGCAGGAATTTCTGCCTTCTTACGGAAGAGAGGTACTTCGACACCCCTTTGGTATCGTCCTGGCCAACATGGCTCATGTGTAATTACTTGAAGGCCCCGCCATTAAGGCCTGGCCACTGTCTAGCCAAGGACAGAACATTGCCTGTTTTCAGAATGTCCTTTCATTGCTGGGCCGAGTCATAAAAATTCTGCAATGTTGTTTTTAATATACGCTTAATGGGGTCCAATAAAAATAAGTTAATAGATCAAGAAAATTTTCTTTTTGTTGACAATATATTCTCATAATAGGGTATCAAATGTGCCGTCATAAACGTTTGCAACAGGTATATCGATGTCAGCAACATTTTACCTCTTAAAGAAATAAAATCCAATTTAGGGAGAGAATACATACCAACTACTACTATACGTTTTTTCTATTTTAAGGTGATAATTTACCATTTAAAGTAAATTTATATACGAGGTGTGTTCAAAAAGTAAGGTGACTCTTCAAATTTCGCGAATTTCAAATTTTTCGATTATCGATTTTTTTGTTTTGTTATATTGGTACACTCTTCCCTAACATCTGTACCAAGTTTCAATGGAACATTCTCTTTTGTTTGGTTGTGAGAGGCGTAAAGTTACAAGTTGTTTTGCGAGCTCGGCGATTTTTTGCTATCGAAAAATATGGATCAAAGGATTTGGATTTTTTGGCCAAAAACAACACCACAATAATGCCTCAGCCACCATATTCACCGGATTTGGCCCCATGTGACTTTTTCTTGTTCCCAAAACTGAAGATAATCGAAAAATTTGAAAAATTTGAAATTTGAAAAGTCACCTTACTTTTTGAACACACCTCGTATAACTTCTAAAAGGTTTCGATAATCGAAAAATTTGAAATTCGCGAAATTTGAAGAGTCACCTTACTTTTTGAACACACCTCGTATAATATATAAAAATGAATGTAACCATGTACGTCCGCTGTAGACTCGTAAACGAATCGGTCCGATTTTGATGTTTGTTTAGAAATCATTAACGAGGAAAATTCGTGAAAATTTAAAATTGGGAAAATTGATAGAAAATTTGGAAAATTAATTAAAGTTGGCAGCTCCAGCTGTTAACAGCTGAAGGAGTATATGGCAACTCTCTAAAAATTATGCTGGCAGCCCTTTTTTAAACAGTTAAATTTGAAATTTGGTTAATTTTTTTTGAAGTTTTTTTAATGTTAATTTCGAAAAAATTTATGTAAATTGTGAAATTTATCTCATAATTATATATAAAGGAGATGCCACGGGTGGACCCCGAAGGGTGAGGTTCCTAAAAATGAAAAAAGTTTCATTTGTAGACACGTGCAATAAGACTGGCAAACTTATTACCGTTTATTGCAGATGCGTACAGGAATACAGATCGTACGTCAATCGCACTGCGAGTAGGAGGTAGATGGCTTGAAGACGACACTTTCTTAAGGGGCGATATTCATGTAGGTACCTACTGAAGTTACAGATTGTTTTGTGTCTGTGTAGTTTTTTATTAGTACCTGTGATTAAATGTTAGTCTTTATTTTGTTTCTTTTTACGGTTGCGGATGAAACGCTATAGTCGAGTGCTGCGATTTCAAGATACCCGTTACTGTTTTACACAATTTAAAAATTTTAATTTCGCTGGTGGAAGTTCTCAAAGCGCCACCTAATATTCCCTTTTACTCAACGATTATCGGGTATACAAATTGTTGTCAGTGTATGGAATAAAATTTCAAGTTTGGGAGAGTTTTTGTATGACTCTTTTTTTTGTGGCTTTTTTGTGCGATAAAAAATAAACAACAATGTTGAATATTTTGAGTACAATTCATTATAACGTGCTAAATAAAATGAAATATTTTTTATAAAACAATTTTACTTTTTATTGCCATTTAACTTTTTATGAAGATATCTTCTGAATTTCATTTAAGGTTTTCGTTTTCTTCGCATTTGCTTCGAAAAATATGCTCCAAAAGCGAAATGCAATTATACACCTCAAGCGCAAGCCAAAAGGGTAGTTGGGGCCTCAGAATCAGACGAGCAACGAGCAGTAAGGCTAGAAAGTCTTCGAGTGCATGACGCTGAGACCCGTTCGTCTGAATCTCCCGAACGACGGGAAGTCGGTTAGAAAGTTATCGAGTACGCGATGCTCAGGCCCTTTCGTCTGCGATACTTGAGACAGGAAAGTCGCTGACAAAATATTGATTTAAATCTTGCTGCATTCCATTATGACATTAGCGTTGACTACAGTCTTTATCCAGGCATCGTCATTGGAAAAATGGATACAATTTGCACGTATTGCAGCGGATTCAAATTTAAGAACGCAACGCCAGGGACGTGTTGCGCCAGTGGAAAAGTCAAACTGCTAGAATTACATTCACCATCTGAACGTTTGCAGTTCTCGGTGCGACTTGCCTTCGCAATGACTATCAACAAAGCACAAGGACAATCATTGCAAGTGTGTGGACTAAATTTGGAGAATCCGCCCTTCTTACATGGGCAGCTCTATGTGGCCTGCTCGCGCCTCGAAAGATATTCACCTGATGGAAAAACAAAAGACATTGTATAACCTAAAGCACTTCAATAAATGTTGAATATAAACCTAAACGAAAATAATTGTATTTATTTCATTTTGCCCGGATATGGTACGTGGTAAGCCTTAGAAGACTATGTCAAGCTTGAGAAGAGGAGTGAAGCGAGGCGTGCGCGCAAGTTGTGCCGCTCCAAGGCTTGAATTGATTGTCTTTACAATATTTTTTTAAGTCTAATTAAGGCTAAGTCTCATTCCTGTGCTGCTCGCAGGCGGCGGCAGAGAGGCGGCTATCTATGTACTTATGTACCTAATATATAAACATATCCCCTCTTATGTGTGGAGCGCGAGGGGTATGCACATGCGGTCCGTTCATGCAATTATGCCGACGCTAGCACTTTCTGGGTGTGGCCTAGCCATACCGATCGGTTCTTATTTCGGCCACCCTTTAAGTACTCGGTACAGTGGGTATTCAATATTAGTGCATACTACACATGCTAGCAATGTAATGTTAAATCACATTGCATATAACTTTTTACTTAATACAAAACTAATGTACTGGGTGTCGGGAATAGCAGTCAACTTTTGGAAAAAGCACCTACTTTTCAGCGAATGCAGCCCTCACTACAGGGGGTGTAGCGGATATAAAAGTTTCCCAATAATACGGCCAAAGTCAATAAACGGGTTAACCTGTGAAAATAAGTTCAATATTAATGTCCGAGAAAATATACGTTTGAGTAAAAAGGGCTGACACTGGAACTTTTTTATGAAGGTTTTCTCGTCTCTGTACCCTGAGAGAATTCCAACGTTCGAAAAATGGGTATTTGAATAAGGACTTAAAGCCTTTGTAGGCCATTGACATACATGAATACATAGTCATACAAAGACAATTACTGAAGACATTGCTCTGAAATTTATTCCAGAAAGACCTATCCTGAAAGTGGTGTCACTAGCATGTAATAAAAATTTAAATATAATACAAACTAGTAGATCTCAATGTATGGTTTCAACAACAAATAGAGCCAAAAACAAAAATGAAGGAAATTAAAATGGAAAATTAAGGTATTTAACAAAGTGTAGGATTTCCTTCGGTCTGTGATCGGTGTGTTTAGTTACCGACAAGAAGAATAGCACTTTAATTAATTAGGCCACCTCTTTTAATATATTGTTTAATTACTTAACAAAAATAAAATACATATTTATATGTAGTTTGAAAATACCTACAAAAATGTATCTACACAGGGCAAGTTTTAAAATCGCCCTAGAGCTACCCGATGCTTGACCTGAGTTATGTGCCACGATCTGAAGCCAGTTTTAGCAAAACTTTGGCTTGCAGTAAGTGTAAACATGTTTTCAGGTGTTGAAAGGAGAGGCAAGTAAATTTGCTGTTTGAGGCCGCCTCCCAGAACAAAAGGCCACAAACGATATTCAATTTATTTATATATATATTTTTATTATATAAGGATTGGCTGATATGAAGGAATTTTAATCAAGCAGATGGCCGGTTTCTCTCCGTTTAAGTTTGCGGTTTTGGTTAGCCGCATCTGCAAAATAAAAGTGATTTTCATGCATTTTGACCATTGTCGATGGAGTTAAAGAGGTTGCGGCTTCCATTCGTTCTAAACTCAAAATTGTTCAGCTCCTTTTAGAAATTATTCCCCTCTTTCATTGCTGGCAACAAGGTAAATGGCGGTCAAATGGAATTTTTTCACCAACCGAGGAACTTGTCATATTGTTGTGGGCATCTCCAAAATATTTACTTTGACCTGTGAAAACTTTCCGGCCATTGCTGAGGTCTGGGGCACCGCCCATAAAAGGTCAGTTGGCTGTCAAAAAGGCTTCGTGCCGAAAAGTTAAGCAATAAAATTCTGTGAGTGGGTGGAAATGTTGCACAGGAAAGTATGATGGGCTCTTTAAGGGGGTGAGGGTGATTCATTTGTTATTATACCATACTTAAAAGGGGTTTGGAATTTGCAAATGGTTTTGCTGTCAAACAAGTGATCACCGCTCAACTTCTTCTCTGAAAGTGATACACTTTCAAATGGTATCTTCTTAGAAAAGTCTTAAGGAAAACTGTTGCTGACTTGAGTATTGATCTTGATCAGTCTTTTTCAAATAAAAAAAATGTGCCATACGAGTAACATAAGGAAGAAAAGACTGTACTTAGAAAGTGATTAATGAAAAATCTTAAATTGTTTAGGCCCGAAGCTCCGACTAAAAGTCCCTACTTTGGATGGTTCATGTCAATGCTAAAAGCTTTATATGGATTGAAAGCACCTTCTGTTATTCCTTACAAATTTGTGTAGATTTAAGATTTTCTGTTAAAGTTGTTTACGTAACTTTCGTTTAGCTTTTTGCATTTTTTACGAGATCTAATAATTGAGCTATTGATCTAAACAAAATCGAATTGTAAGCTTGATTTAAGTTTCTCCATTAGGTATATACCAAAATGTCTTATTAATAATTGATTTTAACGGAAAAGGTTGGTAAAAAATAGACAATTGCATAGCATACACATCCTGACATGTGGAACTCAAATTAGGCAATGAAGTTTAATATTCCTTATAAAAGCTCAATCACTAAAATGCTTTTATTGTTAATGACTAAGTGGGAAACTCTAAGGAATATATTTAGTCCACGATTTCTTACTTAAATTGAACAGCGAAGTCAAAACAACAAAGCAAAATTTCTTCTTGTGCTTATTCCAATATTTAAATTCCCATCAAATGAAACACTTGACAAACGGCCACGAAAATACTTAGAGAATAATGGCATTTTCAGCGTGCTGTCTATGAAAGGCAGCACGTCGAGTGAGTCCTGACACTGAGAATCAAATTATCAACCTAATGGCATTATCAACATATATATATATTCGTATATATATGCCATATGCGGGCTATATACATACACGGCTTTCTCATTCATAAATATCGTTTTGTGGCGAAGGGGCTGGGACCACGAGTGCTTTTAGTTGCCTAATTGCTTGGGAGACCATTCAGGAATCTTATAAAAGGTATTTACCTAGCTAAGAATAGACGTTTCCATCTTTTAAATGTTATTGAGTTTTTACACTATTTATTTATTTTTTTATTATTATTAAATTATAATTTTTTTATAAGACTCTATTTTAAATTTGAAATTTTAGTAGGGATTTTTTCGTTTTTCTACACAACATAAAACATATATTTTTGTCATTTCAAGACGATATAATTATTAACTAGTATATATACAATTATATGAATGATATCTCATTAAAGTGTATTTAAAATGCCTCCGAACTCTCTCAAACGACTAAGTATCTAATTACACAATCTCCCTCCGCTCATTATCCTATTTCATTCAAGCTCCCATTTGTTTGGTCTGACTATTAAATTGGACATCAACTATCTGCTGGTTTAGCCAGTGATATATTTGGGGAATCTGTTTACCGTGACCTTGGCTATGTCAACAACAGCCGAAATCATTGCACGAATAGTGGTGTAATACAATCAATTACTTAATAATCCCCGAGCTAAACTTTGCATAAACAAAAGTGCTTGGCGAAGGAAAGAGCGGACCCAGGACAACAACAAATCCAGAGGCCGCCCGGCAAGGCGGCGGATTTAATAACAAAAATCAGCTGTTCGGAGTCCTCGCTCTCCCTATTTCCGCTCTGAAAGCTCGCGAAGGGCGAAAGCTTTTGTGCGTCGGCTGGCCATGTGGGGAAGCGGGTCAACGCTGCGTATGCGTTACGTTTCACTTTCTCTGCCGACGAAGTAGCCCAGCTTCTTCCATTTGGCGGCTGCTGCGACCCAATCAGACTCGTTCTGATTCGGTTTCAGTTTCAGTTCCCGTGCAAATCTCGAGTCGTCTGGTTGTGTGTCCGCAGGAAAATTCATCCAAAATTCCGGCGCAAGTCGCGCACTGATTTCGATTTGTGTTACGGCTGCTGCCACCCCGAAAAGTAGGCAACGCGAACTGTGCAAGAAAACCCCACTCAAGTCGTGTGTATCGGTCTTTAAAGTCCAAGCTTTGCTGGTGCGGGAGTTTTTCATGAATGAATCGCTCGGTCGGCAACGGGCTGTGTTCATTCTGGGCGATGAGTGCGCGGTCTGAAAGTCCAGGCGTGCCAAGCCTCATAATGGGCCTTCGATTGGAATTGATGAACATGCCCAATGAAATGAAAACAATGTAGGACGTTCTTTGGGAGGAACGCATCAAGGTGTCTGCTGGGGCAATTGGAAAGCGCTGGCATATTCGAAGACGGCAACTTTAACAGATCTATGAGATGTTAAAATATGATTAATTGTCGCCTACTTTTAGGTAGAGAATATTCATAAGTACTTTGAAGTGAAATCCGCTTGTCCTAATTATTCATTAGAATACTTCCTTTGGGTGATCTGTAAATTTAGTTATTAAATACTGTTTTCGGTTAATACTTTTGATTAACTGAACTAATTTGTCCATATATATGTTCTTAGTGGTAGAACTGCTTAGGGGAACATTTAATTTTCAAGAATCACATACACCTTAAATGAAGTGGATACCGTGTGGGTTTCATTGAAAGCTGTCATCTTCAGCTTCAGTTTTCAATTCGTACTCCCACATGTTTAAATTCAACTCACGTGCTGGACTTTTGGAAGCAGCTCAATAGAAAGCCGCACTGACTCAGAAAGATTATAAAAACTTCCTAGGCCTTTGCCCAAATGTGAAATATATATTTTAGAATGCGTCCCTTGTTAGACCCACAAAGTGTCGTCGTCGTTGTTGCTTTTGGCCCGGCCAATACGTGATCAGATCACACAAAAAACCGCAACACCGACACCAACAACAATCTGTGAGCGGGGGGAAATACCTTTCCATGCTCCTTTGAGTTTGCCGTCGCCATGGCTGCCATTAAAGATGACACACGCCAGCCGGCTGACGCCTGCTTACATTACGAGTACTCTGTAGGCATTCCGGTATCAATTCCAGCACGGTCATCATCGCTCATACGCACCGTATACCGACCGAGCGCGTCCCCGCCCGCTGAGCTTAATTGCCGAATATTTGTGCGCGACACTACAAAGGCGTTCCAGCAATTTGCCAGTCGAAAAAAAAAATGTTTACATTTTCAGGCAAACTTTTTGGCAGTCAAGGATATATGAGCCTAGGAGTTTAAAATTACCAAAAGGCACTAGCTGGAACGCGGATAAAGTCGAATGGTCTACGCGTTTTAATTGCCTCCCGAAGAAGGGGTTTCCTCCTCTCTAAAAGTTTGCGTGTGTGCGCTCGGGCGAAGCGGGCGTGTCACAAGCGAGCCGAGGACCTCCAACAGGACAAATCTCCTGCCAGACAAGCCTTTCGGCTGTCGACAGTCATCAAAGCGGCTTAAAGTTCCAGTATCCAGTGCAAACCGTCTGGGCCAAACAGACGCACTCTCTAGCATTGGGCCCGTGCTGGTAAGTTGCTTTGAAATTGTAGGCCTCTAGCTTATGTTACGTATACGCCAAGTGCAACAGCAGTCAGCTAAGTCAGTTAAGCTCATCGGTACTTTGCTTGCAGTGAAAATCGTATATCGAGAGGAAGTTTTTTCCATGAAATTGCATGTAAATTAGAAAATATTTATAAAGCTTGCTGTGTTCGTCATTACCTAAAAATATAACCTATCAGAATTTAAACTAACTGTATTCTCGACATAGGATTTTTATACCCGTTACTCGTAGAGGGTATATTAGATTCGTTGAAAAGTATGTAAGAGGTCGAAGGAAGCGTTTCCGACCCTATAAAGTATATATAGTCTTGATCAGGATCAATAGCGAAGTTGATTAGGCCATTTCCGTCCGTCCGTCTGTCCGTCTGTCCGTATGAACCCTGAGATCTCAGGATCTGTTGAGATTAAGTAGGCAGATTTTTGAGGTCCCTACGCAGCGCAAGTTCATTTCACCATCCTGTCACGCCCACAAACCGCGGAAAATTGTGGCGTCCAGTTATTTGACAAAAGGTGGCGCTTTGTGTATTGCCATTAGTAAAATGAATATTTTAAAATTTAGTAAAACAGTAACGGGTTTCCTATAGCCGCGGCATTCGACTATAGCGTTTCTTCTTGTTTGGATTAGAAATAAACTATGGAGAATATTGAAAAATTATAAATATTTTATGCGGATGTTTTAACAAAAACCATATCATTACCCTGGATGGGGGAGAAATAAGGAACATAAGTTGATAGGGTAGTAAGTTAATTAAAGTTAAAAGACCCCGTATGGGCAGTGACGTCACAGTCAGTTAATAAATTTTCCTTAGTAGTGGTATTACCAACAGATGATGCCAAGATGATTTTGTAATTTTTTTTTGTATCGGATTCGCAATCGAGATGCTTTATTGTAAACATGACATGACCTAATTGCTGGGGTGTATTAACATTCGATAGGCGAAGCTAGCGTGTTTCTGGTTTTCAAATAAAACGTTTTTTAATAAACCCGATTTAAAGAATAAATTATTTCGAAATTAGGGTAGCTCACAAGTATATTTATTTTGAGGCAAACATAACGCTGGGTTCTCTGACTGGTTTTCTAGATGATTGTTGCTTTCGCAGCGACTTGTTCCCCGAATAACCAGCTTGTCAGGTAAACACTCGTGCTTATCAAATACCAGTAACGACTTGACAAAAAAGAAAATGAAATAAAATTGATACAGGTTAAAAACAAAGCCAGGTGAAGCGAGCTATGCGCGCAAATTGAAGCGTCAAAGTCACACAAAAGTCAGACAGGCACTTTATTAGAAACAACAAATGCTATATCCTTGGGACTGGCTAAGTCGATAAACTTTCTGCAGGAGGACAAACGATGTCCAGAGACATGTGGCAACAGAGTGTAAAGCTCGCTGTATGTCTTTCTGAGGACGAAATGCCAGCGATTTGCATGCCACTTGGCAGTTAATAAAGAACGATGCTGAGTTGGGTCAAAGTAGTGGGCTCTTAAATAAGTGGAAAAGTTAAATAAACGCTGTTGGTTAATAATTTGTTGAGGTGCCAAGATATTTTGACATGTCTGATATGTATGCTATTAGTTTAGACTTTAGACATAACTTTTAACCGACCTCGAACACAAATTCCTTTCAATTCGTTTGAACGGCAAGCATTAGAACTATGATTACTTCAGATTCCTGGCTTCTCCAACATCGCAACCATCCTCAAGGGCGAAGGAACAGTGTATGCTGAAAATTATTCTAAGTTTGCTGTCAGGCTCTTTCAAGTACGCCCAACTTCTTAGAAGAACTTAAGCGGTTCCTAGAACCAGGTTCCATCCGCGTGCTGTCTGCTTGTACTCAAAGTTGGCGAGTTGTCGCATACGCGACATAAATCCAAGCACATACACAAATACTTAGCTATAAGTATGTATACAAGGCCTATCCAGGACATAAAGTTCTGTGGAAGGACACTTTTTGTTGCGGAATTTGGGGGGGTCCTCAAGTTGGAGCGCTTTACGAGAGGCTGTCAAAAAGCCAAGTGAGACGTTTGTCCTCACAGTCTTTACAACTTCCGGCTTGTGGCTTCAGCTTCAGCATTTTGCTTGGCTGCTTCCAAAAGTATTCAACAGGATGGTGGGCTCTAACAAATTTTGAAAAGACAAAACCACGTAGGCTATGTGCTGCAGTCGGTGGCTAGTCACTCGATCTTTATAAATTGTCTTCTGACACAAAACGAACATTGGTAGACCGCATAAAAGGTAGTTTTAAGACATGGGGGGTTAATAGTTATATATCTGTGTATTACCGTATTTGATTGGCGTTAACTTAAAAGCGTAATTAATTAAGACAGCATGAAATGAATATAAACAGGGCTTGATAGCTTTTTGTTTAATCAAAGCAAGATAAATGGGATTAACGTGCAGCTTTCATTGACACAGTGACAAACAGTGCGGCATTGTGATTTTCATTTCCTATACAAAGTTTTACATATGGTAAACAGATTCTCCTCCTGGGAAATGGAAAACTAACTCACTGGCAAGAAATGAGTTTTGCTTGCAACAATCAGTTGCAATCTGTTTGGCTGCAAACTGGGCTTTTCCATGCTATTCTTTTACTTAACTAGATCAGTGAAAGTCCGTTTATTATTACTGCTGAAGAAGTTATTAAGAAACTAAGGTATTACTTTTAGGAAATTTGCTTACCAAGGTTTTACCAAAAGATGCTGCTCTATTAGTTAAAGATGGATTATCAGTTGGTGGAACAGTTGTATGGAATATTATTTTGCTCGTAGGGTTATGGATTATTGATAATGGCGGCACATAGCTACAGCCTTCCTTTCTGTTTTAACATTTAGTCTTCACAAGCTGAGCCAATAGCAAACTAAATCTGCTTTTAGTTTGTAGTAAAATAATTAGGTTTGAGAACATCTTGTAGTTATCTGCCTTAAATATGCCAAATGTATTTACTTAAAGTATGTTTGGCCGTGTTTTTGGAGTTTACAATGAAAAATTGATATGAATTTTCCATTAAATTAGCAATTTTTAGCTGTTTAGGGCTGTGAAAAGAAACTCATCATTGAAATTATGAACCCCCATGGAATGCTAATGAAATGATGGGCGCGGCCCAACCCATTCAGGTTGGCCGCCTTTCACTTAACCTAAGCGGCTTTCCAAAGAACTTATGCTAATTTTTCTCTTTCCATCTGGCTCAAACATCTTTCACGTAAACTTTTAGATACAAATATTTTATTCTTTTATGAGTTTTTACCACTTTTTGGTATCTTTCCTTCTGCGAGCAGGCCGAAAATCTTTTTTAAATGTTTTATAAGCTGCCATTTTCTGCCTTTTTCATTCCCCTTTATGCCAAGAGTTTTTTAGTCTTTAATATTTATTTGTGTTTATGTATGAACTCGAATTAGGGAAATCACTGTCGGGGAATTAGGGTGATGGGCAGAGAATATCACAGCGCTAACTGTGTATTCCTCATTTAATGAATTGGATATTCATTTTTTGCCGCAGGATTGCAAATATTTAAAATAGCCTTTCACATAACATACCCAATTTATGCTGTATTTATTGTATGCGGTTAATTTAAAATATGAATTATTATGTTTATTTGTTAAGCGTATTTAGTATTTTTGTACGGCGGAATATTTCATATTTAATTCCTTTTGTTTTGCCCATTAAATGCGAATCATGAATCAAATTGTTGTTGTGATTTTGTAAATTAATAATCGGAAAAGAGTTGTTTTTTCACTATTTCACTATTAAAGCGAAGGAGCATATTGGATAGAGTAAAAGGGTATATTCGACATATATATTTGTATATTTTATACATTTCATACCTAAATCTGGCTTGCACAAAATCGTTTCCATCAGCTATTGGCCTACTTTTTCTGCATTCTCACTTTTCTCCAACGTGCGTTTGTAGGATGCTGATTTTTGTCTGCAATAGCTATACCCATTTGTTTACCCTGCGGCTCTTCACTAAAATGTTGACTTTCCCAGTCGAAAAGAGAGCGTAAAATCGAAAATTGTTTGCTATTTTGCTGACCCACATATCCGTTTCATATTCGACACCCAGCTGTATCTAACTCGCTGCCACGCATTGTACTGCGAAGCACATTTGTTTACTCCCCACACACACAAACACACACACACACACGCCCCACACACTGCAATCTGCTTTAATGCCATATTAAGGAAAGCTGAATGGAATTGAAAAATGGGAAAATGGAAAAGTGGAAAGAGCGAGAGAGCGCAAGGGGGCGGCGCACATACACACATGAATGCGTAAATAGTCAACAGAAAAAAGGAGGACGGAACAGCGGGAAAACTGAGAGCGGAGCGGAAGCAGAAAAAATTAAAAAATACTACCAGGCTGATGGTAAGTTCGGGTGTGCAAAATAAAATCAGCTACAAATTCTAATGGAGTCCTTTTTGGAATCTGAAATTCGTTGAAGGTGCGGAAGAAAAGTACATAAATTTGGGAACAGAGCGATGGAACATGGATGCATCTCCTTTGCTTTTTGTCTTTGTGCATTTACTCCGAGACACAAACGCGCTCCCAGTGCTAATTTATCATGTCAGATATGATTTAAAGCCCCGCCACGCCCACTTGCACACGCCCTCCCCAACGAGCTGCAAAGTATGAAGGATAGCGGCAGCAATAGCCACAAGCTTAGCGTTTATGGCTGCAGCTCAGCCACACCCCCACAACCCCACAACCCCCGATATTCCAACACTCCAATTCATTTCGAATTTGTTGGTCGTAATGATAAACAACGCTATTTGTTGAATAGCTATGACAGCTTAATCGGTAGAGAAGCACTTCACACACAGAGCATTAGCTTTATTCCTGCCAGTTTATGCGGATACAAAGGTAAATTGACAGTGGGCAACATTTCAGCCACATACTCGGATCAATTATCCAAGCAAATGCCTGTAATTACTGCAACTAATTAAGCGGCTAATCAGGCCGAACCAAATCTGTCTGTATCATTGAATGTACTGACCGAAAGTCCGCAAGCCTCAATGTGCAATTCAAATTAAAAAATCAGGCGTCATTATTATGTAGTGGTTAATCGATTGACGTTGAGTAATAATCATACCTAAAGGGCGATTGTGTCGCAGCGAAAAGTTAAGCCTGTATGCATTTCAATTGCACTTAATTCAATTGCCGTAATTAACTAAAATATGCATTGAAATGTTAATGATGTTTGGGAAACGTTTCGTCAGCAGATGAAGTTGTTTGGCATTGACGCTGGAAAGTTATGTTTCTGAATTAAACAGAAATATTTCCCTGCCTTTATTAATAATGCCCTACTATGCAGCACAAGTTACTTCGCTAGAAAATCACTTTTCTTAATTGTTTATTTCACTAAAGTTGACAATAAATACCTTTAATTACGTATAATTTGCCAGCGCTGTCACCTTGCATTGATTAAATGAGCATTGACAATGATTATGACTCCGAATTGCCGCAAGGAGGCACGAAAAGTTCCCCTCCAGGAACAATTACCAACCTTCAGAGAAATTAGGGTCGCAACCAAGAATAAATTAACGGAGTCCACTCGGTGATTTATGCAGTCTGGGCAGGTGCCAGGCATCCAGCAGACCTCTAATTGTACATAAGTATATACAGCTGCGCTCAAAATAATAGAGCTAACACTCGAAATGTTACCTTTATGCCCATTATATTAGTGTTCAGTAAGCTATAGGCAATATTTAGTAGCTGTCCTTGATACAATCGATTTTTAACATCATTCTGCTTAAGTAACCCTGCCACACACTCTGACTTTTCCATAACTTTTAGGATCTATTATGAACATGTAATTGACAAACAGGCGGGCTCTCAAAATACATTTTATTATAATTATTTACAAGTATTATTACTTTGACTTTAGGTGTTTTAGTGGGGTACATACAGGTTCGTTAGCCAGCCCACCAATCATGGTCAGTTATTTCCAGGACACGACCTGAGGAGGCGACATTCCGTATCCCGCAAGGCGCGGAGGTGGCAAGAAAGAGGCAAGGACTTGCGCTGGAGATGACAATAAATGCGCCTAATTAGCGGAAGGCCCCGAAGGTTGGCTGCTGATGCCGCTGTTTTGGTAGCAACATAAATAAACACGGGCAAATAGATGCCTTTAATTAAAAAACTTTCATGGAATCAAAGTTGCAGTAAGCAGTAAGTCAACCGGAGAGCAGTGCAAACCAGCTGGTTGGGACCAGGGAAAATTACGAAGGCAAACAGCTTAATCCCACCAAGCCGTAAGCAAAAACCAGAGTCAAAGTCGGGTCGAGGGCGCCGTTCCCCAGCAGCTACGTAATAAACAACCGTCGGGAATCAGGACCTAGGAGCAAATCAAGACTCGGAATAGGACAACAAAGGACCCGAGCAATAAATGAACACGTAAATTGGAGAATGCACTAATGGAGGTGGGACAGGAGGTCTTTAAAATATCACAGGCGGGGGCTTGGCCTTTCCCGAAATTCGCTTCTCCTTTGTTTGTTTTTCGGTCCCTTTGGAACCGAGGAAAATTCATTTTCGGCTGACAAGGGAAAGCCCCGAAGAGCGTGTTAGCTGAAAGTGAAAGAGTTAAATGGGAAACTTGGCTGGCCCGAAAGCGTGACACTTGGGCCTGCGAAAGTGCCGAGAAGGGATTTCGGGTTGTTTCTTGCGAGCCAACTTGAAAGAGATATGTGGGATGCAAATGGCAAATGCGAGGTCGAACCTGAATAAAGTTATTTAACAGCATAGAAAGGAGGCTCAAATAGAGTTGTGTTTAGATGGGACATGGGTGGAAAAGGTGTAAGATAAGTGGGACTGCCCACATTAATGGCAGCTTTCTCTTGGAAAATTTCTTAAGAATGAACCAAAAATTAAAGTTAAAAAAATCAGAAACTTATTTATCCGTCACAAGGTTATCAGATTTTAATAAAATTTAAATCATTCCATACAAAATGAAAACAATTTGTTAAGTAAAAAATATCGGCGGAAACTGGTAGTCCTACCATTTAGTCAACCTCACAAAAATAAATTAAACTTCACCAATTTGCAGCTACTAATAATTGTATTATTATTATTTCTGTATTAAGTATAGAATGGAAATAAAATAAAATAAATTAAAACCAGTGTTAGCCTAAAGAGATTTACCAATATGACGCAGATAGGACTTTTTTAATAAATAAGAAGTCGAGCTCGTTACGAACTTCGCCTAAATGCTTCCTTGGCTTGAAAACCATAACTTAACCTGTCAAGGCCGTGAGAGAGTGTTTTCCCTGCATAATTAAAGCAACGCATGCGAGATCAATGACCTCATTAAAACGCTGGGTAAACCACAAGAGGAAGCCGACATGTCAAGGAACGAAAATATTAATGGGGAGTCCTCTTGAGTTCCTGGCACAAAGGCGGAAGACTAAGCCAGAGTGCCGCCAAAAAGTCATAAACTTGTCACCCATTTTGCAATCTGTAAATGCGGTCGGTGGGGTATATCTGAATCCGCCCAGTATCTCTGTAACCGCCAGGCACCTCTCCATTCCTCGACTCTTCCGCTTGGCTAGTTGCCATGGAACGGCGGCCTGATCTCCGCCAAAAAGGGCAGTAAACGAAATTCATTAGGACCACTGTCGCTGGCCGCAATCTTTGCACTCCGATTGTATCCACCAGATACACACATTCTTGGCCATTTGTTATCGCCTGCAATTTGTCAATGTCGCACTCAAATTAATTCATTAAAGCACATTCAAAGTGATTATGGCTGGCTCGTTTCACCACCAGCAATGCCAGTTTCTCGTGGCGAATTAAAAGTTTTCACGCGTTGGCCGGAAATGTGCGACAGTTTGCTCATTTCCATTTTGAATGTAAATGAGCTAGCTGGACGTGGTCGAGCTCGTGGCCCAAATGTGTTGGCGGCAGCAAGCGCAGGCACCTGCAGAAGCAGCGGCAAACCTCTCGTGTTTAACGCTCTCACCACTACTGGCCAACAGCTTTTATTGCATTTGGAACTGTTTTCTGTTTGGAGGGCACCAAAAAGTTTGCTCAACAACTTTCACGCATAGTTTGGTGGCATTTCAATTAGAAAACGAGGCGGGTGTACGTTGCATCAACAATCTAGCGTGCACATAATATCTCAAAGGGAAAAAACACCATTTCCAATTTTTAGACTCGAAGGCTTTATCCCACAGCTAGGAATGCAACCACACACGAAAGGCGTGCCAAATTAAATTAGTTGACAGCCAGATTGCCGCAGTAAGCCATCACCCGAAGTGAGCCGGAGAAGTTCTTGGCCAGTAAATTGATAAACAGCAACAGAGCGATGAGGAAGAAGCCTGAGTAAGCGCTCGAATGAAAATTCAATTAATCCAATCGGCGCAGGGTGGCAGGCACTACACCTTTCCGCTCCGTATAATAATAAAACCAAAGAGTAGCCGGTTTGAGCCAAGACCGCAATTAATGCATTGCGGAAAATCCTGGTTAAAAGGGTTGCCTTCTTCACACAAAAAGTCATTAAAGACCCGCCCGGCAAATCCAAAAGGGGAATAAAACGGCAAAAGCCGGAAAAGGAAAACTAATAGCAAATGCAAAGAGACAGCAAGCCAAGGAAAAATAAAAGGAAACTGGGAAACAGCTGAGGAAGAAAATCAATTTGTTGCGTGCGCATAATTAAATTTCCCCGACAGCGAGTGAGAATGTAAGAATATTTTGTGAATCCGCAGTGAAATTTCAAAATGTTTCGGGCTCGTGGAAAGGGAGGACTTCGGATCCATCCGCTGAAGACTTAGGCCCAGGCCGCGCTCTGCAGACAAACAAGCAATTTCGGCTGCATAAACTTCTCGGCGCTAGCAAAAATTTGGTCTTGTAGTTGCTGACCAACTAAAGAGGTGGCAAAGAAAAACTCTTATTCGGGTTTTTTTGAGTTCGTGGCTGTTGGCCCCTTGACAAGTCACTTGAATTAGTTATACGGTCGAAAAAGAGGCGCTGCCTAGCCAAAATACCAACTGAGAGCTTGTAATGGGAGAGATTTTTTGGATGTTCACCACAAATGTATTAACTCTTTTGACCCAGCTTAAATATTAACTTGGAAAATTAATTTTTAAGTTTAAACTAATGCTGTTACTTTAAAGTCGACATGTAAAGGCATGTATTCGAAGGAAAGGCTCAATAAAAACGTGAAGTCTTTAAAGTCACGTTTGGCCTACAATAGCTGCTTTTTGTAAGAATTGGTAAAGATTTCCGAGCAAACTGGCTTGATTCGTCTAGCACTCACACATCGATCTATGAAAATGGAAAAGCGAAAGCGATTCGAATGACGAATCCAGTTGATTTCCCTCCTTTATTGCCTTTTCACGCTTTAAGTGCCGAACTCTTTGTTTTTCGGATCACACAAGTTTCCGACTTAGATAGCCAGGCAAAGGGAGAGTAATACACGCTTGTATATAAAGGGGAGCACCCACACACATATACCCAATGGAAGGGGAAAGACACCGAAAATCAAATAAAATCCGAATAAAAACGTTAAGAAGCGAATAGCTTGCAAGTTTCGTTAAAATGCAAATAGCTTTTAACGTTGATTTTGTTTAATGTTGAAGCGAGAAGTCCCCGAGGCAAGTTTAGGGAACCAACAAAAACCAAAGAAAAAGTTAGATTTCTATTTTACTAAAATGTTCATTACATCTTTAAATCGTTTATTTATCCGATCTAATATATATATAATTTTAAACGAATGTGTTTTTATTTTAGTAAGTCATCTTAAGGTAGAACAAGGAATTGTTATTTAGCAATGCAGACCGTGTGCCGCCTTCTGCCTTTCTGAGTATTATTAACATTAAATCGTAATGTTTTGGAAATATTTATGCTACCTTGAAACTTTTTTTCAAGTACGCTCACACACACATATATTTGTATTTTACTTGAATTTTAATGATGAATGCAAACTTACAACACAGAAAGTTCTAAGCTCTTTCATATCCCAATGTATACTTGTGAAAGTGTGTATGCGTTGATGGAGCACAACAAAATTTGCATAAATTCGTGCAAACAAGGCGATGGAAATTGTTTTAGACTTTGGTTGCCTGGGCTGTCTTAGCTTTTTTCGAAATTACATTTTCCCTCAGGCATGAACAAAAAAACATGACAGCCGAGATGAGAGCCAAAAATCGAGAGGGCTCGACAGAGGAGGACTAGTCTTAAACGACTTTGGCACAAAACAGAATTCAATGGATGTCAAAATCAAAAAGAACTTTTTCATGATTGCATTAGAAATCATTATGCCCCATGGCAAACTTTCTGTAATAGCTGTAATGAGTTATGCTGAAGAAAACATCTTCAAAATACCAGAATGGAAGCAGATCCATTTTTCTTTAGGTCATTGCTATAGGAGTATGAACTCTTTACAATCTGATTCGGTCCCTTTATGTCTTGCCAAGTATAATCATTACCTTCACCGCCCTACGAATGTTATTAGTAAGTAATTCAACAATTTTGATCAATTTGCTTTATTAGCCCAACATCAAGGTTTGGCCTTCGACTTTGGCGATGCCTTATGGACCTTAAAATCTCAAACAAGTCCTTGGAACTCACAACTAATCCACATGTCTGCAATTGAGTTAAGCCAAGGCTATGCTAACAAAACTCATTAATGTCAATCGGCATTTAGGGCAATCAAAAGCACAAGCAACGGTATCAGTCAGAACCCGAAAAAGTTGTGCCAAACTAACGACCTTGTTGCCTACAATTACGACACTCAAACACAACAACAACAGAAGAAATAAGAACAAGAGGAAACGCTATAGTCGGGTGCCGCGACTATAAGATACCCGTTACTGTTTTACAAAATTTTAAAATATTATTTTGCTAGTGGAAATTCACAATGCGCCACCTATTGTCAGAGGAAGTTTATAGGATGCTTATAGTGACGTTACTGCCCATGTAAGGCCTTATAACTTAATTTCTTTATAAACAGCGAAATAATGTTCCGATTTAAGGCATTCATAATAATATTATAGACGCCACAGTTTTCCGCGGTTTGTGGGCGTTAGAGTGGGCGTGGCTGGGTGCAATTTCGTGGCAAGTTGCAGAGGCATCTCCTTAATACGTGCTCCTAAGCAAAATTGTGTAGCTCTTATAGTTTTTGAGATTTTTGCATTTTTGGTTTTTCGGGTTTTGTGGGCGTTAGAGTGGGCGTGGCTTGATCGGAAGAAAACAATTTGCATTGGGAGCATCATAAAAACCTACATGCTTAATCCGAACTTTCTATCTTTTATAGTTACCGAGATATTAGCTTTTCTAGAAAATCCGAAAACCGGCTTTTGAGCCTTGTGGGCGTATGGGTGGGTGTGGCCGGATAGTAGTACCACTATAAGATGCGCTGGCATCTGAAGATTATACTTTTTGAATTTCAACATTCTAACTCCAATAGTTCCTGAGATTTCAGCAATTTTAGTTTTTTGCGATTTGTGGGCGTTAGAGTGGGCGTGGCAGGATGCTGTAATAAACTTGCGCTGTCCCGGGACCTCAAGAATCTTCATGCTTAATCTCAACGTTGAATCTGCTATAGTTCCTGAGATCTCAGCGTTCATACGGACGGACGGACGGACGGACGGACGGACGGACGGACGGACGGACGGACGGACGGACGGACGGACGGACGGACGGACGGACAGACGGACATGCCTCAATCGACTTCGCTATTGATCCTGATCAAGAATATATATACTTTATAGGGTCGCAAACGCTTCCTTCTATCTGTTACATACTTTTCAACGAATCTAGTATACCCTTTTACTCTACGAGTAACGGGTATAAAAATCAACTTTTCCGGCTCAAATGTTGCGAGTTTTCTTAAGGCTCCCTCAAGGTTATGTTTTTGCTTTGTCGCTGGCGACTAATTTTTGCACAAACAACGAGCGACACGCAAGGAAAAAACAAACCACCCACGCCAGCACCAGCACCAACACTGACACACACGACCACCAGCTGTAACGGTAATAAACAACAGGCCATCAGCGAAAACAAAAATAACAACTTTGGCAAAGCACAGTGGTTGCAGGCTCGGTCCAAAAGATAAAGAAATCTAACTATTTCGAAATTCAATGAGATTTTAATTTAAGTTAAAACAGTGAATATGTATTGATACTTCCCTAGTTATAGACTTCGTTATTCCCATTTATCAAGCCTTCGCTGTGGGTTACTGTAAGACCGTCCTCCTCCCATTCCAAGTCGTTCTCTCTTTTTCGCTCTTCCACAAATTACGCAAGCAGTTTCTGTCGCCAAAAGTAGACAAATTCGAGTATCCGGACTTATTGTTATCCCGTCGCTGAGATCAAGGACAAAACGAGAAATTGAGCAATAACTGAAGTTCCAGAAAGTAACAGATTATACATTTAATCCCATAAAGTGGAATATGTTGTTAATTGAATACAATAAATTGGCAAACATGCGCTAAGAAAGCAAAAACAATGTAAGAATGGTAGTGAGGTGCGAAAGAAAATACATGTTCAGCACAGCCTCTGGTAAGCCGACTCTCTTTCTTGTCCTGCGAGTTTTTCCCTCTCTACAATATGCCACAAAAAATAGCACCATTTCCTACGCGAATCCAGTGAAAAAGCGCACAATAATACAAGCCCAACAAAAAGGACAAAATCGCAAGGCGAAAGATAAAAGAGCGCGAATGCTGAAATTTTTTGTTCGACGCTGCAAGCGTTACATGTGTCACACACCCAGCCTTCCCTTCTCCTCCCCACCCCTGACCGTAAAACCAGACATGAATAACTGCCGGCGTTGCGAAAAAAATAGAACAGAAAAGATAACCAACCCAAAAAGCGGGCCCTCACGGCGGCCAAAACAAGCTTCGAGAGCGGTGGCACAGAAGTTCGAACAGCGACTTCCCTCCGGCGGATTTTGGCGCAGGTTTCGCCGCATAAAACTCGAAAATCATCAGCTACTGTGCCCAGAGTCGAAATCAGTCACAGATATTCTGCCACGCAGAATACAAAGACCAATTAAAAGCTTCAGTTTGCCACAAGATTTATGCGGCAGCAGTCACTGAGGGGTTCTTCTGTTTGCCCAGGACTCCTGCTCTGGGCCAATTTTTTAGCTTAACGCAAAGTTTATGCTGTGCGATACAAGTGTATTTGTCCGATTACAATAAGACTAACTAACTTAACAATCATGTTATTATTACCTATTTTAAATTTAACCTAAGAAGTAAAGGCTTAAGAATGTGTTCATCAACTGCTGTCTCGGACTATCAAAACAAAGGGGGTCGATGTTTTCTTTCCATCAACCATCGCTTCAAGTTAGAACGACGGACCGTTTGATTGCAAGACCCCGCTCCGACTCAGAATCAAACTAATGCCGGGACTGAGGTGAAAAGCCTCCTCTAACCGCAATCCAGGTGACAAACATTGTCTGCGGCGACGACAGTCGGTTAGCCGAACTTAACGCGCCACTCTTTTCGGGGGAGTAGCAGCAATTTAAATTGAAACAAGAAGAAAAGCAATATCAAATAATATTTTGCTAGTGGAAATGGACAAAGCCCCATCTTTTGTCAGAAAAAGCATGTTGAGTAACTGACGGTGACGTCACTTTCCATGCGAGGCCTTCTAACATAAATTTCTTCATCAATAGCGAAATAATGTTCCGATTTGAAAAATCTTTCGATAGATATTGACAAAAATATGGAAGGTATACACTATAATATTATGGACGGACAGACAGACCGTCAGACGGACATGTTTTAATCGATTTCGCTATTGAAACTGATCAAGAATGTATACACATTATAGGGTTTGGAAATGCTTCCTTCTACCTGTTACATGCTATTCAACGAATCTAGTATACCCTTTTACTCTACGAGTAACGGGTAAACCAATTACGAGTACAGGATCTCAGTAAATAGGTGGGTGTGACTGGGACCTCCAGATCGGACACCCAACAGATAAAGCACTCAGAACAAAGGCATCCCCAGGAGGAAAGGGACGAGATGTAACGCTTTTCACTGCAACCAGGGTAACCACATAATTGAGTTATTACACTCACTGACAACACTGCCAGGGCTCATATAAATTTCCACCAACGAGCAGCCACAAAAACTAACAGAAACACAGAAAAACTAAACAAAGACTTGGGCGGGACAGGCGTATATGGCCGAAAGCAAATGCACGACAATTTATGGAATCTTTCCCTGAGCTACATCGAGAATAAAAAGCGACAAAAGGTAATAATTAGACTGTTCTTGAAATTTAAATCCGATCTTTTTAGGTTTAGCCCACCTAGCTTACAAGCTATTCTCAACCGGCCCTTTTCTTATAAATTGCTTTCAAAACTTTCAAATAATTTAAAAACTTCTCTTCTTCCAAATGGTTTTATTATTAAGCCTAAAACCTTTTTAGCATTCGCCTTGTCAAAGAAAGAATAATTAGATATATAAATAAAAGAAATATAATTAAGCCAAATAAAAGAAAATGGTATCGTCTTGCAGTGTAGGTCTAACAGAAGGCGTTCATAACCCAGAGCATATGATAAATAACGCAAACACACACCCCCAGCCACGTAAAGACCCTTCTGAGATGTGTGTGTGTGTGTGTCTATGAGGGTTTGTCCCAAGTGCCACTCCCCTGATCCACTCCTCAGGCTGCCCCGAATACACCGCGCACATCGTTAGTACGGCGAAGAAGACGTCGACGATTCTACCGCTGAACTACGACCTCAAGTCACGGCTCAATGCATATGTATGCGTATTAAGGATGCTCCAGATACACACACAGTCGCACACAGACACAGCACTAACTGCCGTTTGGCCTGTGTCAATATGTATGTAAATAAGCGGGAAAACAAGTGGTTATAAATTTCCAAGGATGATGCCGCCGGGCGAATGAGCATACGACATTGCGTATACGCACCATCGACGGAAAACGCCGTCAACCGAATATAAACCCATGCATACAGACTCCTGTCTGTATGAGGGCATACCCTAATTACATTTTCCTTAGGAAAGGAGCCGCCGATACAAACTCAATAACAAAAAGGGATCAGGATAATATGAAAAATGGGATAGAGGAAAACCATATCAAAATAAAAGTACGAGGTGTGTTCAAAAAGTAAGGTGACTTTTCAAATTTCGCGGGCAACATATTTTCGATTATCGATTTTTTTGTTTTGTTATATTGGTACACTCTTCCCTAACATCTGTACCAAGTTTCAATGGAACATCCTCTTTTGTTTGGTTGTGAGAGGCGTAAAGTTACAAGTTATTTTGCGAGCTCGGCGATTTTTTGCTATCGAAAAATATGGATCAAAGGATTTGCATCAAATTTTGTGTAAAAAATAAAATTAAGTGCTCTGAAACACTTGAAATGTTGACAGTGGCATACGGTGAAACTGTTCTGAGTAAAAAAAATGTGTACAAGTGGTACAAACTCTTCCAAGATGGCCGGGAAGATGCCAATGACCAGCCTCGCTCTGGACGCCCAAGCACGTCAACAACTGATGAAAACGTTCAAGCAGTGACGAAAATTGTTTTGGAAAATCGTCGAATCACTATCAGAGAAGTTGCTGAAGATGTCGGTATATCGCTTGGCTCGTGCCATGAAATTTTTTCAAACGTTTTGGGTATGAGTCGTGTGTCAGCGAAGTTTGTTCCGAAATTGCTGAATTTTGACCAAAAGAACCGTCGCATGAGCATCGCTCAAGAGCTGTTGAATGACGTCAACGACGACCCAGATTTACTCAAAAGGGTCATAACTGGTGACGAATCATGGGTATATGGTTATGATATCGAAACCAAAGCCCAATCGTCCCAATGGAAGAGCCCAGGCGAGCCAAGACCGAAAAAAGCACGCCAAGTTCGATCAAATGTCAAAGTTTTGATCACTGTTTTCTTCGATTACCATGGCGTGGTGCATCAGGAGTTCTTACCATATGGTCGTACGGTCAATAAACAGTATTATCTGGAAGTTATGCGCCGTTTGCGAGAAGCAATACGAAAGAAACGTCCAGAATTGTGGAAAAACAATTCATGGCTTTTGCATCCACGATAATGCCCCTGCTCACTCATCTTTGCTTGTGAGAGATTTTTTGGCCAAAAACAACACCACAATAATGCCTCAGCCACCATATTCACCGGATTTGGCCCCATGTGACTTTTTCTTGTTCCCAAAACTGAAGAGACCTATGAAAGGACGGAGATTTGCAACGATTGAAGAGATAAAGACTGCATCGCTGCAAGAGCTCAAGGCTATACCGAAAAGTGCTTATGGGAAGTGCTTTGAGGATTGGAAAAACCGTTGGCATAAGTGTATTGTATCTGAGGGGGATTACTTTGAAGGGGACAACATAAATATTGATAAATAAATTAATAGTTTTTCTTGAAAATACAAAGTCACCTTACTTTTTGAACACACCTCGTAAACATAAACAAGGAGTATCTAGAACTAATGAAGCGTGTTAAGGAGAGAGGAATCGCCGTGGCAAAAGATCTATTAACTATGATATAAAATTAAAGCTCATTTTGTACACACCAAACTGACCCTGCCTGTGTGATGACCACCATCCTTGAAAGTTTTTAATATGTTTATTTCTGTAAACGCCACCGTTTCGTCGTCAATGTCTTTTATTACTGCTGCTGTTGTTGTTTATTATTCGCTCCAGTCCGACCCCCTTCGGTCTCATGAAACCATTTTATCACCAACCTCATGGAGGGGTTGTCCACTACAAGTTTGCAGCTTTATTACACTTCTCATAGAACCCCATAAAATTAAAAGCAATTTTGTCGCTGCAATACTTTAACTTTTGTTCGTTTCCCTGTTGGGTTGAAAGTTTTTCTTATTTATCTTCGATTGCACTATCACTTATAACTTGTTTTTCAACATAAGTAGTATCCACACCTCAGCTACTGTCAATATCTCTGATAAATTGGTGATTAATTACATCCATTACTAGTAATCTAAAAGTGTATACGGTATCAGTTGAAAAGCGACGGTAGAAGAAAATATTGTTACCGCTTCTACTCTTCTCTGTAATCGAAATATATATTTTTTGTCTATAATTTGTTAAGAAATTAGGGTTAATAAGCCTTTTATAGGCATTCGGTAACGCCAGTTAAGACATTAGTCCATTGTTTACCCAAAAGGTGGCTTTTTAAAATTACACAGACAGGTTTTCGCTGCTGGCATATATTTCAGTTGTAGTTTATTTGCAAGCAGTTGCTTGAATTTGTAACCATTCAAAAAAGATTTCCTAATTTAATTCGAATAGAAGTTTGCTTACGTTTTGTGTTCCGGTTGAGCCATATGACAGATAAACTTAGTTGTAGGACCTCCTTTACAAGATCCTTCAAATATTTATAGGCATCATTGAATAGCAGCTCGCTACTACTACTATAAAAAGGTTTCTTGAATGTACCTAGGCAAGCCTTTCCTATCTTCTTTTAACTTCCTCATTGAACGACTTAAGAACATGTGCCACGATGCATTTGTCAGCTGTTTTTCTGAATATCGTCAAATCAATTTTTTTGTGGCTTGGAATTTTCCAGTTCATGCCACCTAGGAATGTTCTTGAGTGAACAACGGATCCCTTCTTATGGTCAGACATGTCCATCTTCGGCGACTTTCTTCCTGGATAGCTTCTGCCAAAAGTCGTAGCCCGTCCAGCATCGTCATATTTTGCAGGATCTGGTATACCGCCTTTAACATTGGAGGTCCGCTTTGTCAGGTGCTCCTGTCCATGCGGACCTTTTGGTAAGTGAACTCTATGCCGGTGACTACCATGTTTTGGTTTGCAACATTTTCGCTTTGGAGGTTTCTTTTTTCCTATCTTTTCACATCCCCACCTGCATGGTCCTCCAGGTCCTCCCGGGCCGCCCGGTCCCCCGGGTCCACCCGGACCACCGGGTCCATCTGGACCACCAGGCCCACCAGGTCCTCCAGGACCCCAAGGCATTCCGGGCCCGCCAGGTCCACCAGGGCCTCCGGGACCGCCAGGCCCCATGGGACCACCAGGCCCACCTGGACCCATCGGACCGCCTGGACCATTTGGTCCACCTGGTGCTCCTGGTCTTCCACACTCGCCGGGCTCACTGTTCTTTGCAGTTGAGCTATTTGGAATAACTTTCGTAGTTGTCCTTTCGGTTGGAATGGCCTTTGTAGAAGATGTTTCCGTGGGAGTAATTTTCGTAGTTGTCCTTTCGGTTGGAATGACCCTCATAGAAGTTGTTTCCGTGGAAATAAAAGTGATCGGAATTTCTGTAGTTTTAATTTCTGTCGCTTTTGTGGACTCCTGGCCTTGCGGTGATGATGGGAGAGGAGGGCAACTGCTTCCTGGCTTACACCAGCCACTTCCTTTGCAATATGCTCCTAAGGGCAACGGGCAGTGCTCACCTGGGTCAAGCCAACACTTCTTTTCCGGGATGGGAACATTGCACTCCGGTTTCCAAGGAGGGCATATTTCCGCTGGCGGTCGGTTGTAACAACCTGGTCTCCAGGAGGGGCACGATTCGGCCTGCAGAATCTCACAAGGATCTCTTTTGATCATGTCGCAAATCTCCAATAGGTGACTTTGCAGGCGGTCCATGGACATCATTTCCGGGCTTAACTCGGCGCTAACTATCCTCTTCTTTGCCTCGGCTAACTGGGAAACGGATATCGGGTCAACGACTTTGTTGTTAGCCTGAACCGCAACCTCATGAAAAATTCGGTATTTTAGCCTCCTCTCATCTTTGCCAAACAATCCCATAGCCATGAGCATCATCGTCCCCGCTAGGAGCCCTTTTGAAGCAATATATGTGGAGGTTGTAAAAGTCAGTATCTTCTTTAAATCAGAGCTGGTTCTGACATACCATAGAAAAGCAGAGCGCGAGCCATCTTAGTCGCATGTATCCCTAGAACTGGTGTTTTGCTTTAATACATTTTATTTATTTATTTTTGGAAAGTGCGCGATAATCGAGTGATGCGACCATAAGATACCCATTACTCGGTTCACCCATTCATTCCCATTGTATGCTACCAGCAAAAACTCTTATTTTTATTTTATATAGAGCCCTCCGTTGGCATAACCATACACTGAGGCATAATACAAAATGCGGTGACGTCGTTGCCCATTTATGACTTCGGCGGTGCGAAGGTATTCATAGGATCTGCATGCTTTTTTCGAACTTTCTAGCTCTTATAGCTTATAATTAATGAAAGAAAAAATATGTACATAAATTATATTTTAACCACAGGTTCTGTTAAATACTTTTGGAGAAATACAAAATGCCGCCAGCTCTAGGAGTAAAGGGTATAAAAATAAATTTTATCGATTCGATCCACTAGATTTGCTAGCAAGGCGCTATGCCACGGTGAATGTACGAGTATAAAATGAATATTTTTCTTCAACATAAATGAATTATTCTAGTACGGTGGCAGTTTAATTTCCCTTCCTTTACTAACTGTCAGTTGGTTTATTGCCTGTATTATCAGTGTACAAATCCACTTGGTCTTAAGTCACTATTTAAGTGAGGCAACAAACTTTGATCCTGTCATAAGACATAATGCCATCCATCATTAAAAAGACCGCCCAGGGGCCGATGTGTGCCGCCACGGCAACAGCCATCAGATCATTGGCATTGTCACTTCGAGGCAAATCGCGTTGCCATGCCATCTCAGAAATTTCCGAATTTTCCAGGCCGATTATTTATGTGGGCCCGGCGACAACAAAACAGGAGCATCAATCATTTCCGGGCAATCGGATGACATTGCCCCGGGACCTGCCAGAAGGTGAAGGCCCCAACGAAGCATATTTTTAATATATAAATGAAAGTTTAGACTGTCATGTTGATGAATTGAAATATTGCCGCACGAATGCGTTACGCAGGTAATCAAGCATCAAATTGCCGGGGGCTGAGTCGGAAGGAAAAAATGATCCAGGAATAGCTGGGGCACAGCCTGAGCTTTACGCTTTAAATGCCTCCAAAGTGGATGTGCTGTTTACGTGGGATTGGGTGGCTCTTCAAATGAAGTAATCAAAGAAGGGAGAGCTCCCAAAGTAAACAAAGTCGGAACGAGTTGGCGGCCCCACAGGGAGTACCACGTGTTAGCCTACAATATATTTATTTAGTCAAATCAATTTTATGGCTTCCCCGTTTTTATAGCGCCAAACGTAGCTGAAAAATCCCGGCAGAGGTTGTCATTTCCACTTCCTCTACCTCTAAATTTGCAGTCGATAAACGCGTACAGAGAAAGAGTTCTAAAAAAACCACAAAATTCAGCGGAGAAGCTATTTCAGTTGGTACCTCCTGAAATTTATATCTCAAGAATATTATATACTGTCTGCAAAAGATTTTTAATTTGACATTTATCATTTTTAAGTATGTTTTTAGTTTTTTAATTCATAGACGCATAATGAAACATTTCATTGGTTATATAAAGCCTGAGGTCACTCTAATTTAAAGAGGAGTTATAAAAGGATTTATCAACGAACTCCTGCCCTCAAGTAGCAACACCTGATATATCTAAGCCTGAAAAAGTAATAATAAATTTAAAAATATGATATCATATTAAGAAAAAAATCTATACATTGAGGAACCTATAACCTAGCATTTGGCATTCTCACTGCAGTGTATGGATGTACGGGTGATTAAGTGCGGGGGTGTTTGTGTGTAGAAAAACGATAGGGGAAGCAGCACCAGAGAGCCAAACCTCTGCTCTGGCTGTGTGCTTGGCTGTTGATGCCGATTCGCAGGTGCGTGTGTGTGGCCCATCTGAACTTTTAAGCTAATTTGAAATGTTAATTTAATTAATTTGGGTGCGTAGTTCTTAATGAAAATGTCAGGAAGTCAAAAAAATCCATTGCTTGTGGGCCAGGAAAATGGGCAAATAAAGGTTATAAGTATGTCATGATGGCAGGTCTCTGTATTGTTAACGATACTGACAAGAGCTGTCATCTAAATTTTAAAACTTAAATAGATTTTAAAGTCTAACATAGAGATGGCATCAGTAAAATTATAACAATTAGTGATTAGTTTTAAGCATTCTTGTTGTAAATTTGGTTTCGTACAGTCTGAGCAGAGTATCTTTGAAAATGCTAGAAACTATGTAAATTTAAATTATAAACGTAAAATACTGGAAAAATAAATTAACTTAAAAACCTCCAGAAGAAGAAGACGGGAAGCATTATGTATAAAACAAAAAGCGCTCAGAATGATTCCCTCGAAGTACCGATTAAACGGCCTAGTTATATATTCAAACTTACTGTTTCCACTGAAAACTTTTAATGAGAAATGAAATTATTTGTGCATCCCTCTTTCGCAGGCAGGAACTACAATTTTCCAGCAATAGAAACACAATTATGGCGAATTCGAACAAAGCTCCGTCAAAGTTCGTTAACAACAATAATAGGGAAGGGCGCAAGAAACGCAGCTGCAACCACGGCATCAGTAGGGGCCACAAAATGTAATCGGCCAAGGACGCAGATCTGAAAAGGGCCCACTCAGTGAGCAGTGGGCAACGGTCAACGGAAACAGCAATAGCCACCTCTGCATCGCAACAATCGACAACAAGCGCAACCACAACAGCAGCAACATTAAGAAACCACACAAAAATACGCAACATAAATGAAGTTAACAATCTGTCAAGTTGCTAAATTATTGCTGCTGCTGACAGCCTTCTTCTTTCTCGATTCCCCCGGCGCTGCCTCTTTAGCCTTCGGCTTGAATCCTGCCTCCTCCCCTTCCTCCTCCTCCTACCACCCAGAAACCACCAACCTCCCGGCATCGGGTGTCCTTGTCCTGCATGCGGCCAAGATAGAAACAGATTTCACAACAACGCCAGCTACAAAATCGAATGCGGCTACGCGGACTTCCCTTGCGACAGCGACGGCAGCAACACTTAGCAGCAATTCAATTTGGCCGACAGCAACACAGCCAAAGAGTCCACGTAATGCGCGTGAGTCTGAACGTCAGAAACGTCAAAAGCAACAGCCCGCAACCCAGCATCAGCAACAGCAACAGCAACAGCAACAGCAACAGCAGAAACATCAGCGCCCGCAGCGGCAACAGGAGCAGCAACGTCAACGAATGGCCGTTTTAATACCTTCCTCGCTGCACGTTGATATGACGCATGTGCAACAGGGGTTCCAGAATTTCCTCGACTTTTTCCAACTGCATTTATCTAATGTCAGCGTCGACTTCCTACGTGATGTGGGTGAGTAAACACAAACCGAAAAACAAACCCATCAGAAACAGGCCAAGCATCCTTGTTTGCCTTGTTTGTTGCCACAGCCCTGAAAATCCCTGCCAACATGCATTTAGACATCGTGTTTTATCGATGATTTGTGTGTGCCTGATGCTCAAGTTTCCTCTTTTTTCCGTTCAAGCCATTCCGCACGAGACGGAGGCTGAAGGTGGCAGTTTATGAAGATGAATTGGCCGGCTGTTTGCTGGGGGTAAATGTTTGCCGGCAGCCAACAGAGTGGAAGTTATGGGAAACTTTGCTAATTGAGTGAGGAAATACAAATCAAGCGAATGAATTAAAGTTGATGTTATCAAGGCTGGCAAATCTCTGCTCGGGATGTCTTAACTTTTTCAGCTTTCGAAGACATTGCTTTCCGACCCTCTGCAAACTCATTTTGCATGCATTATGCTTTGATTTCTTTTCCCTCCTTTTCCAGACCTTTCCTTTTCCATAAATATCCATCGTTTTTCCAAGCAAATTTAAACTAATTCAAGCACGTCCTGCCTCTGATTCCTTTTAGAGTTGGAGGAGAGATGGGAAATAGACAGCCAGCTTTTACGCATTTCCCAGCAAAAGTTATAGCTTTAATTACGGAAACTTCCCTTCCTACTTTAAGCTATCTTTCGTAGTCGTTGACATCGTAAATATTTATGCTCCCTGCCGGTGACAACTTACAATTTCCTTTCTCAAACCTGCCGCTTTTTTGCGAGGAGACCTTTTAGTTTTGCGATTCTCGCTGAGTCGCAGAGAAGGAGCTCGAGCTTTAAAACTGACTAGGAGCTGTCACTGCTGGAATATCAATTTGCAGAATAATTGGACAACATGGCGACTGGCAATTTCACCGCACAGACATTCGCAGAGGCTTACACAACAGCAACATGTGTAAGCATCCAATCAATCCACAACACCCTGTGTGAGCTTTTTATATAATACAATTATCCAACTATTTCCCCGGCAAGGTCCCGTTTTATTTTGTCCTGAGGTAGGAGGTAAAAACCAGTCTACGAGCCTCTCGTTTTAGCCTCTTTTGTGCCGTTGCCAACGTTGGTCAGCATATAAACTTGCAGCCTTTTCTCCGGACATGAACTGCAACTGGGGACATATGCAACTAGAACCCATTTCAATATTTTGCAGAACATTAAAACCTGCAGTGCAGTAAGACAGCCAAGTTAAATTACGGCAAATGGAATTTATTTGTACGGATTGAAAACGTTACGTTAGTTTGGTTTGCAAATTGAATTTCGTTGTCGGGCACTTAAATCAATTTAGATGGCTGTGGGAGGAGGCAAGTTTCACCTGTTATTTATGACACCTTCGAGGCAGTCCCCTAAATTAAAGATATCAAACTTGGACTTTGTGAACAACAAACAACAAAAAATTGTTCCACTCAGCAAAAACTTTGGCGCCAAATGATTGAGCCAAAAAGTTGGCATGTGTAGGTGCGCGTTTGTACTCTGAAAATAACTAAAGGAACTGAGCACGGATAAAGAAAGTTAAAATAATAAGTCGAATAGCCAGAAGAGGAATGACCTGGCCGGGGATGAAACTTTTCTAAATGGAAGTGCCACCGAGAGTCCGAATACACATTCAGCTTATCGCGATCTATGGCCAAACCCATTTAAATAGCTTATCACTTGAGCAAACCTAATTCGACATAAATATTCACGAACGTAAGTTGGGATTTTTCAATGGCAAAGTTTTAATTTACAGAGACTGTTATTCACCAAGAAAAGTTCTTAAGCTGCGGGCGGAAAGAAGTCAGCGCATGGATCGGATCTGCCAGATATTTTTATTTACCATTTCTTACCTCAGTCGTAACACCCGGGGTATTGCTCCCCTGTCAAGGCCCTTCGGTGCCCAGGCATGTGAATCTCTGGCATTCATAACTCTGTCCACTTGTCGGATACTTGGCCAGTTGCCTGCGATGGCAGCCGGCAGACGTCAGCCGTTAGCAGGTCATGCTGAGAATCCACAGATAGGCACTTGGACCCTACAGTAGGGCCTTTCTCTTCAAGAGCAATGACAGTTTGGCTATTATAAAGCCAAATGCGAAGAAGAATTTTTCTAGAGGTGTTATATTGCCCAACCCAACACATATTTATTGCATTTGCTTAGGATTTAATGTAGGAGTAATTATAGACCAAATTATTATTTATTTTATTTCTGTTTAGCTTATTTATCATCTCCAGATTTCACATTTTTTGAGAAAAATATGTTTACTTATAGTACTTTCGAGTGACTATACTTTATTTTTATTCCTGAGTTTGCATCACTGATCAGGGAGCAGGGGCAACAACTGCTGCCGGTGCAGACAGATTTGCTATGGGCACGGCTGCCTTCATCAGCAGTAACAGTTACTACACCGCTTGAGCACATACCCACATACACTCGCAGAAAATCCTCCACCGAGTCAGCTCAAATATGCAGAACTTTTTTATATGCCTCATAAAATGTTTCTCTTTCTTTCTGCCCTTTCTGATGATGACTACCATGTCGACGACGGCGCACAGATTTAAGTGGCTTCATTAAATTACTCGAGCTGCCCAAATACAAGAGCGTTGTAAAGACTTTAAATGCGGGCATTAACGTAGACACCGACGTGGACCTCAGCGTGGATGTGAACAAGTTTGCGAATATGGACATTGACCCGCCCAGCCAGCCACGTCAGCAACATCACCAGCATCAGCAAAATTTGCAGCAGCGAGGGCGAGGGCGGGGGCAGGAGAAGGAGCAGGAGCCACATCCTCGTCAACAGCAGGACTCCAAAGCGAAGCAGTTGTCAGCGGACCAGGAGGCCTCCTTATCTTTCGGCGGGAATGGGGAAAAACTGTGGAACGACGCCCGCAGCTTCTCTGGTCACTGTCATCAGCTGGCTGAGCAACTGGCCCTCGATTTTAATAAGACCATCGTCCTGTGGCCCTGTCCGCGAATGAAAGTGAGTACGTCCTAACTTTAAGACCACTGACATGCAAAGGGAAATCTCGGGGTGAGTGCTGGAGGGTGGGCTATCGTCCGTTAGCACTTTAGTGAGAGAACGAATTGAGGTGCTAGAAATAACTTATTGTCAAGTTAGTACCCTAGGCATCTATCCGATTTTTATAATACTAAAGTTTTCTATATAAAAAGTGTGGTAAACCAACATCTTCTGTACAAAATTCTGTACTTCCGATTTAATAATTTGGATTGAAGTCAACGCAAAACATAATTACTATGTTATCTTTTGGAAATAATTTGTTATACCCTAACTGAGTGAGTTCCCACATTCTGATAAAATGTTAGTAATGCAGTGAATGGGACATTTTCGAAATCTCGTATCAGTCTGTCTGTTTCACTACCTTTTGCGAACCTAGCTTATTGGTTTGAAACCTTCTCGAAAGTCTTAGGATACGTCAACGAAGCTTTAGTAGGAAAACAGACGTCTATATCATAAACCTCCAATAGAAAGATCCTAATTTGATAAAATCAGACTGTGTGAATCGTTATTTTAGAGAAGATATAATGATTACCGATTAGAGAGAGAAAGAAAGTGAACCCTTATTTTTGTGAAAAAGAATAGCATTTATTTATTTAATTTTATATTTTCTAAAGCGTAGTAGGTGTGAAAGGTAGTAGGTGTCTCAGAAATGGCACTGTGTTATGAATGACTTTTATAATTTTTACTTGGGGATATTAAAGCTTAGGAAAACATATGTGAAGGGAAGCTTTTTGAGTGGTATGTAGTTATTATTATGTGGATAATTGAGTAGGAATTGAAACTATAAATCGCTCTGCACACGGTGTTCTTCTCCAGTTTTCTTCTAGCTCTTTCCATCGTCCCTTGGCAACACTACTAACTAGGCGTTTCTCAACACTATCGGGCTATCGATAGGGATGCGAATTAGGCACTGTTCACACATACAATTTTAAATGTGGCTTAGCAAAGAGAAAATTAAAACATAGTTGCAACAAATAATTAAACAGTTCCTATAGGTATTAGCTAAATCTGAATGGTTACAGATTTTGAAGTTTATGTGTGTTTTAAATTCATTTGCGGTCTACTCGGTATAGCAACATGCATTTATATTTATGGGTTATCTAACATGTAAAACCCTCCAGCAGAATTTTGTGTGTTAATTAAGCATGGCCTGGAACAGCCGCAGGCATTTTGCAGCAGCAGTTTGCTATTTCCCAAACAATCTCGAAACAGAGCAAGGAGACAGTTCGCACCACAAAAGTTCATCAAGTCAACTCCGTGGCTGTGCGCTGAGGGTTGCAGGCAAACAGGCAATGGAAAACCGAGCCAAAGGCTGACGGCAGAACAGTTTTGGGGGCGGTTAGAGCCGAGAAAGCGGGAAGCATCCAAAATATGCTGGAAAATTGCTGGATGAAAATCGACGCTGGCATGAAATTACTTTTTGCGGCAAGTGTTGCCCTAGTTCCACCTTTCCTCCCAACCCTTGCCCACCTCGTAGTTTAGCTGCAGACCAACAAGTGCCCAGAAGGATATCTGGCTTAATCCCGCTTGCCTTTCCTACTTTGGCCAACTGTCACATAAAGTTGCGCAACATAAAGTTCTGCTCGCTTCTTTTGCATTTTTTTATGGGCATGGCATACGTCTGGGTGACACCCAATTTTTTGTTGACAATTGATTGACAAGTGCTTGGCGGAAGGCTTCCAAAAGTTTGTTAACTTGTTGAGAATGTCAGCAAAGTTATTAATGAAAAGCTGTGTGGCATGAAAGGCCCTGACAAGTCGTAAGAAAATGACAACTGGTATGGATAGCGAACAATTGGCAATGCCCAAATAATAGACTGATGGCTTAAAGGCCACCGCTGGTAGCATCTGGGCAAGCTTTGAATAGGTTATTATCGTTGCTTGCCAATAGCCCGGATTCCTGACATTCCATCCTCTTTTCATCTGCATCTTTCGTCGTTTATCCTTGTAAGGACTCATCTCGGTAGAATCGTGAACAATAATGCTGCAGCCTTGACATCTACTTTTTTATGGATATGTATGTTTTTATAAGCTCAGCAGCACTGAGCTGAGCTCAGATTCGGTTTATTATAGGCACGTATGCGGATGCATGGATCCACACTGCATGTAAAGAGCAGCTTGGCTAAGAAGCACGCTGTGCCATAAATCTAAAACTCACAGCTCGTCAAAACAACTAGCATCTGCCATAAAAGCGACCCCTACCTGGGCGAAAGTGCACACTCAGCAATAGGTAAACACACTAATAGCACATCCCTTTGGCCAGACTCTAACCTTTAATACTACCTTCAGTCGCCAGTAAAGAAATGCCGTAAAGCATATAAATTGACTAATTCATATTTTTATTATTATTTTTTTGCAATACAGATGTTTATGTGACGTCTAGTACTTGAAATTTCAAATGTTTATAGAATCCGCGTGGACTGTAGAAAATAGTATTGAGAAGCTTACCTAGCAGTATAAAAATCAATCGTTGTTATTTTTGATAAAATCCAAATCCAATGGGCAACACGACTAACAGCTAAAACACACTTTTTGGAAAATAAAAGTATTAGGAACAGCCCAAGTAGTCACCGCGAACTCTTTACCGGCAACAGCCGGTAGTAAAGGCCAAGGCAACAGCGACAAAGTTACAAAACGTGCAATTAAGTGTGATGCGCTGTAAGTGCAACAAAATACGCCTACCCACGCTGTTGCCGGTGGAACCGCCCCTAAATCAGCGGCACAAATGCCGCACAAAAGTTGCAATTGATGCGATTTGCCCTCTCCGAGTCCTTTGCCAGCAACTGCGAAAATTTGCAACTGCCGGCAACTTGGGAATGCGATCCCACTGGGTTTAAAGCGCGCACATCGACTGCCATTGTTATATCGTTTGGCTGTGGAGAGAAGCGTAGCGCAGTGGGAACCTTTGATTCCTCCTATTTTAAATTAAGTCTCCTTATTACATTTAATGGCTCCCCCTAAAAGTCCATATACAAGTTAAACTGTCAATAAAACTTTAAGAAAATGAAAAAGAATATGGATTGTTGATTTTTTCAAATTAGAGATAATGTGAAAGTAACTTAAAGGAAAGAAAATGTGAAATGAAATTTTTAAATAGTGGAGAAACAACTCCTTTTAATGGACTTTTCATTTGTTTTCTATTCTTTAGAATCGATTCAATGACATTTCTTTGTTATTACAGTTAACATACAACCTTCAAGTCCCTTAGGTGGAACATGAAATCCGCCTAATGAAGATAAATGCCACATCTCAATTGAATGCGGTTCTTGGCGGGTGATGGCTTATATCTGAAATCCCTGGGATACAACTTAAAACAATAAAAGAAGCGTCCCTCGGCACCTATGTATTGCCAATCTGGAACGGTTTTGCCATTTATCTCAGTCAGTCGACTGAATGATTCAGTCCATCGAGTCAAAGATGGGACAGTCAGTCAGTCATTCATCCAGTGAGTCACTCATTCAGTCCGTCAGCCGGCAGTGCAAAAGTGTGGACTCAAACACTTGCAACACCACCACCCCTAGCATCAACCATCCCTTGTCCCACTGAGCATTTGCCTTTCACTCAATCAGTTTGACAATGGACAATTGCAAAGCAAGCTGAGAGCTGCATCAATGATAACGATGACATCCGTTCTGGCTAGCAATGATATGGCCAACTGGGAACGCTTTTAACGGAGGGATTGTGGGATGCAGTCCCAACAGTTCCCAGTCATTTTACTTGTTACCCGTTACTTGTAGAGTATAAGCTATGTATATTTTTGATCAGGATGAATAGCGAAGTCGAGCCATGTCGGTCTGTCCGTCTGACCGTCCATCCGTCCGTATCAACGCTGAGATCTGAGGAACTATAATATACATATATATTTATATTTATATATTATTATTATTATTATTATTATTATATATATTATTAGGAACTATTAGAGCTAGAAAGTTGAAATTAAGTCTGCATTATCTTGAGATGCCAGCGCATCTTATGGTGGTCCCATTATCTGGCCACACCCACCCTTACTATCACCAAACTCGAAAGACGGGTTTCGGATTTCGTAGAAAAGCTGATATCTGGGTAACTATAACCGATAGAAAGTTCGGATTAGGCATTTTGGTTTTTATGATGCCCACAATGCGAAATGTTTTTTTCCCATCTAACCCGCCAACCCTGACGCCCACAAAACCCGGAATATTGTGGCGTCCATAATTTTATGGTGAAAGATTTTTCAAATCGGAACATTATTTCGCTATTTATGAAGAAATGTAGGTTATAAGGTATCACAAGAGCAGTGACGTCCCTATCAGTTACTCAACATGCTTTCTCCGACAATAGGTGGAGCTTTGTGTAAAACTGTAAGGGGTATCTTATAGTCGTGGCACTTGACTATAGTGTTTCTTCTTGTTATACCCGTTACTCGTAGAATAAAGAAGTATATTAGAGTCGTTGGAAAGTATGCAACAGGTAGAAAGAAGCGTTTTCGACCCTATAAAGTATACATATTCTTGATCAATATCAATAGCGAAATCGATTACGCCATGTCCGTCTGTCCGTATAAACGCTGAGATCTCAGGAACTATAAGAGATCAACTCTTTAAGAACAACTCTTTGGGGATAGCTGAATGTGGAAATAACACAAAAACCAAAAAGAGTTTGAAGCTTAAATATCATTTTCGTTCTGTAAAAGCATTTTAAATTCAACCAATTTTCAGTTTTAAGAAAAGGTTAAATTTAGTATAGATATAAACATAACGACTCTTAATCTAAAGTCCTATAACCTACTAAAGGACGGGACAGAGTTTTACAATTATCGCATTTTTTCTTCCTTCGTTTTGTTGTTACCCACACGCTTGCCGCATGTGGCGGATTACAAAGGGACGGGGCACATCAGACGGTGCATTGACCTGAACATGGCACCATCATAATAAATAAGCCAATTCAACATCCTCCTCCGTCTACCGAGCTTATGATGCTGCTGCTTTTGATGATGATGCAGGCAAACAAAGCTCCATTTTCTTTGCAATTTACTGCAAAATATTACGTATACGTCGGGTGGGTAATGGCACGACAAAGCTTTTAGAAAACTGCAATCAATCGGGCAAGTTGCAGTAGGTTAAAGAGATGTGTTTCGTAGGACATTCTGACAGATGTTGAGAGTTCCGAAAACTAAACAAAGGGAAATGCCGTTGACTCTCAATTCAGATTATTTTTCTATGACTTTGAAATGAAAGTCAACTTAGAATTTCATTAGCTAGCTCCATTTTTGACCGTATGGAAGGGTTTACCTGGCTTACACGGAAGGCACATGTAGAACTGAAATTCCGTCAATGCAAACGCAGCCAAATCGAATTACAGGAGTGCCAAAAACGAAAGCAGGACGAGCGAACGGGATTCAGCCAAGTGCCAAAATTCAATTTTAACACTTCCCTCCAGGGCATAGTCATCCCACGAAAACCCACTGATGGGCGTGGCAGAAGCGCGTAAACAATCAATCAATCATTGACGTCCAACGACGGGGGATTGCAGTTCGAACTGAACCAAAGGCTCGATGAAGACAAAAGGAGCAGTAAGCAAAAACAGGTGGAAAATCAATGACTAGCGTAACAGACAGGCGGACGTTCAGGATGCAAAGAATGGCTTTTAAAAGTCTTTATACCCTCGCAGATATAACAAAACAAATAATAAATTATAACAAAAGATGCCAAACACTTCTAGCTTATTCTGATTTGTTAATTATTTAACTGAAACCCTAAAGTAGTTCTTTATAACAAATAAAATCTTAAAACTATTTCGGATTATTTAAAATTTTCAGCAAATTAAGTCTACTTGCATTCCGAATAAGCTAACCAACAATTTAGTAACCTGCCTTTACGTAATTTGCTGTTTTCCCACTAACCTATATTTGGCCAGCATACCGGTTAGCATGCTGGTTCAAAAGGTAAAGTGTTTGCAGGAATGAACTTCCTTAAGTTCTAATATGGTTATAATATTCAAATCGCCGAAAATATATAAATAATATATGTAACATAACATAAAATAAAAATCTTGGACTTACATAAAAAGCGATAATAATAAGCAATGCGACATTTTTGCAGACTTCAACTGCTGCCCACACCACGTCCAAGCCTTTTAATCGCTCATGGTCAAGTTTTAAGGTTATATATGTGCAAGCACGAAGCTGTGAATTTGTGGCACTGGTTGACTCTCCGTGTGACTGCAGCTCTGGATATTGATTTTAAATTTGCGGTATTCATTGATTTTTGATTCGCCTGCCACAAATAAAGAACGATTTCATTTAAATCCGCGTGACTGCCTGCGTCCGTGGTGAATATTTGATTCACCTGTGGCAGGAAGTTAAGTGGCTAGGACGCCACCCACGCAGCAGCAGACAAACAATTATAATGGGGCTTCATTGGTCACGTTGAAAACAATTTAAAATTTTGCCACTGGACTGTATATGAAGATAATTGGTATGAAGTCTTAAGTCTTGGATATACCCAATTAAATACTCAATAATATTGCATTATTTAGGGTTACAGAATCTAAGAAGGCTATGATGGTGAATGAAATTTCTTCTAACTTTTAGGATTCTCTTTTATTATACATCAATATAACTTAAGATAAAATAAGCTAAGTAACAAAATTCACGTTACTTTGTTATAATTCTTCCCAGCCGTTGCAATATGTTGAGCATATTTTTGCCAATCTGCTGTTCCATTTACCATTAAGACTCAGCAAATATTGTTTTTAGTGACCATTTCCTTCGGCTTCTTTTGGGCAAACCGATTTCCAGCTATGTCAGGTGGCAATTAGCGGAATAGAAATATATATAAAAGGAAAATCGGGGAAAGCTTAATGTGGCCTTTCAGGCAATCTGGTAACAGCCCTTCGTTAGGCTAAGTGGCAGGGACATAAAACCTTTTCGCCTCGCTTTCCACATTAATTACATTCATCGCCCGCCCTTTGGGGATGCAGCAATTTGCATAAAAATCATAATAAATTCAATGATGCTTATTTTGCAAGAAACCTCTCGCTTCGCACACTTTCTCCAACATTTTGAGTCCTTTATTTCGCCGAGAGAGACTTGCTCATAAAAGGCTCGTGGCCCAAAGAGGTTGCCACTTAGGTCCCGCTCAATTATTCATAAAGATAGCCCAACAAAGTACTGCACATACGTGGCCCAAAGTCGAGGGATTAATGGTCAAATATAGCGTGCCAGGGCACGAGGGCCTTCAGGAATTAAATGGTTTAGCAAGCAGTCAAATTACTTTATAATCCTCCACCAGGTGGCCAAAGCAAGCCCTCCAAATTCTGGCAGCTTTCCATCTTTATTGCCTTTGTGGTCGTAAAATGTTATGAACTGTCTTCAGCTGCCACAATAATTTGACTTCGTAAAGGCTGAGCTGACACATAATGCAACATTAAAGTCAAATATTTTTATATCGTCTTACCAAAACATAACTATAAATTTCAAATGCAAGCCAAGAACATATAAGTTTGGCTCAGTTATGAACGAATTACAGCTGAGGTCAAAACTCAAGCACTAGATGTGTCTGAAAATGTATAACATCTTATTTATTAACTTTTGAATTAAGCTGAAGCACTTTTGGCTAAGTATTTAGACGTAATATTTTATGGCTTGGGCCCCATTTTCCAACTCTTTCCCACGTTTCATGCAGACTAATAGTGTATAGCGATTATTAGCAATTTATTAAACCGAAATAAAAAAACTGGAAAAATAACAAGTTACTGTTACTCAGTAACTGAAGCCTCTTGTTGCAAAGACGGAAAGAGAAGAGACTTGTTCCTAAACGGCGCTATTGGTGCGGCCATATGTGAGGACATTCAGAATAGTTGCCTGGCATTAAAAAGCAATTTCCCCGGCAGAAGCAAGTAAAACGAAACAGAATCCATCAAGCAAGCATTCCGCATTTCAAATCGTATTCAATTTGGCCTAAGACAGCTGAAGACAGGAATAAAGTGCATAAATTTGCCATGTGTTTAGGGAAAAGTGGAAACAATTTGGCAATGGCAGCACGTGCGGGCGCGATTTGCATCCGTGTGTTTGGCTGAGTGTGTGTTGGCCAAGATGACAGCCGTTGTAGGCAGACAGAGGTCTCCACCTTGTGCTGTGTAACCTTATAGCACCTCAATGCTGGTTGCCGGAAAAAAGAACCGTCCGATGTAGGCCCAAAACTTCATCGTTCGTTTGCTCCTGCTGCGGCGTCCTAATGGGTTTGTTGCAGCCACATGTCCTGGCCATTAATCCTTGGTTAAATGACAGCAAATTAAGTGGCCGTCTCCGAAGTTTTGCCTTTCTGTTATTGTATATTGATAATAATGACGGCCCTCACAACAGAAGCAATTTCCCCCATTAATTTTTATCTCGTAAGGCCAGCTGTTGGTCATTTCTTATTGAAAATGAATAAACATCCGAAGTATGCCACCTGCCGCTGCAAGAGGTCCTAAAGGGAACTGTATTTGATTGAGGACATCATTTTGAGAAAGTTTTTAGAAAAGATTTGGTGAGAGGATCAGAAGATGGAAGTTCCCTTCTTAAGACTCTTTCTTCTCCAGGACTAAAAACTTATTTAAATAGTAACGGCTTTCAGTGTCAACAGAAGAATATCCAATAAGCCCACAGAAATAATTTCATCCGCATCAAGCTGATATAGAAGTCGCCACAAAGGACCAATTGAAATGTTTCGAATAGATATGCACATGCCCCTAACTAAATTATTAACATGTGAATAAGTTTACAAAGCTGCTATGTGTAGCGAATTGTAAAGCAGCAAATAATATTCACGGCAAAATATATAAAATGCGGCAACAAAAGAGGTCGCTTGAGTTGAATGGGGATAAGCCAAACATCGGATTCTCCACAGGGGGAGGCGGCAGTATCTTTCCTCCCCCTTCTTGCTTGAGAATCTGCCAAAGAGGCTGGCAAATGTCAAATGTTTGAGCTGTGATTAATGTTGATTCTTTTTTTGGCTCCTGGCTCTTGGCTCCTTTGCATAGCATTTCCGCTGAGGGCCATCGGCAATTCACCTGTGAGTAAATGCCAAGGAACAAAAAATAAATCATGCAAACGGAAAAGGAAAAGCGCAAGGAAAACTCATTTTCCGCCTGCTTGACAAAAATAATATATACGCATTTCCCCCTGCCTGGCAAATTAATTAAATTGATTGGACGTTAAACAATTTGTCCGAGCCATAAAACAAAGCCCCAACAATGAAACTAAAACGAAGTCCAACATCCCCACAATGCCCTGTAGTTTCCCAAGTGCTCTTAGCAGCCAGGGGCTTAGAGGGGAAAGTGGCACAAGGGGCTTCCGAAGGGGTGTAATGCCAGTAAATGCTTCGTGTACGATGGCCGGTCACGTTGTGCCAATAGACATCCGAAATGCACTTCGATGCCAAATTGTTGCAATTGTTTTAACAATTTGCTGCATTTACCCAAGTTCCCCGATGCCACCGAAACAATCTCCGCCTTCTCCCTAGCACGGTTGGAAAAGTTTTTCGAAATGTGGCACAGCTTATTGATGGCCAAAGGATCGTAAAAGGAGTCCCTATGCCATTCTTTTATTTGTAATGGCTTAATTATTATATAAGTTTAAGTATATATTGCCTTTCCATTATAAAGAGTCATCTGTTGCTGGCACATTTATTTTTTAAATGTAAGAACAGAGTATTTTGCAGTCAAAGTCGTCGACTACACCGCTCCTTCTTGTTTACATTGTTTTCCTAACTGGCGTTCTGTCAGGATTTATTTGAAAAATCACTGCTCCATAAACCAGAAGTCCTCCTTTTATTTTCAAAATGGCCACCATTCGCTTCTACTTTTGGCCAAAAGTTAATTCTCATTGTGCTCAATATTTATCTGTCCATTTTGGCGGAATAAAATAACGAAAGTGAAAACAAGAAAATGTGGAAAATCATGAAGAGCCTTTCAATTTAGAAGCCGTCCCCAATGATTGCTTCCGGCGGTGATAATGCTGCTTCTCTTGTTGCTGCTCAAATTTAATTTTGTAGAAAATTGTATGTGTCCAGCTGCCTACTAGTATTTCCTTGAACGCTTTCCCATTTATTTCGACTGCCAATATAATGAAGGAGCCAAACGGCCGTACATCAGGCAGCAGTCCTGCTTAACTCAAACTCAAATCAAGTCGACAAATGAGTCTCTAAACAGATGAAAAACAAGCTAACCAAATGCCGTCCGATGAAAAAGGTCAAAAAGGTACAAAAGCATCTTAAAGCTAGGTCCCTCCCACAATCGACTAAACCGAACCCCCGAATAACTCGTACCCCAACAAAACAGCCCCTTATCAATGCCAATGGAAAATCGAATTTCTTTCACCAACTGCCAACGAGCAAGGACCTTTTATGCTCCAGCACGACGATGATTGTGATGATTGAGGGATCGCAGGGAAAGAGGCTGGAATACATAGGAGTCAGGCGCGATTATTGATTAGAGTCGGTTGTCTGCGTATGGACCTCTCAAAGTCTTTGATTAACGTGTATGAATTGTCTACGGTCACGTTGCGGATTTATCTGTGCCTCAGACCTGACAACACGCCATCAACAAATGGTGTCATGTAATCATAGTTTCTAGTGCATATTAGTTAATTTGGGAAACTATAAACAAATGCACTGGGAGAACTCTTCTGTTTCATTCAACAACATTAAAAGCATTAATAATAATCATGACATCTACCAAAATCATTACTCTTAAGTTGAGTATTTTAGATCAAAAGTTCAAGACTTAAAGTTGTTTTGTTTGCAGCACCAGTCGTAGGTTCACATACTCCCTACATCCTTTAATCCACAAGGCTATACAACATTGAAGTACCAAGCAGGTCCACACTCCAGCTTACCTGTCACAAGAAAAACCCCACACGGACTTTCCCACTGTCGGCTGCCAAGTGGACATCCTCCTTGGTGTCCTGCCCATTCTTCTCTCTATTCTTTAATTGCTCGAGCATTTAATTTGTTTCACTTTAACAAACAAGGCAGCTGAGCACCAGAGTTCGTGTTTAGATTTTCATTTGCAGCCCACAGAGACAAAGGGTGATTGTGAAGTGTGGGATGGCAAGCAGGGCAAGGCACGGCAGGACACGGCAGGGCAGAGAGTAAACACAATAGAAATCCGGGGTCGGGGCACTGAGGAGTTATGTTAATAGAGCTGCCAGGGGTATGGAGCTGCTAGTTGTTCATTTATGCGACTTTAGTGCAAGTTACTTGGCAGCAAATCTCTGGTCTAACATTGAACTTATCTCTGTTTCACAGATCTCCAGCAATTTCCTTCCATCATTCGAAGCAATTTCCCAAGCCGTGCAGAGCATTTCCACCAAGTTGAACTGGTCGCAAGTTGACATCTACGTCGGCGGTAAGTAGTTCTCTTTTCTTTTGCGTATTTCCTTAAGTTTAAAGCAACTTTTTAACCATTTTCTTATTGCCCTTTAACTATTAATTTTTTCTTTTTATACCCGGTACTCTTAGAGTAAAAGACTAAAGACTAATAGATTCGGTGAAAAGTATACAACACGTAGATGGAAGCGATTCCGACCCTATAAAGTATATATATTCTTGATCAGAATCAATAGCGAAGTCGATTAAGCCATGTCCGTCAGTCCGTCTGTCCGTCTGACCGTATGAACTCTGAGATCTCAGGAACTATAACAGATACAAAGTTGAGATTAAGCATGAAGATTCTTGAGATCCCTACGCAGCGCAAGTTTATCTCAGCATCCTACCATGCCAACTCGCACGCCCACAAATCACGAAAAACAAAAATCACTGAAATCAAAAATCTCGGGAACTATAAGAGCTAGAAAGTTGTGCTTAAGAATACGTATTCCAGTGATGCCACTGCAACTTGCCACGAGTTTTTATCATCATCATCAACCACGCCCACTCTACCGCCCACAAACCGAAGAAAACTGTGGCGTCCATAATATTATAGTGTATGTCTTAGTTTGACCTTATATAACATATTTTCGTCAATATCTATCGATTAGCCAAAGATTTTTCAAATCGCAACATTATTTCGCTATTTATGAAGAAATTTAGGTTATAAGGCCCCACATGGGCGTCACTATCATATACTCAACATGCTTTCTCTGACAATAGGCGGAGCTTTGTGTATATCCACTAGCTAAATAAATATTTTAAAATTGTGTAAAACAGTAGCGGGTATATTATCAGTCTATGATAATTACTAGTACAGGCGAAATAAATAATTTGTAAAACTTTACTCACTTCTCTTTGAGCTCTTATGACCATTCTCCGAGGCTCAGTATCATGCCCCAACACTGTTGCTATTCCAATTATGAGTACACTTTTATATAGATCTCCCTCATCACTTTCGATACTGCGGTCGATTGCCCCAATCCCCGTTTTATGTTTAAGGGTAAAAGCTGGTTGGCCAAATGTTAAATAAGCACAGTTACTCGAGAGCTCAAAGAGCGATGGCTGGAGGCGGGAGCAAGACGTGGCATGGCGAGACTCGCGCCCACGTAATGCCAAATTATGGGGTCATCAGGCATAAGGGGTGGGCGAGAATAAGAGCGGGGGTAGCTGCTTGTAGCCAACTCTCAGTACACGTGTGCGTATACGCAATGCAATTAGTGGTGACATTATTATGATTAACGCTGTGTGGCTCTGTTGGCTGAGTGTTTGCACAAACGCTGACAGGAACAGAAAGATAGCAAAGCACTGGTAATGCAGGGGCACGTCGGGCGGAGGGAAGGGCAAACAGAGCGCCATTAAGTTGACACTGCTGCATTTGAAATTTAATTAGGTGGCCGCGCTAATCAGGCGAACCATCAGCCAGTGCCGTTCTGTTTAAATACCTCGCCTGCCGCCCATTTAGTAACAGGGGTAATCAAACGTAGGCCTTTAAGAGACCCTCGCTGGCCATTGAGCTCAGATTAATTGAAGACAGAAATCAGTGCCAACCGGCCTGTTTTTCCCATTTAAGCCTTTTAGATATATTTATTATGAGCCAATTGAACATGTTTTATTTATTTATTCATTTATGTAAGGCTAACAATTAGTTAAAACTTAGAGCTAATATTTGGCTAGGAGCATCAGCAATAGAGTATACAAAATATTACTAGGGCTCACTATTTACACTATATTTACAAATTATGTGATTTACTTAAATTCGGGAGGTGATCCGGGAGTTTTCCAGGAACTTAAGAATGTTTAAGGAGTTTGTATCTGTGGGGTTAGCTATTGTGGTGATTGGATCTGGATTTTGGAGGAATAGGGATCTTTGCGTGGAGAGGCAGGTCCAAAAGATATGATGGTGTGATGACGTTGCACAATGAGCACAAGCTGTTCTTTGATCTGTCGAGATAGTGGGAGTATGTTAGGTATGTGTGTCCTAGTCTGAGACAGGTGATGATGATTTGTTCTCTTCTGTTTAGCGAAGAGTTTTTAAGGGGTTTGGTAGTCTTTGACAGGTTGAGTAAGTCTTGATACCAGGCAGAGGTACGCAGTTGTGACTGTTTTTCTAGAAGGAGTGATTTTAAAAAATGGAATACGTCCTCTATATGAGGAAATTCTGTTTTCGGGCTCCTTGGTTTAACTATGGGAAGGGCAAGGCTAAGTTTAAATTATTGGGGGATGTGGGAAGAGAGAATTCTGTTAACGTCGTTGACTATTCTAAGTTTTACAGGGATTTTTAAATGGGTTTTTGATCATGTATTAGAAAATTCTGTCGAGGCCTGGGGTGTAGAAGATATTTTTACGTCCCTAACAGTCCTTTTGATTTTTGCCTTTGCTACACTTCAGGATACTCCATTTAATGGATTTATCCCATTTGAGGAGAGTTAGTTTCTTATTCCACCAAGGAACTGTGCGATGGAGGGGGAAGTGGTTTTTTGGGGTATTGAGTAGTGGGCACTTTGAATAAATCACCAAAGACAAATTTGTATATCTTATCGACGGCTTCAACCTTCTGAGACTTAAGGTTTTCGAGAATCTTAGTCTCGTCAATTCCCCTCAGGTCGTTAGAATAGATAAATCCTTTGGTGAAATTGAGTCTCCAGTGTTCTGTTATTGTTATCTTGATGTTGTGGACCCCCTGTTGGTCGGCATTTGTTCCAGTTTCCAAAGTTTTTCGGCTTGTACTTTGTTTTTTGCCTTAATTATTAGATTGCCATCCTTTGTTTTTTACAGCTGGTGACCTCAACTTGGATTGCGTTGTCAATAGTTTTCTTGACAATGAAAGGTGATATCTCGATATTGATTTAAAGAGTGAGTCAGCGACTAGGTACATCCGACCGTCGGGGTCAACGAACGTTAAACTTTCTTAAACTTGCCGAAATCGTCACTGCTATGCACGAAATCTAACAGATCTTTTTTTCTATATTGTGGTTTTGTTTTAGTTATGATTTTCGCTTGCGCTTGGCCGCTGCACTGCGTGACGTTTCGCGGAAGAAAACAACCGATGGCTTTGGCGGTCGAAGGTGAAATGAAAAATTGAACATTTATTTTATTTAATGTCTACAATAATTCTAACTTGCCTTTCAAACTAATTTATTGAATACATTCTAATCGGCTTCATCTTACTTTTATCTTCCTGATTCAAGTCAATAAACATTTTGCAGCGAGACCGATATTTCGAACTAAAAGTATTCGAATGGAGAATTCTGTATTGAACTTTTTCTTTTCTATTACTCATTCTTAAGTGGCCGCCATTTCCCAACTGGTTAAGTTTGTTAACCTGTCTCCTCCTCAGCGTTTTCCAGTGGCAAAACAAATCAGAAGAAAGTAAAAAGTGCAAATTATGTGGCAGTCGCTGAGCAACTGAGAAATGGCATAAAAACAAGCTATAAAATAGAAAGCAACGTAGACCACATAGCAGAGACCAGTAAGCCCAGACCGAAAAACTCCAGAACCTTACGCAAATTTAGATGTCATCGCTACCATAAAAACAAAGGATAACGCGGCAGAAAGGAGTGGAGAGGAGAGCAGAAGCAAATGCCAGCTAATAAAATCAGCCAGACAACCGTTAAAGTGCTATAACGGAACCTTGGATCCACGAAAAAATAAGGAAACTTGAAGGGTTCTCCAGAACTTGGACCACGACATACGGTAGTTTGAGCTGTAACTCTGCATAAAAATTATTTGCAGTTGGGCATGGGCACTCCCAAATAAATATACGTTTTGTTAAGACTTTAATTGCTAGGACCTTTGTAAGCAAACACATTTTCTCATCTTTACTTTGCTCCTTGCAAATATGTATGTATATATTTTGATATTCTTAAAAGCTGTGCTGCAACTACCGCTTGCACACATTAAGTTTATTACGAATCTGCAGGACGTGACCCAGTCAAATTCGCACGACGGACACGCACATAATAGGAGCAGTTAAGGGAGGTTGCTGAAAGATGGGAGTTTCCGGCCCAGGATAGCCTCTTGGCTAGAAAAGTGGGGAGAGGCCCTTAGGTACTTCCCTTGATTTATGCATTCATGTGTGCTACTGAGACTTTACACAGTTTTATGAATAATGCTGCAGCATCTTTGTCTATAAATAGGCCATCATCCGCAAGCAGACATTAATCTCAAGTGTTTAACAATTAACTTGATGGACCGGGATGGCCGTACTTTTGGGCAGCGCCCATCAGCATTTGGTTTTATGACAGCCTAATTAACGGGAGCTACTGTGCTGTCATGTTTATGATTTGTTTTACCCTAAGTGACAGCTAATGGAGTTGAGGACCATAAAAAGGTGACCTTCAGAAAAGCCATGTGCCGTTTATTTATTGGACAAGCTTTTCGGCTGATTTTGGATACAAAAAAGGAACTCATGCAATGTTTATTCCAAGGTTTTCTCGTCTGAATCTTTGAGCTCTTAGCGAAGAAACTGTTGAAGAAAACGATGACTATACTAAGGATCCAATCAATGGACTCTTCGAAAGTTTTCCGCCCAAAGATTTTATCGACCGCATTATGTAAATTGTGTGTACGAACAAAAGCAATTTGCATCTTTAATTGCATTTCGATACACTGCACCAAGTTTTCCCACGCCCCCCATCAACGGGGAAAACTGTTAAGAGTACAGCTGCAAAGTATGCCAAAACTTTTCCCAGCAACAACACCCCACGAACGAATGTTAACTTAATTATGATAAAGTTCTGAGTTTTTCATGGCGCCTGACGCCGTGCTGATAACACCTGAAAATTCGCAATTAAATACAAAGAATGTGTTGCCCATCTTTTGGGCGGGAATGCCGAGTAAATTGTGGATTTATTATTAATGTGCCCCTGTTGGCGAGTAATGTGTGAATATCTAAACCACTACAGGAAAAAGTTTGTGTATCTCTGGGTTAGCTTGAGTGCCGTTTGATGGGACATGTGTGCGGAACCATCTGCAAGCTCAAAGTTATTTTTGCCGAATGGACAAGTTTATGATGATCATTTAATATCCACGGCTTGGGGATCAACTTGGACTGCTACGTGAGATCTGCCCAGGCTGAAGCTCAGTAATTTCCAATCGATTATAAACTTTTAAGCTTTCGAGTCCTGGTTGCAATAACAATACAAATTACTCGAACAATTGAAGCGTTGGGCATCATCCTCTCGGCCTATGCCTATGCAAATGATGTATTGTCCACATGCGGCATGCGTTGGTTGCATTTCCGTGCAGCAAGAAGAGGCGTTGGCTTAGATAAATGAATGCGGTTCCAGAAAGGACCCGCAGCCGGCTACCATTTATCCTCCCGCTCTTTTATAGCGCTGGCCAATTTATCTACCTTCGTATTTTTAGCTACCATTTTTTGCTTCACTTCCGTCTTTTCTGGCGGCCAACAAGCAGAATGAACAAAAAACAAGAAATAATCTAAACTGAGGTTAAAGCGCAGCACGATTATTTCATTTCATTTCATTTACCCACCTAAAAATTTGATGTTTGGCAAGGACGAATTTGTGTGGCTTCTGGTGTATTTTGAAGTATTCAATGCCGCTTTCCCATTTCCTCTTCACTCTTTGGTCGTTGCATTTTTTATTTGCTCTTTTTTGTACCACTTTTGGTGAGTTGATTGTAAATAACAACGCTTGACTGACCAAACTCGCTGGCTAACCCACACAAACAGCATCCAGTGCACTCGGATGCGCTGTACATACTCACTTTTCACAGCTGAGGTCATGACAAAAGCAGTGACTTTTAAAAAATTAAATTAATACTTTCTATTAGGAATTTTATTTTATTTACAAGTCAGGAAAAGCTAACGTCAGTCAACCAGTTTGATCGATTGATAAAATGAATGTATTCCTGGCCATCTTGTAATGCTTTTGGGTTCTTGAGTATATATATATATGAGGAAATGAAATGCATTCTTCATTTGTAAACACACCATTTGACGCCATTTAAGAGCAATCCACAAATATCTGATATGATTCATTTAGTTCCAAAAATATAAATATTAAACAAAAACGAAAAGATTATTATTTTTAGGTGAACATGTGTAGGAAATCACACATACGCCAGCAACTACGAGCGAACGCGCCGCAATTTAAATTTTGAGTCAAGCGCATGAATATTAAAATGCATAAAATGAAAAGCACAAATGCAAATACGCGCTGGAAGAGCACTCTTCTGTGTTCGCATGCGAGTGCCTTGCAAGTGTGAATGTGAATGGGAATAGGATTGTGAATGCAGCTGAGAGTTGGCATTAAGACGGCGTTTCCCTTAGTCATACGTACTATGTGCTTAAAAACCGGGCATTGCAGAAACTGCTGTGAAATGAACCTTAGAAGAACCAAGATCGCGGGTGTAGTAATACTTAACAGACTTCTGCTCCAAGGATTTCAAGTTAAAAAGAGCAGCTGCAACTGCTTATCACACAACGCACGCGAATTAGTTATCTTTGCGCAGCAGTTATGACATTTTGTTATTGTTCGAGGGGAACTATGCAAATTGCCTGAAAATTCAACCACATAACTTTGTCTTGAGTGCGGCACTGCCGGGATGGAAACAAAAAGAAAATCCCAGGCGGAGTGCATATGGCTAAGGCTCCCGCTGAGGCATTGCAGGATATGCTTCAGCCTCCGCGTCCATCTCCACTTCCAACCCCATCGTATTCTACGTCCTTCCAGTTTCTGCTGCGATGCGTAATTGCACAATTTTGCACTTGGGCAAACATGAACTTGCCAATCGCAGGAGAACCAACTCTGCCACTCCGCGCTTCCATCGCAGCATTAAGGTTGCATGATACACTTTGCCAAAAATATACGAATAAAAAGAGTTTTGTGTACCCGTGACTCGTCTCCAAAAAGTTGGGTCTTATTCTCCAATGTATAGACATATATTCTGTAGCATATGATTATAATCTTTAAGATTATTTAAGAAAATAATTTTATTTACTTAACTTACATAATAACTCATTTTGAAAATAAGTAGTCTTCCTCAAGCAATCTTCATAACATATTTAGGTTTTATTTAGATATTTCAGCAAGGTGTTCCAGCTGGTATTCTTCTTAATTAGCCAGTTTTCAGCTGCGGAGGTAATTAAGTTAATAAAGAAATGTTAATTAAATCTAAATTTATTCAAAAGCGGTTTTAATAAATAACTAATTAATTTGAGGGGCATAGTGATTCATTTGACAAAATCGTTACAAATACAAACTAGCTCTGCATATAATAGGTTTTATATGTTTTCCCTTTCTCAAAAAAGAATGACATTTTTTATTTATTTTCATTCATTTATTATGATAGTAATATGTCGCCAAGTAATCAACTTTTTTTCTTGTTAACACTATTTTAATGGGCATTTGATGCCGCGAAAAGACTCAGAATTTCAAAGACTATCTACATTATTAAAGCTTGCTACCCATCCTGGGAGATATATAATAATAAGTTTGTCACGGGACATCTGAGAATTATTCTCACGAAATAAAAATCGGTACTTGGTGCCTTGACATTTCCGTTTTCTCGAAGCAGAACCCGAAATTATTAGAGAATTTGCACTACGTGCATTATATACATTTTTTTGTAAGTTAATCTCGATAGCCTCGACAAGATGCAAAACTCCGGACGCGGTGAAGACCACTTTAACTTTATCACGAGGACTGACCGAAAAAGTCTGCACACGCAGATCGGTCTCTTGGTGACCAAGGCGAAGCAGGTGGCCGCAGCCGAGTTGCAGGAACGCAGCCAAAGGCTGAAGAAAATGTTGGATGAGGAGGACAAGCGCTATGAAGAGGAGTTCTCAAATACTGTGAAGACCCGGATAGACCAGGACATCAAGGAGCGGAAGGAGCATCTGCATGCCATCAAAGAACAGGTGGCCAAGCAGCAGAAAAAGTTCCTTGAGGAGAAGCACGTCCAGCAGGTCATGCTCGACTGCTATGAGATTCGGGAGGCACTGCGGCAACAGGATCTCGTCGAGACTAAGATTGTTCAGGAGGAGCAAATTCTGGAGAACCAGCGGAAAAAACGGCGTGATTGCCAGCAGGATCTGAAATGGCTGGAGCTAAATCGCCGTCGGTGGGCCCAGTTTGACTGCAATCAGGCAGAGGAAAAGCTTAGACGCCATCAGATGCAGGAGCAAGTGAATCATGTCCTGTCCATCCAAGTAGCCGAGCACGAGGAGAAGCGCAAGGAGGTGGAGGCTGAGAAAAAGAATGAGGAGCGGGTGATAAATGCTCTTTTGGAGGAGATCCGCCTAGAGGAGTTCGAAAAGGAACATCAGCCCGCTCCACAGGATCAGCTGGCGTATCAGGCCGAGCTGCTCAAGGAGATCGATCGAAAGCGGTGCGCCCGTCTCGCAGAGTGGGAAGCGGAGAAGGCCGACCACCTTGCTTTCTGCAGGGAGACGCAACGTCTAGAGGCCGAGGCTTATGTCAGAATCGCGCAGTCCAAAAAGGACCTTAACCGAGCAACCCTGGAATACCTGGCCTACCTACGCCGCATGCAGGCACTCGAACTTGGAATTGAGAAGATGATGGACGAGCGCACCGCTGATCTCTACCAACTGGACATGTGCACCAAAGTTAATATCACAGAAAGGGTAAGGGTAAAGCGGGAGGCTGCGGAGAAGTGCTACGAAATCCTACGGAAACAGATCTGCGAGGACTACGAACGCAGAATCCGGTCTGATGCTGAACTTAGGGAGAACAAAATGATGGAGAACCGGTTTGTTCATCCGGAGGTCACTCATGAAATGATTGTGTGCCGGCAGATACGGTACAAAGCCGATTTGGATGCACAAATCAAAGAGATGAAGCGTATCCAAGCAGAAGAGGAGAAAAGATTCGAGAGTCACTTAATGGACGCTGTTGATAATCCCGTGGTCTGCAAGAGATTAGCTAAGGAGATTCTGGAAAAGGGCATCGACTACCTTGCTCCGCATCCCAACTGGCGAATTATGGCCTGCAATCCCAATAAGTACATTCTCAGACCTCCAACCACCGAGGAGGAGTTCAATGCCAGAGTAGCTGGTGCCAGTGTAGACAAGTGTCCCTGCCCCAAAGCAGCGCGAAAGCACTGTGGCTTCATGGCCGAGGTGGGAAATCTGGATGTACCTCCCGAGGGTGCAAAGACTGATGTGGCCGAAGGTGCGATTCAGCCCGCACAGAAACCACAAAAATCTGGATTCCGAAACTGCCGCTGTAAATTCTATTAGTTATTCACTATGAAATATTTTCAAATCGTTATGAAATTGTGTTGGAAGTTAAAATCTGAAGGCTATCGAAACTAAAAATGTCAGAATAAATACACCCTAAACTCGCGTAACTATAAGCATAGTTTAAGGTAGACTACTGTAAAGTAAGTTATCGGAAGAGTGGCTTTCGTTGAATAATTTTATTTTTTAATATTTATTAAAAGATGGTTAGTTTATTTATATTTTGCTGCTGTAAGCTTAAGAAAGAAAAAAGAAGACACAACATATTTTATCCTAAGGCAATTACAGTCCCCTAATTCACAAATCAGTGATCAGATTCACAGCGTAGTCGAGAGGTACAGTCGTGACGGCTTGCCATACATTATTTTGCTGTAAATATTAATGATTCTGGGTAGTTGATCTAGATTCTTTGTGCCTGGTTTCCATTATATTATGGCGAAGTCAGGTGCATATCCACTTTCAGTGGGTAGAACTTTATAAGAGAACAGCAGACAAGACTGCGATTAAGATGCTCATTATGACCCCACAGGGAATGTAGGAGCCAAAAGAGGTGCAACAGCCAGAACGCACATGACACCAGCTCTTTACGTGCCACAAAAACGCAATTTAATTTCGACATCCACCGCCTTCTGCTTGTATTTTTCAGACGACAATTGGGGTCTAGGACTGGCCATTGCAGCCAACTTGCATGTGCCGTATCGCATCGAAATTGGCAGGACAATACGTGACCTGCATTCGCTGGATAAACCGAGCAAAGGTGAATATCACATCCGCTGGTCACTGGACCCTCTACACTCTACTCTATATTTTGAAAAGTGCATACATTCCAAAACACAGTCTTGCGAAGCAGTTTGCCTTTGTAAATAGTTTAAAGAATATTAAATCAAAATTTGGCTGATCAGTAATTAAAAAACTAAGATAAAGGTTAATTTAATTTTACTTTTTCTAACTTTCAGCAATTGTTATCACTGCTCCGCTGAACGATGAGAGCACCACAAGCCTGCTGACCAACATCGAGCAGGAGTGGGCACGGCAGGTGAAGGATTCAAGGCCCAAAAGGCAGCACATCAAAGTTCTCCTCATCGACATGGCGGCCAGTTCATTCGACACCCAGCATAGATTCTACAAATATTTGGCACGGATGAGTGGGCCCCAAAGGGGCAACTTCGGAGCCAACGCCAGTTCCCCGAACGCAATGGTCAGCAGCAATCTTTTGGTGTTGACTCTGCTAAGCGATAGACATCGACACTTTCTGAATGCGGCCGGATTGATGGCAGCAATGCAGAATTTTCGCACGCCCCTCGGAAGCGATAAAAATGGAAACAACACGGAGTATCGCCCCACTGGCCATCGCAATGCCAGCCTGGTCAAACTCTTACCGTACCGCAACCTTTTCCAACTCTACGATACGGTTGTGACCACTGCCAACCAAGCGGGCACATCGGAAGGTGGTCCCAAATATGATTTCGTGGTTCTTGACATCGTTAGGGACTTGCAGGCGGCCAGTTACAAGTGGCGACCCCTGCTTATCCTGGAGCGCAATAGAGGAAGGGAACAGAGTGAATCAGAGGACAACAAGGGTGGCTCCTATATTACCCACTCCGTGCAACCTGGCTACGACGAGTGGCTGCTGGTCAGTAGTGTCCTCCTGTGGCAGTGCGGCGCCATCTGCTGGACCATCGCGGTTATCTGTGTCGCCCTACTGATCATCATCGTGGCGGGCATTGTAGCTGCAGGAATTGGCATGAGGTGAGTCGCTTGAGGTACATTCGCTTTTGCTTTGAATGTTCTAGTGGGAAACTTCGGGCTAGGGAAGGCCTATAGCTTTGGCTCAGTAGAGTCTTTAAGCATTAGGATGTACTCTTACTAATCAGGTTTATGTACAACTCAAGATGACGGCTCGGAAACTCTTCATAAATATTTCGGCTGATTAGTAATTAAAAACTGATTACAATTCCGGCCTGTTTATGCATTTTTTTTTAACAAATCAATTAGCAAGCCTAAAAAGCTGCAGCTTGTCCATCTTTTTAAAAATCCCCTTCCCCGGGAATGTCCTAGTAATCATTGGATTGGGCAAACCGTATTTCTGGGCACGGCCATTTCCATTTAAGCCGCAGTTTTTATTTCCTTTTTCCTTGCTAATTGTTTTGAATAGCCGACCATCACGCAGATTGTTTGGACTGCATCTCCCCCTGCGAGCAAAAATTTAATTAAATTTGTACATTTATTTAATTCAGCATCATCCTGCATAATGTATAACATAACTGTTCTAAAAGGTTTAGCTAAAAGTAAACAAAGTTAAGTGTTGAATTGAAAAAATAAACTTGCATGAATGTTTGAATGCATGAAAACTGATACTATTTCATACTGCGTACTAACTATTACTGACGGTAATTGTTAGCCTTTGCTCTTATTTTGAGTAAGCATACCCCATATGAAATGTGTATACTTCAGTACCTCAATCAAGTGACTAGTTTCGTAACTTTAATTAAAGAGTGTCAAAAAGGTAAAGGCCATAGATTAAGAGAGATAGTTGATAAGGTATGGCGGACCATATTGAACAATTATTGCCATATACTCAAAAGTATATATTCATTGCTCAAGTCAACGCCCAGGGAAATGAATTGGAAATTATGCGTGGAAAATCGATACCCGACCACAAAACTCACACCTCCCCTCCATTCAGTCACTCGCAACAGTAGGGCCATTAAAGCAAGCATTTAATTATTTAATTGCCTTCAACAAAGCGTGTCTTTAGCTGCATATTAGCTGTCTGGTATTTGACATTCATATAAAAACACGCCAAGTGCGGTTAAGCAAATCATTTACTGTATTACATGCCGCCAACATATCCTGTAGAACACTGATCAACCCACCCCACATTAAGTGCATCCAAACTTTTTGATTTAAACTAGTTAACATGTCTGGCAATATAAGCCGCAATGAGCAGGGATATTTTTTTTGCCCGTCAACCATGAATGCAACTGATGAAGTTTTAATTAGCGAGAGCGACACGAAACAAAGCGGCACAAAAAATAAACCAACCAAACTAAAAGACCACGTGTGCGGAAAAACGAGTAAAACAAACTGGAAAAAGGAGGATTGACACAACTTAAATACACTCGGAAGTCTTGTTCGTTGTTATTTGGGTAAACTTTTAGACGTTTAATATTAAAAATGATATTCGTCATAGATTAAAGGATACATATCTGGCCATATTATATTATATTATATATTATATACATTCACTCTTTATCAGGATCACCAGTTAAGTCGACTGCTATAGCTGTGCTCGTCTGTTCATCTGCCCAAAGAACGATGAGACCTAGTTAGTTTAGATTGCACGTTTAGCTTAATTCTAACCTCTAACGATAACAGAGGCCATCTGAAAGCCGGAGCGGGCTACTATAGTGGTTCCTTTTCTTTACCCTTCAATTATTTTTGATAGTTTTTAATTAACTTTCCGATATTGGTATGAATATTTTATTGTCTATGCAGTCTCATCTTCAGACTCTCAAACAGCGTCAAAGTTTTTTTTAATTTGAAAAGGTGATATTCGAAAAATATACGCCTAATAACCTTCTTATAGAAGTCGGAAAATTCCTACTAAGCAAGTGCTTAAAGCAACAGCGTTTATAAGTTTTCAAACAAAACTGAAAATATATATTATATGTTTATACACATAATGTAGTTATAATAAATTAGTTTAAAAATATTTTTAATTTACGGTCGCTGATTAACTTACACAACCTCATCATACAGTGCCGATTTTTCCCGTTTTAATGTAACTAATCACTTTCTTCACTTAGCCGGTTTAGCTTATCTTTAAAAACAGTCATAAATGTGATTAAATAATTTGCTTTGGCTATAATCAGATGAGCTTATGTAAACCAACTTAAAAATATAGTTATAATTGAAAAATTTCCTTATTTCTTAAAATGGGAAAGTCTTCAGAAAAAAGAAGCTGATTTACGATTATCCAGGCTGATTTAACTTTCCTAATACATCCGGCATATTATGGTATGAGCAGAGAATGGTAAGCTCTACTATGCTCCTGTTATGTTTTGATAACAAAGTTACTAGTTATCAAGCGGAACACGTGTGTTCTAAGAGCTTTTTTCTTAAAACACCGAACAGCCCATTAATGCCCCTTAATACACTTAACCCAACTTGGCTCTGTCCACGTGGTAAACTTTTGGCATAACAATTGCTGCATGAATTTGTGGTTTTTCAGGCTCCTCCTCAGTCATCTAGTTTCTTGCCAGAAGCAGGACAAAGAGAACTGCTGGGCGCCATTAAGTGGGCTATAGTGCAAAGTTTTTATGGCCCTAACCGCAATGACCCAAGGTCCACCTTTTTGGGGTAATGCGTAAACGGTTGGGGGTTAATGTGTGCAGATTGCATTGGTCGAAGGCTAAAGATCATATTGCATGAATGTTGCGGCAGAGTGTTAATAAAAGTGTAGGCCTTAAAGTTTTAACCTTCCACTAAGCCGTTGTGGACTGGAAGTTGAAAAAGCTAAAATATATACCAAATGTCTCTCAGTGATAGACAATATTAGGAGAGTATAATATTTTTGTTGAAAAGTGGATAACAGGCAGAACGAAGAATTTTCGACCTATTTTAAAATCAGGCCACGCCAGGGGTCGTCTATAATATTAATATTCTATTTACCAATTATTTTTCAAATTTGAACATCATTTCACACTTTTTTTAAAAACGTTAGAGTACTGTCACTGTCAGTTATTGAATATGATTATACTTGTTACTCGTAGAGTAAAAGCGTATACTAGATTCGTTGAAAAGTATGTAACAGATAGAAGGAAGCGTTTCCGACCCTTTAATGTACACATATTCTTTATCAATAGCGAAGTCGATTGAGCCATGTCCGTCTGTCCGTCCGTCCGAAAAAAACGCTGAGATATCAGGAACTATAACAGATACAAAGTTGAAATTAACCATGAAGATTCTTGAGGTCCATTACTTCCGCATCCTGCCACGCCCACTCTAACGCCCACAAATCACGAAAAACTAAAATCGCTGAAATCTCGGGAACTATAAGAGCTAGAAAGATGTAATTCAGTATGTATAACCTATGGATGCCAGCGCATCTTATGGTGGTACTGTTACTTTTCAACGAATCTAGAATACCCTTTTACTCAACTAGTAAGCGGTATAAAATCCATTGGAATGTCAATAGGTATTGATAAAATTAATTTAATCATATTACTGATTACTATTACAGATTAAATATTTGAAACTTCAGGCTTTTGTGGTTAACCCTCAATCTTATCTCAATGTGATTGTATTGAATTAATTAATAATTAATTAATTAAATGATTTGTGAATATTAAAAATTTTAACATATTATAATTTTTTTTATTATTACAACTCGTTTAGAAACTACTTCTTAAGGAAGCGTCTCTCCAAGGGACCCAACAAGATAGTCCTTTCAGCCAGCGACTTTGTCTTTCCCGTAGACTCTCGAAGGGTGAGCACCCAATCCTATCTTCCCTTAAAGGTTTTGAAATATATCCCATTCGATTTTAGGTTGATGAGGGCATAGAGGCCATGCTTTGCTGTTGGCTGCAGCAGTTGCAAGAGTTTGGTGGCCCCGAAGTAGATAAACCGGATCTCCTCAAAGGCTCTATTGGGTCTCTAAAGAATCTTGGATTCGTCATACCAGGTGCTGCTGCTCCAGGTAGTTCAGCTGGAACAGTCACAGCCACGACGAATGGGAAAGGCACATCCACCACCACGGGCAGCTTGGCCAGACATAATCCCGCCCATCTGGACATGAGAGCTCGATACAATGGTGATCTCGTGCAGCTAAAGGAGGTTCATATGAACGGTTCCAGTGAGTTGCGCACCAAAGCGATGGATCTACTCGTTATGGCCCATGGCCTAAGACATGAAAACATCAACCCACTAATTGGGTGGCTGTCAGACCCCAATCGCACAGCCATGGTCTTCGATTACTGCTCCAGGGGGTCGCTGCAGGATGTGCTGATCATGGATGAGATTAAACTGGACTGGTCATTTCGGTTGAGCTTACTCACCGATCTGGTGAGGGGTATGCGCTACCTGCACACCTCACCCTTGAGGGTGCATGGGGCTTTGACTTCCAGGAACTGCGTAGTAGATGCACGATGGGTCTTGAAAATCACCGACTACGGCTTAAGCTCATTTTACGAATCACAGGGACTGGCGCCAAGGCCCAGAAGTGCCAAGGAACTCTTGTGGACAGCTCCGGAACTCCTTCGGAGCATGAAGCATCAACAGCAGCACCACCACCATCACCACCAGCACGGACGTATTCAGTTGGGAACACAGCTCGGTGACGTCTACTCTTTCGGAATCATCATGCAGGAAGTGGTTGTGAGAGGAGAGCCATACTGCATGCTTTCTCTTGCCCCAGAGGAAATAATAGCAAAAATCAAAAAGCCTCCGCCCCTTATAAGGCCCTCCGTTTCCAAAGGAGCTGCTCCGCCGGAGGCTATCAATATAATGCGCCAATGCTGGGCTGAGCAGCCCGATATGCGTCCCGATTTTAACTCGTAAGTAGACATTGTAGATCGTCACTATAGAATTTTTATTTTTAAACTGGTGAAGGGTTAACGGTTAAGTTATAATCGCAGTTGTTCCGATTTTAGTTTTGTGAATTTCTACATATTTTACGCTTCACAGAGTTTATGAACGCTTCAAGATGCTGAACCATGGACGCAAGGTGAACTTTGTGGACACCATGTTTCAGATGTTAGAGAAGTACTCGAACAACCTGGAGGAGTTGATCCGGGAACGCACCGAACAACTAGACATTGAACGAAAGAAGACTGAACAGCTGCTGAATCGCATGTTGCCAAGGTGAGATCTCATTACTAATCAATGAAAACTTTATATATAATTCAAATGTCATCTTTCCACAGTTCGGTTGCTGAGAAGCTGAAAATGGGCTTGGCCGTCGACCCCGAAGAATTTTCCGACGTAACCATATACTTTAGCGACATTGTTGGTTTTACAACAATCGCAGCCCATTGCAGTCCCGTGCAGGTTGTGGATTTGCTTAACGATCTCTATACGATATTCGATGCCACAATCAATGCCTACAATGTGTATAAGGTAGGAGGCTCCTTTCAATGAAACAAAACAAATGTCTTGTAGTACTACTTACGAAAACATGACTAGTCGATGCCAGCACTGACTACAACTATTCGTTGACTATGGTTTTCAGGTGGAGACCATTGGCGATGCCTATATGGTAGTGAGCGGGCTGCCCGTGAAAATACCCGACCATGCCGAGCAGATAGCTACTATGGCCTTGGACCTGCTGCACCAGAGTGGTCGCTTCAATGTGAAACATCTACCCGGAGTTCCACTCCAACTGAGAATTGGCCTCCACACGGGTCCCTGTTGTGCCGGAGTGGTCGGCCTCACAATGCCCAGGTACTGTTTATTTGGGGACACAGTGAATACGGCATCGCGAATGGAGTCCACCGGTAATTGCAGAATGAAATATGTTCGCACATTTACTTGAACTATCGTCATATCGTAGGATCCTCCTGGCGAATCCATATGTCCCAGGAGACAAGGGATCGACTAGAGGCTCGTGGTGGCTATGCCATCGAACCAAGAGGCCTCATCGACATCAAGGGCAAGGGCATGATGAACACCTTCTGGCTTCTGGGGAAAAAGGGATTTGAAAAGCCACTGCCGGCACCACCGCCTATTGGGTGAGAATATAATAATATATGTTTATTTTTATGGGGATTTCATATACATTACATTATACATTATATAAATCAATAATATCCGATTAGATTTAGCCATGTCCGCTTTTCTACCTTTCCGTCCGCATGATCGCTGAGATTTCGGGAACTGCAAGAGCTAGCATGTTGGGAAAAGTGAAATGTCCAATAATTGTAATAACTAGGTGTTACCAATTATAATAAATCGATTACTAATTATGATCAAACTGTATAATTTATCTATTTAACTCCAAACAACTGCATTCCATCCACTTCGTTAGAGAGTCGCATGGGTACGTTGAAGATCTATTACTATCTGCCTTTATAGTAATACTATTTTGTGAATCCTCCACAGCTTGGATGAATCATTAATTCGCAACTCGATAACCATGAAGGCTCAGGCCACCAAATCTCGGACAAGTACGAATCCTTCCTCGTCGCAGAGTTCATCGCTGGCTGGGGAATCCGTAGAGGTAAAGGTCGAGATAACGCCACCTACGAACGCGGATTTGGGTTCCGGGGCCAATCTACCCAACTCATATTCCTTGGACTCCAATTCCACCAACACAATTAGCCCGAATGCTACCCTCTGTCCTGAGCTACCGGGAAAGACGACCCCAAGCAGTACAAGTCCACAATCGCGGAAGCTCTCAGAACTGACACCGGATAATCTTCTGAACCCGAACAGCTTTAATCGGCAGCCAAATTCAACGGGAGGATCCAGCTCACGCCTGTACAAAAAGATCGAGGAGATGATGGACCTCAGTTCGCCGTACAACCACTACAAATGCCTCAGTCCCAGTGAAAGTAATCTTACGCAGTTTTACGATGGAAAGTACCTTTACGGTAATGCGGGGGGCGGAGCGGGAAGCGGAAAGGGGGGCGGCGGCGCCTGCTCTTCCGTAGTCGGAACCGGAAGTGGTTGTGGAGGAGGAGCCGCTCGATTCGATAGTAAGCCCGGCTCCAGTCGCCTGCTGCGTCGGCAGTTCAGCTTAGATCGAGACGACCAGCAGGCGAAGGGAGAGCAGCAACACCACCAGCACTCCTTGCAGGCCACCACTTACTCCGCCTTGGTAGGGGGTGGTGGTGGGGGAGTTAAGAGCTCAATGTTGGACATACCCTTTTTGCACGACACCTCCCGAAGTCCCAAGGGAACGTTGACGAGGGCCCACAAGCAGAACTCTGCCTCGATCACCCAGGATCTGGAGAAGATCGAAGAGATCCCGCTATCGCCGGCCTCCTCACAGCACCATAGTAGCCTAGACAGTAATCTCAACCGCAGCCCGCCCTCGACACTGGAGGCGCAGTCGCCGCCGTTGCCGCCCCTGACTCCGCCCCAGCTATCCGCCCCAACATCGCCAGCTCCATCCAGGACACTGAATGGGATCTTTGCCCACAGCAGCAATAGTACGAACAACAGCAGCTCGCATTCCCATGGGTCGGCCAACAACAATAATGGCAACCATTCCGGCCCAGAGCTGACCCTCAACGTGATGCAGCTGCTGAGCAGGTAGGGCACAATCTAAGGTCCTAAGGAAAGGGCGCCGATTAAAGCTTTAAGTCTCATACGAACCCAGTTTGAATGTTTGACTGTATGAGTTGTCGAGGTATCGGAAGTGGGAAATGTCTTCTATTTTCCTTACTCTAATAAATTTTCGTTTTTTCTCCTCGTGTGAATGTGTCAGTTAAGCCCCCCTCTGTACCATAATGTAAAAGGTCATACAGACTTATACATCTCTCCAGAAGAGTATGTCCCTTGTCAAGCAAAGGTGGTTCTAGAACGTTAATAAATATTTAAAACTTTTTATTTTTACTGGTTTTTTAAATTTATCACTCTGAAAGACTGTATTTAAAATGGTAGTTTTGTGCGTAATTAAAAATCCGAGTTTTGAATTAACTTTGTGAAAATTGTCAACGGATTACATTTCCCCAACGTTTTACCCAAACCCAGAGATTAGACTAAGCCTGGGAATGTTAATGATTTGAGTATGTTGTGATGTGAAAAGTAAAGTACCTAGAGAATGCTAGCTTGGTTCTAGCTGAAACTAAAAGTACAGATAAGGTGAGCAATTCTATGTGCGACTAATACCAAGGTCACTGTCCATTATCCATAGGAACAATCTTCGTTACGCAAAATCCCCTAGCCAAATCTTATACCCAAATCATTTTTATATTACAATAAAATTCCGATAAGACTTTGCGGAACTCTTAAAAACATTTTCTTTTAATTTAAATGATTAGTTTAAATAAAGGTTTTCGTATATATTACTCATTACGTAGTATATACTTTATCGAATCGCTTCCTCCTATTTTTTAAATACTTTCCAACGAATACTCTTAGGCATTCACATACTACTATTTTGAGCAACATATGATAATATTAAAAGCAAAATTTATCTTTTGTATTTTTCTATTTGTTTATTAACAAATGCGTTTCATGATGTTGATCAAACTACATATATCTGATCCGAAAATTCGGCCTATTTTTGGTTCATATCCGACTGGTTTTTTAATTAAACTCCATGAAGGGAATATACCTAGTAAGATATATGTGTACACGATGTTCCTTTTAAAAATCAAAGAAATAATTAGAACAAATGTAAATTATGTGGGAATATAAATAAATATAGCGAACTATAAATCGTATTTATGAAATAAGCATCGGATACGTGAATTTAGTTTTCTAAAGACAATCGTTGTTACTTTTAAAAGAAAACCAACTACATGAATAAGGAAAACCCCATAAAACCGATAAGGGTTTGTCTCCATGTCTATGAAATATAATATATTTTGTAACCGCTCTACGAAAGCCTAGTAATCTACTCTCATCAAGTGCGTGTGTGTCGTACATATACTAAAAATATCCACATAAAGGACATTGAGATAAAATATCAGTTCTAATATATACATACTTTTAGACTGTAGTCTCTATATAATTCCAGCGGAATATAATTCAGAGCCAAATAAAACTATCTCACAAAATTTTGTAACCAATTATAGCTCTAAGAATAATCAGATTGCTTCAAACAAATTTTTATTTTCCCTGTATTTATTGGTTTCATATTCAGTGGAGCTCAAATTTAGGGCAATTACTAGTCAATTAAGGCCATAAAAACTCAGCAGATCAATAAAATGTGTTCCTTTCCTGCCACGTTCCTTCATCTGGGAGTAAACCATTATTTTGCATTACGACGGCCCTGTATATGCCGCCGCAGTCACTTATTTTTTAAACAGTATTTTATTTTTAGTGCGTATTTAAGCCCCGACAGAGACCACTCATTAATTAATGGGTGTACAAAGAAATAAATAAATTCATTAATAAATTTAATATAACCTGGATTGGTCTTTGATGTGGTAATTTGGTAACTTACTTACATACTTGTTCAGCAGTAAAAGCTGATTATAGTTGAACCTATTTCAGGTATTACATATATTAGTATGTATCAGAATACTATAACATTCAGTAGCCATAACGGTAATGGGGAAAAAGAAACGGTTTAGTGTAGCAATTCAGAACAAAAAAAGTGCTCCGATCCTTACAAAACGCGTAACTAAAAAAATAATAAGACCACTCAGATTATCTATACAGTACATAAAGTGTATTTATCTTCACTCTACATTTTCATCTCTCCCAACAGTTGTCCACATTCGTTTTGTCTCTTTTTTATTAAAAATTTTAGAAAGTTTTCGTTTATCTTGGATCTTTTTTTAATTATATATGGTGGGCAAATCAAGCAGTTGCATTTCGTTCGTTTACCATATAGTACCCACGTTATTCTTCCTCTTCTTTATCCTTGCGATGTGATTTTTTCTTCTCACTGCGACTGGAGGATCCTGCTGTATTGCTGCTGCTGCTCTTGCTGCTCCGATCGCTTCGTTCTTTCTCGCGTGACTTGGACTTGCGACGACTGGACTTTTCGCGGGACCTGGAGCGTTCTCTCCGAGAGCTTTCTTTTTCCTTGTCCTTCTCCTTATCTTTTTCTTTATCCTTGTCTTTGTCCTTTTCTTTATCTTTGTCTTTGTCTTTATCTTTTTCTTTTTCCTTTTCCTTATCCTTATCCTTTTCTTTTTCCTTGTCTCGAGATCTCTCCTTATCGCGATGACGCTCGCGTTCCTTCAGGTCGCGCTCTTTGCGCTTCTCCTCCTTTAGCAGGTGCAGATAGTCCTCAAAGTACTCCTCGCGGTAAGACGAGTCAAGGGCACGGTACCTAGCATCCGCTTCGAACTTTTTCTTGATGTCGTACCACCTAGTGTGCCTCTCGATGTCATGCCGCTCCCGCAACATGTCTATGAAGTCTTTTCGCAACTGTATGAAAAAATGGTAATTATCGCATATATTCCTTTTTATTTTCAAAACCCACCTGATCTTTTTTTAAGAGTTTGTCCTTCTCGCGCCGTCTTCGGTCACGATCATCCTCGTAGCCGCCGCGATCTGAAATGAAATAGTCAAAACTAAAATGTTAAAGTCCTAATTATAACATGATAACAACAAAAATTTGTATGTTGCATTTTACTCCCGCATATCTCATATTTCATAGAATGAACTCGTAATGTTTAAACTTTAAAGCGAATTTATATTACAGTTTTGCCCTGATCTTACCGCTCACGCCCATTCGCTGTGGCGGTGCCATGCCCATTCGCATCTGTGGTGGTCCATTACCCCCCATCATCATTACAGGTGGCGGCCCCATGTCTGCCAGAGATAACCAGGATTAGTTACATACAAGTAAATCTAATTGTCGACAACTCACTCATATTTGGTGGCATGCGCATGTTTGGCGGCATCATGCCGCGTAAATTGGGTGGCGGACCGCCCATCTGTGGCGGCGGCACGCTCATCCCAGGAGGTGGCATTCCAGGTGGCGGTTGTTGCATGTGGGCGTGACCCGGAGTCAGTTCCTTGATCCCGCTCGGAACCCATCCAGCATTGTCGCTGCCCCACTGCGACTCCTGGGTGGGCTCATAGCCATAGTCGAAGGGTTCTGGCTCGTGGAAGAAGGGTTCCTCAGAAGCACCTGGTAACGGGAAATTCGGCGCCATGGGTCCCAAGCCCCCACGTGAGTACTCACGGCACTCGGCGGTCATCACCTGTATCGCGTTCTCCTTAACGCCTCTCTCCCGGTCACCGCCTCTTTCCCCTCCCGTTGTTGAGATGGGCCTTGGGGGACGTTGCATTAGCCCCATTCCGGATCGCGACTGATGCTGCATCATTGGCGGCGGCATTCCTAGCGGTGGCATCTGCATACCAGCCTCCCCACCCATTCCTACCATGGACTGGATGGTGTGCATTCCGGGTGGACCCAGACCCATGCCACTGTCTGTGAGAATTCCAATGGGAGCATTCTGGTTTACGTTCTGCGTAAGACTAGCCAGGCCCACGCCGCTCTCCGCCACACGAAAGCGTTTCTGTCGCTCGCAATAGGCTCTCCACGTTTCCTCGTTGAATCCGTAGTTAAAATAATCCGTAATATCTGCTCCCGGCTTGCGCCACGGCTTCTCCTCCAACGAATCGATACTGAACTCGTGCACGGCCACCCCGTTTATAGTCCCGGCGCCCTCAAAGTCTTCGATGCTGAACTTGCCTGCTTGGCCAGCTGGCTTGACCTTTTCTCCGGCAACTCCAGTACCTCCGGCCAAGAGATTGGCTCGCTGCTTAATATTGTATGTGCTGGGGGCTTGCTTAATGTCTCCGATGACCACGTTGATATCGTCGTCAGAGTCATCGTCATCGTCTTCATCAGACCCAGAGCCGTTTCTCTCCCTTCTGGAGCTTGGGCCATCTGCCATTTCGTCGTCCTCTGGATCTGCAGAGGATCTGGCACTGGCCCGATCCGCAAATCGTCCACCATCCCGATCCCTATCTCTATCGCGCTCCCTCCTGCTCCTGCTGTCCGTGGTATCGGGTAAGGCCTCCTCATCCTCCTCCATTTCTTCCGCCGGATCGTCAAACTCGGAGTACTCAGCCACCTCCTCCTTAGGAAAGCGCGGCGAGCCTGTGTCGGACTCGACTCCGGTCGAGGAGCCGGTCTTCTCACCGGCTACCACAGCGGCCAGTGCCTGAGCCTCTGCCGCAGCCTCATGCTCCGCAGTCAGTGCGTCCTCGCCATTGCCAAGCTCGCCGGTCGTCGAGTCCGGATTTGAGGTACCATAGAGCCAGCTGTCTTCGTTAGTGTCATCAGCCATATTCTTGTTTTATGGAAATTCTTAAGCGACCAAAAAATCCAATGCCTTTGGAAGTGTTGCCGGATAGCGAAATGTGAAAAAACTTACGCTATTACTGTAATAAATTTACTAACAAATCAGTCCCAAAATGATCTGGTAACACTGTAACTTTTATAGAGGTAACACTAATAAAGGAATGCATTCATTGGAAAGTATAAAATAGCATGTTAAATGTATACATATACTGGTGATCAGAGTTAGAAGTCGATTTAGCTTTCAATAATAAACTTGGTCAGGTCTTTTTTTTCATATGTTGCACTAGACTAAATATAGAGATACAGACCAAATTCTAATTTAACTTTTAGGTAATATAATATTACATATACTTAAAATCGAAAAGTATTTTAACCGCTTGACCGTTTCAAATAAAGTTTAAATACTTTGTGGTATTTCGCGACACTAATAGGTTTTGCCCACCGACCAGGGCTGCAATTACTTGACAATCGATATCACCGTATATAATCTATCCGTTTAGCGGCAAGCAATCGCTAATTTTCGAAATTTATTTTTGGTTGACGCTTGTTTGTTTTTAAGTCAAGGCTTAACTTAAGTTTGAAACGGAGCCTTATGGCTACGCTACGGAACCACACATCAGCCGTTAGCGGCAACCACAGCAGCAATGGTCAGGACTCGCCACAGGCTCTCCAAGACGCGGGTGCCACTCTGGCTATTGGTTATGTGCGTGAATTCAGGGCGCGGACGGCTAGCTTCCAGATGCAGCGATCCGAGGAGTCGCTAGTTTATGTACAGCGCAGCGTGGCTTTGCTGGGCACCAAGGTGCATCCGATCCATTTTGCTCCTACGTCAGGAAACATAGAGCTGGCCCGCTTTTACGTCGATTTGCACGCCCTAATGGGCGCGTTGGAGAATGATGGTGCCGAGGGCGATGTGTTGTGGGCCTGCGTTGGACTAGTTCAGCACTGCAGCCGGAATCTGGAGGCTCGGAACGCGATCGTCGAGAAATTCTGTTTCGTACCTCTGCTGGGAGTGCTAATACGACGTACCCGGCGAGTGGAGCGGGTGCATAGGCTGCTAGTGCTGCTACAGGACCTCACATACGGTATTCACATCGCCTGGGAAGAGCCCTATCTGGCAGCTCTGATCGAGCATCTGGCGGAGATCGTGCTCGGGACAGAAGACAGCTCTAGTGCCACGAATAGCGGTTCTGCTCGTGTCGACGACGACTCCCATTGCCTGCTCGCTCTCTCAGTGTTGGTAAACCTATGCTACAATAACTTTGCCGTGCTGTTCCTCTTTCTACGCAGTGTCAACATATCATCCTTCTGTAAAAGAATTCAAAATTATGGCCTGTTGGCCTACAAGATGCTCATCATTCTCTCAGAGGATGTATACGCCTTCGAGCTGCCCGAACTGTACACCTTTCTGCGCATGTCCTTTGCTGGCATCGAGGATTGCCTAAAGCACTGGAACGTGGCGCAGTTGCGGCACATCGTCGACTTCCTGCTAGACTCTCAATGTCACGCCGGTCTTCATCGGGCAATGGTATCACACAAACACTTCTGCGAGGATGTGGAAAAGCTGCTTGACGTAAATTACCGTTTATATTCTGCGGACAGAATTTCTAACAGATTCCTTAATTTCAGCAAATTGACGCTCGCACCGGCATGGACGACTCACAGGAGGAGACGCGGAAACACCATCAGATTTGCCTGGGCCTGGTTTTTCGCCTTGTAAGCTACATTTTGCAGCTTTCTGAGGACGGCTGCAGCTCAATCAGTCTGGACTCCATTACGCCGCGCCTGTACGAGATGGTTGGCGAGTGGCTATCCTCGGATCTGTGCGGCGTGGCTGCCATTGAGTTGCTCTGCATGCTGTTGCGCTTGGGCAAACGGGCGGCAGTGGCCCAGCTTGTTGCTCGCGATCCTTCGCATGTGGTCAATATAGTGGCCAGCGCCGAGCGACCGGAAACAAAGCCCGCGCAAGTATTATCCACTCTACGCCTACTGATCCAACTGCTTCAGGAGCCGAAGACCGAGAAACTGGTCCTCTCCAAGATATCAGAGTCATACTTCGACAAAATCTTGGCGGCTCCACTTGCGCTTGTTCCCCAGTTTCTCAGCACACAGAGTCTGGCGCAGAGTGAGGTGGAAAAGGCTTGCTTTTGCCTGCTTCTTCTTGTCAACGTCGCAGGCATCGCAAAGAAGGCCTACCTGGATAAATGCTGCACTTTACTAGAGCAGACTCAGCTGCAATACTGCTTGGCTCGCGGGATGGTCAGCAAAAGCGAATCGCTGGTGGCCGCCGTCCTTCAAATTGCCCAGTTCGAGGACTTTCCTAAGTCGGCTGTAGCCAAGGTGAGCATTATTCTCCTAGTCTATTCTTTTCAATCCAATAAAATAGTTTTAGTTCATATTGTTAAACCTTTAAGAATCTTTGGAACTCTTAATATATATAAGCTCTAAATTAAAGAATGACTTCATATTTTCTCATAAAGCACGTGGCTGGTATCAGGAATGATTCTTGCGGGTCGATGGCAGGAACTTCAGTAGTCTGCACCGACAATGCTGAGCAGTGGCGCAACCTCAGCTCTATTTTAAAAGGCCACCGCACATTTACTGACAAGGAAATGGCTCAGCGTGTCAACGCACTTCTAGACAGCATAGGAGGGATCGTGCGCCGAAACGAACTGGCATCAGCGCCTGTATCCCAGGTTATAGAGCTGTATAACCACCGCATCGATAGTCTCAACGGCGCCGTGCTTAGCCTGGAACAGCGCCTGGAGCAGGCCGGACAGCAACTAGCCAGTGGAACACAACTGGCCCACGTACAGAGCGCCGAACTTGAACGTTTCCAAGCTACCAACTTTGAGCTGCTCATCAGCCAAGAACGGTGAGTGAAGTTAGAACCATGAACATTTGGTATTAATTGATTTGTACAAGTTTTCTTAGTATACTTAAATTTTATTGAAACCTCTATCAATTAGTCTGCAATCCCAGTGCAAAGATCTCAAGCAACAGACAGTCGAGCTGAAGAGCAACATGACTAACCTACTTAAACAGATGTCCGAGAACTCCGTTCACTTGCAGGCCAACGAACGTCGATTGCTTGTGAAGAAGTCGGAGATTGCAGACCTGCAAAGAGACTGCGACGAGCTTAGAACGAACCTGAACGCCAAGAGCGAGGAACTTACTAGGATGGAGGCTCTCAACAAGGAAAACGTAAGTACATGAGATTTAAATTCCAAAAAAACCCTTTTTTTAAATTAATCCTCTTGCAGACTTCTCGCATAGACAAGCTTAAGAAGTCCATGGTAGCATACGAGCAGGATATGAAAGAGAAGCTACGCACCATAGAAGAGCGCGATAGGGAGCTGGCCAAGACGCACAAGTCCTTGGAGGAGCAACGGGAGGCAGGAAAGAAGTCTGAAGACCTAATTTCCGTGCTGGAGACACAGCTACAGGAACGAAAGGATCAAATTGAACACCTTGAGATGGAGCAGAAGGAGACAGAGGACTTGCGCAAGACCATTATGAGCCTCATGGAAAGCAAAAAGCCAAAACGGAAGGCTTAAGATTCATTTTAAAATTGTTTTTAAATCAGTTAGGACCAGCAATCTAGAGGAAAATTTTTAACCGGCTTCAAAACATTATTTATATACATTTATTGCGTATAAATTGCATCAATTTATTGTAGCCGTGCAAGATTTTTATTCAATTGCACTAAAAAATACAAAACAATTTAGTAAGTCAAGTTTACTTTATTATATTATATGATCAATCTTTGGCTATTGTGCAGTCTGTGTAATAAAGAGTACTACTAAAACAAGAATGCATGCCCAATACACATTATATACAAGCAGCCTACGGAAGAGGAGCCAGAATGGAAAACACGAAATAATACACTGCAGGTAGTAGCGTAATTATTATGAATAATGTGTAATAATTATGAACTGTGGTCGTTGGTAAAGGACTGAGCAATGGCTATAAACTGCTTCACTCCTCCAGAGTACCACTAAGCTCTTTAATGGACAGGTATAGATCGACTGGGTTAGTGATCCTATTAAAGAAAACACACACATACTTCCTTTTACTTGTCAACGACTACAATATACCCTATCTCTCAATGAGAAAAGGGTATAGCAGTACCAAATAAAGTTTTTCTTTTTCAATTATAATGCATCTGTTAAACAATGCAAATATTCAGTACACGACGAAGATTAAGTATAACCAACCTATAGTATGTCCCTGCGGCACTTGCGCAGCTGTTTGCGCAACAAAAGAGCGTCGAGCTCGGCCTGCTTCCGCCTCTCTTCCTCCTCCATCGCGCGTAAGATTTCCTCCGCCTCGTTGTTGGCCTTCTCAGAGATAAGGTGCACCTCTGGTAGGAAGTCTAAGATGCCCTTCCGTATGAGGTACTGATAGTTCATCGCAACGGTGTACTTGATTTCTTGGCCGGTTACCAGGCTAAGTTCTTGCCAGTGAATATACATCCAGTTCTCATTTCGAAGGTCCCTTATGCTATTGTAAACTGGAACAAAGTCGTCAATTTTCCCAATGAACGTCTTGGCCACCTCCATAATCTCGATTTTTTCATTAAATATTTGCATAGATTCAGTTAATTCGTCGCGGAGTTTCATCATATTATTCCACACATCTTCCAGGTCTAGCTGAGCTATCGGGTTGCCCAAAGTGGCTTCCTCGAGTTTTAAGAAGTTGGCACAGCCGTACCATAAGTTCTTGTAAGGGGTGAAACTCTCGACAATGCTCTCCAGAAACTCGACAGAGAGTGGTTCCAGCTCAAAAAGTTCTTGCCGAAATTGTAGGGTTTGGCTGACTTTCTCTAGTTCTTTGATCAGCGCCCACGTCTTTTTAATATCCACAGACGTTTCCTGGGCACGGTTAGGATTAAAAGCCAGCGAGTAAGCCTGCACTTCGTCGTTCAGGGACTCTAGACGCTCCTCAAATGCTTGGCATTCGCTGGAGTGGAGCCGCAGGAATTCCTCAATATCCACCTTCTGTTCATCTTTCAGCGTCGATAATCTCACCATTATCTGGTGCGGCCAGGCGTAAACGTTCCACTTCATGGTAAACTGATGGTCACTCAGGTTGTAAAAGAAGCTGTCTAGTAGGTCATATTCTAACCACATGACCTGTATATCCGCCTTTAGCTCATCCACCAGGTCTGGGACCGTCAATGCAAAGTCGCGAATTTCGTAGAGGTGCTCAATGCTGATAGGTCGCTCGGCGATTCTGCGGAACATCTCCAGGCAGCGATCCAATAGAGCTTCATTCGACTCATACATTCGGTCAACATAATACTCAAAGATCCGCCTAACGATATCGATGCGTTTCTTAATCATAAACTGTTTTAATATGTCCACGTTAATATAGAATGGCCCGATCGTGATAAAACCAGGCAAAATTTCGCGGACCTCCTCCTTCAGCCGTTTGTGCTCGAGGATGTCTCGCTTGACCTCGGAGGACGGTTTGTGGGCCTGAGCATAGGCCTGCATGTAGGTGTTGATATTCAAGAGGTAGAAATCAATAAACCTTTCGTAGAGTCGGGCGTAGGCTTTGAGAGGCAGCACTGCCTTGCCATAGCAGTTCTTCAAAAGCTCATTCTCCCTCAGGAAGCTCTCCTCGATAAGCTCCACCGTCAGGATGTACAGGTTAGGGGCGAATTTTAGAAAACTCATGACAGCGGCATCTATGCATCTAACTCCAGCGGTTTTTTCCAGACACTTCTTAAAAATCTCTACCAGGCTCGGCTGAAATTCATCTGGATCAGTGGAGTAAAAGACCTTGCGATCTTCGCTAATTCCAAGGGTCATGGCGAACACAGGCTTATGAAAGGGAAATTCAGTGTCAATGTAGTTGTTGGTCCATTTGTAGTTGGACTTCAGTTGGAGAAACTGTAGGCACGGATCGCAAACGAAGTGTGAGAAGTTATGCAGAGACGTCTCCAGCAGCACCTCCATTGACTCTTGCATGCGGAACTTGACCTGTAGTATAAACCGCGAAATTTTGCACATGAGATAGACTGTCCAGGTGTTTAGGGAGATGTCTAACCAACCCTTACCTAGGGCTCGAAGTACTACAGTGATGACCGTTGTAAGCTGTTGGGGCCAATAGACCTTGAGAAACGTAGCCACGTTGTCGCTGTGCGCCTCTTGGGCCTGAAGAAAGTCTACCAGCGCCAATGGCTTGCTGAAGCTGCAGACGAAGATCGAAAGCGTCTCGATATACTGACACTCAATGGCCACTCCGGCCATAGCCTCGATGCCACCTCCGCAGTAGAAGAGGCTCGCTTTCAAATAGTCATAGCGCTTCTCCTTCATGGTGATGCCAAGGGCCTGCAGTTCCCCGCGCTCCTTCCCTGAGACATCGACGGCAAAAGAGCGCGGCAGAAACTCCTTAAGGTTGATGTTCCGAAACTGGGGGAACTCCTTGGGCATCTTCAGAATAAACTGCTCCAATTCGTAGAGAGCCATCAGACGCTCAAACACCAAGTTAACTTCCGAACGCAATCGCCGCTTGCACTGCTCAGAAACCTTGGCCCCCAAAAGCACCGCTTCGATGGGCTTGAAGCTGTAGAACACAGTGGACTCAATGTCCTCATGAAGGACACAGTCCACAATAAGCTCCATCAACATCAGCTGCTCACCCTTGTGCCGCTCATGAACGGCGGCCTGAAGCCGCTTTATGTACTTATGAGGGTCTTCGGCCATGAACATGAATTGAAGCTTGGGCACCGTGTAGGTGCATCCGTCCTCCAACGACAGAAGCGTCCAGAGGTCAGAGTCCTCGTGATGCGCAGTAACAGCTGCCATGCCCCACTGACAATTAAGGAGGCTCTGGTTATATGGGAGGTATGCCTTTGCCGGAAGCGGGTAGTGAGTATCGCCGACCACTCCAAGGTCAAACCAAGCCGCCGGGGAGTTTATGTCAAAGTTGCTGTCGTCAAAGTAGCTAAGGGGAAACTTGTGCGGAAAGGCAAATTCGGACATTACATTGTACTGCTCCTCTGTAGGCTGAAGTACGTCGTCAGTGAGTCCCGCTTTATCTAGCTCCTCCACCAGGTTGATTTTCTGGTACTGTCGACGCCTGCGGTCCACTTCGACATCCTTGGGAAGATGTCGCTTTGGCACGTAGCGAGTCTGGATCACTTTTGGCAGAATCGTGGGCAGCGGAAATCGATGTGGCTTCCCCATCTTGTCCATCAATGTGAGCCAGCGCTGCGCCTCCTGAATGGGGTAATATATGTCGGTAAGCTGGTTTCTTGGAATGTAAAGCTCCTGATAGTTCATCACAGCTGTTCCTGGTCGAGGCGGCATGATGCATATGGCCTGCTCGACCTCCCGCTTAAATTGAGGGTCATCCTGTTGCTTGATGCTAACAGAGCTGAGGATTGTTGTTTCAGAATCCTGGGATTCGTCATCATTGCGTCCCACCTCTAAGTTTTCCGGATCCATATGAAATATATAGTGAATATGAATTTAATAGTGAATGTGGCATTCTTTCCAAAGCAAGCTATTTAATTACTAAGAAAAATACAAACTACCTTCAAGGGTTTGAGAATTCTAAATTTAATAGGCAAAACATGTAGAACAAAACTATGATCTTACATGCCGAAGATTATAAATTTTTTTGTGGTTTATTGACTAACTCGACGACAACAGTTAACTAAAAGATAATCTCAGCAAACATCTTATTATTATCGAAGGCCTTTCTTCAACTAAATACAATACCAAAGCTTATTATATCCGTTTCTCGTAGAGTAAAAGGGTATACTAGATTCCTTGAAAAGTATGTAACAAACAGAAGGAAGTGCTTCCGACCCTATAAAGTAAATATATATTCTTGATCAGGATTAATAGCGAAGTCGATTGAGCCATGTCCTTTTGTCCGTCCGTCCGTATCAACGCTTAGATCTCAGGAACTATAACAGATACACTATAACGCCCACAAATCACGATCAGTTACTCAAAATGCTTTCTCTGACAATAGGTGGCGCATTCGACTATAGCGTTTCCTCTTGTTATACCCGTTACTCGTAGAGTAAAAGGGTATACTAGATTCGTTGAAAAGTATGTAACAGATAGCAGGAAGCGTTTGCGACCCTATAAAATATATATATTCTTCATCAGGATCAATAGCGAAGTCGATTGAGCCATGTCCGTCTGTCCGTCCGTCCGTCCGTCCGTCCGTCCGTATGAACGCTGAGATCTCAGGAACTATAGCATATACAAAGTTGAGATTAAGCATGAAGATTCTTGAGGTCCCGGGACAGCGCAAGTTTATTACAGCATCCTGCTACGCCCACTCTAACGCCCACAAATCGTAATAAACTAAAATTGCTGAAATCTCAGGAACTATTGCAGTTAGAAACTTGAAATTCAAAAAGTATAATCTGTAGATGGCAGCGCATCTTATAGTGGTAACACTATCCGGCCACACCCACCCATACGCCCACAAGGGCTTTCGGATTTTCTAGAAAAGCTGATATCTCGGTAACTATAAGAGATAGAAAGTTCGGATAAGGCATGTGGGTTTCTATGATGCTCCCAATGCGAATTGTTTTTTTCCGATCAAGCAACGCCCACTCTAACGCCCACAAAACCCGAAAAACCAAAAATGCATAAACCTCAAAAACTATAAAAGCTACAAAACTTTGAATAAAAACACGCATTTAAGAGATGCTTCTGCAACTTTCCACGAAGTTGCATCTGGCCACGCCCACTCTAACGCCCACAAACCGCGGAGAACTGTGGCGTCTATACTATTATTATGAATGCCTTCGATTGACTTTGTACAACTTATTTCTGTTAATATCTATCGATTTGCCAAAGGATTTTTCAAATCGGAACATTATTTCTCTATTTATAAAGAAATTAAGGTTTTAAGGCCTCACATGGGCAGTGACGTCACTATAAGCATACTCAACATACTTCCTCTGACAATAGGTCGCGCCTCGTGAATTTGCACTAGCAAAATAATATTTTAAAATTTTGTAAAACGGTAACGGGTATCTTATAGTCGTGGCACTCGACTATAGCGTTTCCTCTTGTTTTTATATTCAAACGATGAAACCCATTTAAATCTAATTGATTGATACTTCACCTCCTTAGGAATGGAATTCCAATAAAAAATCCAACCTGGAAACAATACAATAAGAACTAGTTTATCACAATCACATCAAATGAACCACTTCTATATCTAGATAAATGCTGTGTGTGTGTCGCGTCTGTACATTGCAATTTTAAAAGGTAGAAGGATGCGTTTCTGACCCTATAATGTATACATATATATTCTTGATCAGGATCAATAGCGAAGTCGTTGTCTCGTCCTTAAAAGAGACAAGGTTGAGGTTAAGCATGAAGATTCTTGAGGTCTATACGCAGCGCCAGTTTATTTCTGGCGAAAAACTAAAATCGCTGAAATCTCAGGAACTATTAGAGCTAGAAAGTTGAAATTCAGCATGTACAATCTTGAGATGCCAGCGCATCTTATCATTATCCGGCCATACCCACTCTTACGCCCACCAAGCTCAAAAGACGGTTTTTGGATTTTCTAGAAAAGGTGATATCTCGGTAACTATTAATGCTAGAAAGTTCAGATTAAACATGTATGTTTTTATGATGCCCCTTATGCGAATTGTTTTTTCTGATCAATCCACGCCTACTCTAACGCCCACAAAACTCGAAAAACCAAGAATGTGAAAATCCCGGGAACTATAAGAGCTAGAAAATTGTGCGTAAGAATACATATTTAGAATATGCCACTACAACTTTCCAGGAGTTTTCATCCGGCAAAACTGTGGCGTCCATAATATTATATTAAATGTCTTCGTTTGACCTTGTATAACATATTTTCGTCAATATCTCTATTACCAAAGATTTTGCAAATCGGAACATTATTTTGCTATTTATAAAGAAATTTAAGTTATAAGGCCTCACATGGGCAGTAACGTCACTGTCAGTTTCTCAACATGTTTCCTCCGACAATAAGTGGCGCTTTGGGAATTTTATGAATGAATTTTTTGAATGAATATTTTAAAATTTAGTAAAACAGTAACGGTTATCTTATAGTCGCGGCACTCGACTATAGCGCTTCAACTTGTTTAGTATGTGGTTATAGCCATAAGTCGTCCAACTATCAGCTGTTAGGCAATAGACAAAAAAATACTTCACTTCCTTTCCTAGGAAGTATATCCTTTATTTGACTAGTAATATTCTGGGCTCAAACCTACATATGGCCAGAACCAAAACCGAGGTCGGTAGCAAAACGTATTTCACCGGCGTTGCGTCGAACCCAATCAAACACGTTTGAAATTGAGAGAGCGGTTGAAGAGCAGCGTAAAATCGAGGCTAGCGACAATAATACAAGGTATCTCCAACCGTTCGGTTAGAAAAATAATGCTTTTAACCTCTTTCTTGTACTAGCGCCAATACGGCCGAAAAGGAAAAGAAATAAATGTTGTCAAATGTAGAAACTATAGGAAGTAAGAGCACGAGTTCTCTCTCCTCAAACACGTTGGAACGCGTTCGAACTTGAGAGAGCAGTAAAAAAATCTATTTAAGCAACTCGCAAAACGCGCTCTTTGTTATTGCACGATTTCACTCACTGAAACCCAAAAATATGGCTAGTTGACTAAAAAGTATATATTGTTTTAGGAAAGCAACATATTTTTTTTGTATTTAAAGCACATTTTCTGCATGGTGAAGTCCGTTGCGTTTTGTTGTCGGATATATTTTTTGTGCGATAATTTTCGATGCAGTGCGTGTGTGTGTGTGCCTGTGCGAGCTAATTTAGTGAAACATCGTTATTGTTGCTGTTGTGTCGTGCCATCGCATCCACAGCGAAGTAATATCGAAGTATCGTAGTATCGGCATCCAGTCCAAACCCAAAAAAGGTCGATTGTTTAATTCCAAAAGCGCGGGCCAAACTTGTTCTCTTTCGCGAGTGCTTACTGACCGTGCACGTATGCATTGGTGTGTGTACATTTCGAATTCCTCTTCTAATTGGAGCTTCATCTGTCTACTACTCATCTTTCCCGAAAACCAGGTGAGTGTGCCACAGGCATAGAGGAACATTTCAGTCACTTCACCTCCGACATCCGATTCTGGTGATATTAGTCATCATCGCCATTTCCAGTAGGTTCATGGGTTTAATTAAAAAAGTGGCGGCAGAGTCGTCTCCTGGATCTGCTTCCCGCCGCACCCATTCGCTGGCGGTACCGAAGAGAACCTGTGCGGAAGCAACAGCCAACTAAGAGATGCCAGAGAGTCAAAGAGTTCACACGTGAGGGCTCTGGTGGACGCTAAGAGAGAGCGGACAGCGAGAGCCCAGCACACAGGGTCGGCGCAGCCCTTTTCAAGGGGGATCGGTATACATACATATATTCCGTACTTTTAAAATTGAAGAGGGACACGTTTATTTTTCTTATCCTAGGCAAATTAATACAATTCGAATTGAATTTATTTATTTATTGAAAAATTACATTTTTAATTTAATAATGATGAAGAATTGCCGAGGTAAAGATTAATTCGTGAGCATTTGCTCCTTTGAAAAACATAAGGGAAAACATTGTTTCGAAATTAAACATCAAATAGTAAGGTTGCCTCTACCAAAGGCATTTCGCGAAGCTTAGTTCGATTTGGAGTGCGGTGGTGTCGCATATGTCAGTCAATCAAGAAAGTTTCACCTGTCGGACAATGCGGAAGCGCGGAGAAATACTGTTGCAATCGCATTTTTACATGTTTTGCAGGGTCAGCAACTTAATGCGCTAAATACTTGGATATGTAATTCCATTTAGAATGTGTCATGACATTAATTAGCGCTGGCTGGTGGTAAGAAAATATAGCCCGAAGGTACTTGTGGAGTCAAGGGCCTACGTCTATGTAAATAGACAGCAAAAATGCAGTTCTAAACTGCTAATTGATAACTTTGCACCTTGCCCCTGGTATAAAGTAACAGCTGGGAGATTGGCTACCCCGAGTGGCTAAAAGCAAAGTAAATAAATGGTTTAGTTCGATTAGAAAACAAATAAAAGCTGCTGCGTTTATCAAGCAGGAGCGAGGGGTCTGGCCACATTCCCATATTGCAATAGAGCCCGTATCTTATCACCGTGCTCTGATTCTCTTAGAAGTAATCGTAAGTGAGGAGATACATATCTATTGGCTGTATGGGTCACACCCACAACAGCGGACACACGCATATTCATCGGGCCAAAAAGAAATTTCATCTTCATGCGTCCAAAGTCCAAAAGAATTTCGCTGTACGAGTTATATGTGTTGGTTCTCGGAGTGATAGATGCTCGCTGATATATGTTTTAGCAGGGCATGCTTAATAAGCACTTTTGCCCACTGTCATTATGCTGAAAGTTCTTTAACCGGTTTGCCTCTCCAGCAAAAAGATCAATGTCTTTGGCTGGGTTCTCTGGGCCATTGAGACTCTCGTTTGGTAAGCTTGGCCCCGATCTCGGTACTATATTCGATGTACCCAGGCCCCGCCACTGATACACAGTGCGTAGGCATTTGATTGACCACAAGCATTTCAATGGAACCCCATCAAGCATCGACAGCATCGTTAGAGTCTAGGAAACTAGCCTCACCACCTGTTGCTGTGATATAGAAATACATATAAAACAAGAAGAAGCTTTATATTCGAGAGTGTCGCGACTATAAGATACCCGTTACTATTTTACACAATTTTAAAATATTAATTTTTTTAGTGGAAATACACAAAGCGCGACCTATTGTCAGAGAAAGCATTGAGTAACTGATAGAGACGTTACTTTCCACGAGAGGCCTTATAACCAATATTTTTTCATAAATAGCGAAATAATTTTCCGATTTGAAAAATCTGTGATAATTTGATAGATATTGACCAAAATATGTTATACAAGGTTAAATGAAGACATTCAATATAATATTATGGACGCCACAGCTTTCCGCGGCTTGTGAGCGTTAGAGTGGGCGTGTATCTCTTATATGTAGTTCCTGATATCTCAGAGTTTATACGGACAGACGTGCAGGGCTCAATCGACTTCGTTATTGATCCTGATTAAGAATATATATATTTTATAGGGTCGGAAACGCTTCCTTCTACCTGTTACATACTTTTCAACGACTCTAGTATAAGCTTTTATTCTACGAGTAACGGATATAAACATGCCGTTAGCTGCGAAGCGATGAAGATCTTCCAATTCTAAACAGTAATGCGAATTCAGTGGATTCTCAGTCGAAACTAGCTGTCATTAAGTATGAGAAAGCATATTTCAGTCTCCGAGTTTCACAAGATATCACTCTAAATAATTCCTTTGCGAAATATATGTATTCACTTGTTCGGCATCACCATAGCCCTGTTATCAACATTGGTTATTAGACATCGTGAAACAATGCCAATTGCTTTATTGTTGTATTCTTTTTAAAGGTGAAAGAGTATATACACTTCGGCTGTCTTTGGAATTGAATTCACGATTTTTGTTTCAATACTGACAACGTTCAACTTTCGCCGAATAATGATATCTTATGATTACATTAAAAATCACTCCAGTAATTTACATAAGTTTCAGAAAAAACTAACTTAATATGCGACTTTAAAATGCCCGATGTTCAATATAAAATGTAGAGGCGATATTTTTTAATATTATATAATCATCCCATCATCAGGAAGGACTAATAATCAATAAACTTAAAATGTATATATGATTGCCCTTTAACCGAAAAATGTAGTTTTGCTTATTTTACCATATTAATAATTTAACCTAGGTTTAATTCTGTAATTGGATAACATCTTTCGCACCTTTGGTCTTCGGCAAGGGTGTACGGAATTCGGTTTGTTCAAGTCAGTTACCACTCTCGCTTCTTTTCACATTGACGGGATATGTACATATCCGCAAATTAATTGCTCCCCCTTTGGAGACTTTTCTTGCCGCTTGCTGTTCTCAGTTGTTTGTTGTGGTCTCCTCTCGTTCGTTTCTCTCAGCCCTTATATTGGCATGAATGTTTGTGCGTTTTTAGGTATTTTACCTTTTTATTGCTTTCGAAATGCAGACGAGTTTTCGGTATTTTTAGCAAACTTACCGCGCAAGTTTTATGTAACTTTGACTCTCAAAATCAGTGGTTTCTCCTCGATTCAGAATGCTAATGGCAGAGGCACTGCACAGAAAATTCAATCTCCAATAAACAACACCTACAGACCCGACATCAGTAACCTATGCATCCGGATTTATGCATGGTATGTACATACATACATACATATTTAGGCATTTAAATATTATTTACGCCGTCCGCGACCACTAGTGAAACTTTCATCAAAAGTGTCAGCAAGCTGGTCAGGTTTTGTCGGGCTTGACCTTCCCGCCGAGCAACCAAACAAATTACATGAGCACATAATTCGGACGCGCGATCTGGAGTCAGGTGGGAGCGGTCCGATATTCACTTGCGCTTTCATTTCAATTTTGCCGACCATGCTTCTGGCAATATAAGTCGCAGCGATCGAGGGGCCGACGCCTTTATTTGCTTACGAGGAGTTCGGAATTCCAACAATGTTACTGCGCCTTGGCTCAATATTTTAATTATGTACACTTCAAAAAATTAATAGCGGTGAGATTTAAAAGATCACCATTAAAATATAACAATTTAAAACGGTTTATTCTAAAATTTATGAAAATTAAATATTTTACAATTTATTGTTGGTTCTAAAATTAAATCTTAGGAAACTACTTGGGAACAATGTGTGATAATAAACAAAAGCTAAAGTCTTTTAATACCGCGACCATATTTAAAGTGTAAAAAAAGTATAAATATTTTTAATAAAAATAGGTTTTTAGGTTGGAATTATGGTAATTGTACATATAGTTCGGATAATTGGACCACTGCATTGTTCGAGAGTGCCATGTTTTAGATCAAAGAGATCGTACAGTGATATACATATACATATGGTTAACTATTCATATTTATCCCTTTTTTTTGCTCTAATAGAAAATGCATTTTTACCATTTTTTTGGTTAGTTTCAACATTTCACAGTCCTTTATGGAATTACTGACACACTGACAATCTCGAAAGCATCAATAATAACAATAACAATAATAACGCACTTAACAAGAAATTAGTACTGCGATTAGTACTAGTGTACGTGTTATTTCAGTATTGAAGGTGTTTCATACGCCACTGTGATCTCCCCGAAATGTGTGCACAAGTGTGTCCATCCATATACTTACATGTAGGTAAACAGTAGTGTGCAGCACCCATTCATAAATTCAAAAATTTAAATAAATGTATCGGGTCCGTGTTCCACATCTACTAGTCATGTGGGCGGTATTTGTGGGCATGGACCGCCGTTTACCCATGCAATCGGCTCTATCTGGTGCTAATCAGATGCGTCCACAAAAGTCACACATATAGACGAACGTTTGAGTCGGGGAATCTGTAGAGTTGCACAGAGTCCACCTATATATTCATGATAAATCATACGTCTATAGTAGCTGCGCAACTTGACCATGAAATCCATTTCGGACTACGTGTTGCTATTTCCGTTTTGTAAGCGAGTTAATTGGCGTTGTTTTTCAGCGATTATTGCCGTAATTTCACCGTACTCCACAAGACCGTCAATACCAGTAACTGACTTTGACCCGATTAGAGTAGGTGTGTACTTTTCGGGCCACTTTGTTTATTTACATATCATATTCGTTTTCGCGCCTAAATGTTTAAAGGTGTAATAAGCTTTTAATTTCTGGTGGTCTTCACCAGCGAAATCATATGTGAAATGCTCTGAAGAGTAAAAACATTGTTATATAAGTATTTACCTAATGAACCATGGAAAATAATTATTTTGCATAAGGTCAGTGTATTGGTAATACAATGCACTTTTTATAGGATCTTTACCATATGATTAAGAGCTTTAAAAACGCCATACCTCATGGCACACCTGACCTTTGTAAGGAAATATTTTTTGTCACTAATTACTTTGTCTAAAGAAAATCACTCAACCAACAAATGCCGCACATTGAACCTATCGAACATCGAGAATCGGGAAATAGCAAATCTCCTCAGCCCCGGTCACTTTACGCCGCCGAAGCAGGCTTATGAGGAATTGTCGACCGGGAAAGGGTTGCATTTAATTGCGAGAGAACAGAAATCAAATGAAAAGAAAGTAGCGAGCGCTTAGAATATAAAAACGTATTTCCAGTTGGCCAAGTTTTGGGGCAGACTGGCTGGTTGACTGACCAGTCCAAAAATTAGGCCTCGAGCATGCAGGTAACGGTTTCTCGACTTCGAGCCATTCTCTCTCTGCATCGATCCGGGTTTTTTTCTCGTTTACCGTTCGCCTGGCCGGGGATTTCCGCGCACTTGTTGCATGCGGCACAGTTTTGCAAGCGACAAAAGCTTCCGACGCTCCAGTCGACAAGGTGTCTGCCGCATACCGCCTGACGCCTCCCAGGTAGCTGCTTCACGGGGTGACCCATCCACATACGTATCAAGCCACCCGCTAACACACAGAAGCCCGGGAAGCGAAAGTGGTTTTGGCGGCACTCTAATGGCCCACATCCAACTAGTCAGCTAGCCAAATCCATTGCACGGGTAAAAATGGCTAACTGGTCAACGAGCTGTCGCGTCAGTCGCTGTTACATCAGAATGCCAACAGTTGCCGCAGAAGATGGCGACTTGCCACGGAAAGCAGAGAAGCAGAAAACAGAAAACCCCGCTTCCATCTCCCTGCATGGTTTTCTCTCGTTCTCCGCTTCCACTCGCATACAGCTGCGGTCAAAAAACCATGTTGTATCAAGTAGGGTTTTATCTTTTTTCCGATTTGTCTTAAGGTAGTTTTACCGGAAAGTGTTTGTTTTTTTTTTTTTTAATTTTTATAGACTTACTAACATATTTTTAATATTGTATAGCGCTAAACCGTAAACATAGAGGAATACAATTCTAATCCAGAGTGAGTAACAGGGCTGAGTTCTTAAGTAGCGACGAAGAGCACCTGTTACTATACACAAAAACGGGAACAGTCCGATCGCAAAGAGCAATTCACCAACCGAAAGTATTCTTAATATTTTTGTAGTAATTACATGAGTATTTTATCCTCTTCCAAAGCGTTCTTTTAAAAGCTGTTTTAAAATAGAGAGAGAGCTATCCATTATTGCATTACAAAAAAATTAGACCTTGTTCGCAATATAATCACTATATACATGCAATTAATTGCTATCATGACATTGTCGATCTATAGTATACTAGTAAAAATGTATATTTATATTACATTTCTATCAATTAATTAAAAGTAAGAGTAAAAATGTAAAGACAGCAGAGTTGATAATTTTTTAGTATGCGCTACTTTTAAAGCACATACATTTTTATTGTTATTTAAATAAGCAGCTTCGTATAACTTTCTAGATAAAAAATAAAAAGAACATACATATTTTAATCTTTATTAGGTATATTTTCTAAAAATGCTGCGCGGAGGTGGCTGAAACTTGATTTACCTTTTTTTAAATGGCATTGTACATGAGGCCTTGAAGCATTAAATTTGTAAGCAACCCTCTGATGAATTAAAATACTATCCTGCTTAATTACGGGGCTCTGTTGTGGCCTCGGCACTTCTCTATCAAATTATTGAGCAGTGTTTCCTAGTGGTACTTGCTTGAACTTGCGCTTGGAGGTTCACTATTTGCCTATCCACCGAAGTGGACTCTGCCATTTAGGTGCAGCACGGCACTAGTTTCTTCACCGGCGCTGTGTATAAACACATAATTTGCAATGTAAGCGAGGCTCGGCCACAAACATGAGCCACGACGAAGCTCGACCAGGCCATCATTGATCGACGGAGCGGACCGCCGAGTCAGTTGTATTTCTGGCACGCTGGCCAACGGTTCACATAGCGGCTTGTGTCTGCCTCTGGGCTCTCGACCGCTCTCGCGCCGCTTTTGACATTGTGCCTGTGATAAACCCTGCAAGCGGGGACTTGTAAACGATACTGGATACTGGGCCACTGAACACTGGATACTGGATACCCGATAACTGACCGATACTCGATACCTTACCCCTTCCGCCCAGTAGGTACTTCGCGTGATTCACAGTTTAGCCATATAATCGTTTTACTCGTGCGCGCACTGATCGATTTAACTTCGTCGAGTCGCCGAGGTTCCGATGTTGACAGTTGTCGCCACCGCTGCCTGATAAGGTTCAGACGCACATCCGACCAGCCGTCAGTTGGCTTAAAAGCGTGTGAGGCGGAGCATCGCGTAAACGGAACAGCCGATCGACCCATTCAGTTTCCAGTAAGCTGATTCCGATTCCAAAACCGATACGAGCAGACCGGCCAAAAAGGCGAAACCCATGCGGATTGACCAAGTGAGTGCTGGCCGAGTATGTGCGTGGCCTTGCCGAGTGACTGTGATTAGATAACAAACACCCTCCTAATTAGAAACCCAAGCAGCAAGTGCTGAGCCCAAAGAGCAAACTTTATAGTGCTGGCTCGAAAGCGAAACTCTAATCGGAAACAAAGTAAATAAATATAAGAGACAAAATAAATATAGACGAAATAGGGGGCATGTGCGTGGCCCAAAATAATGAACTTCGGCCCGCGCCTTCCGCATTGTATAATCGCTCCAAGTGCGCCCAGAAACGTGACGGGACTTCCAGCGATATAGCTTCCACAGGTTAATCCGCCACGAAAGATGAGTGCATATCTTTTGGCCGGCTTATCATCAAATTCAATTACCCTATCCGATCGTCCAGTTGAATTTGGCCGAAATAAGTTCTGTCTGGCCCGTTGATAAGGGGCCAACTGGTTGATTCATTCCGGGATTGGCCCTCCTGATTGCCAGCTATCATCGTTATGGGCCCACTTCAAAGAAATTGGTCTCTATCTTGCCAAAGATTATAACTCCTGGCCAGTGACTCAATTTTGGTTAGACCCTTGATTCAGCATGGTGGTGGGCGCTTATCATCCAAGAATGCGTCACCCATGCTTTCGTTGAAAATCTCTTGGTACGTTGGTTTTGTTGCTCTGGCACATCGATTTACCACTTAATTAGGTTTTCTATGCGAGATACAGCTATGGATAACCCGGTCATTGTCGTGTAATCTACATACACACCCGCCCCTAAGGTGAACGGCGATAAAATTAGCAATGTCATCAAACTATTTACGCCGTTTCTGCTGTTCCGTTCCGTTCTGTTGTTGCTGCACCGCTTGTTGCACTAGCTCGAGGGCGTATCCACTCTAATTGATTTCGGAAGTGCAGCCCAAGCCCCAGAACAAGCAGAACCAAGTCGTGTTAACAATAGCGTGCAGGCACCTAGCTTCCAAGCCCAAAACAAACCTCCAAGCCCCCATCGCTGGCGATTACAAACCCAATCTGTTGGCACACGGCCTTCAGGGCAGGGCGGTAGTAGTTGTGCAGATATTGCGGCCGGAACAGCAACAGGCGGCTCTTGATGGCTCAATGTTTACTCGCCACTAAACCTGGGCGACACTCGGGCAGGGCGTGTGCTCAAACACAAGTTCCCGGCTTGTTTGTTTGCCGATTTGTTTCCCGTATCTTGCATCTTCTGGGCACTCGGCCACGTCGAGCCGATTACAAAAATGAAGACGACGATTCCCATTTCGTGGTAGGTGGCTGGATGGTGGCTGATGGGCTCGGTCCCATCCCTCGGCGGAAGCGTCATCGCAGGCGTTTCATAATTTATGCAAATCAAACAGCGAAATCGCAAGTTAACCGCCCGACGTCGCCGCGCCTCGCGGATGCTGTGCCTCCAGGCAAGGCTGGCTCGGAAAGCGAAGCGTGCCACTGACCCACACAACGAAGAGCTAACAGCTCCAACTACCACACACCGGTTGCGACAGACGTGAATTTCGCGATGGCTGATGGCTGATGGCTGCTGGCTGAGGCAACGGCTGCGGCAATAAAGCGGCACATTTTTGTCAACGGTTATTGAGCCAGTTGCCCAACTCTTACGTCTCCATCAGCATCGTCACCGCCATCGCTATTGCAAGTTTATTGTTCATGACATTCAAAAAACAACCTGAATTGGCCACAACTTACCCGTTCAGATACCTTAGGCCAGTGATGCGAGGCATCTTGAAAATGGGGTCCGCAACCAAGGCTGTCATAGCTATGTAATTTTAATTCAGTCTAAATAGTTAACAGAAAGTTTAAGTTATCTAAACGGAATATTGAAACTCTTAAATTGATAATTGATAAATGCAATGAAATGAAAACAAAGTATTCGGCGACTAATCATCAAAATATAAACATCCTTTAAAAAGACACCTTACTAGCTTACACAATGCTACTTTAGGGATCGACGACTTTTCTCAGAGCTAAAAGAGGGGAAGAGGGAGTCCAATAATCTGCTTTCGCTGAATGTCGTGCGATGACCTGGCAGACAAATCAATTGAAATTCAAAAGACAGGGCAGCGAGAACCAGTAACCAGCCCGTGTCGGTAGAGTGCTTGAACTCGATTTTATTTCGATTAGATCGAAATCAGAATGGCTTACGCCCACTGTGCTGGAATCTGGAATCCGCTTGGCCGGTACAAAGTGCACTCTTTGTCCAGTTAGCGGCGTCTTAATTGCTCCGACCAGTAAATAGCAGTTCGCATTGTGCAAGTGGCCAAGTCACGCCCCTGATTACCGCCTCCGCTGGGTCGTCGTGCCTGTCTATAATTTCCTGATCTGAAGTGTTGATTAACGGGCGAATTGTTAATTTCATGAATCTCACTTTTTAATTTGTTTTGCCTCTAAAGCATTGGCAATTATACTGTTGTGTGCTAAGAGTACTGACACTAAGATATGCATATATATTTATATATATATTTAAACCTATTCTCAGAGACAGTCGTTCCGCGGTTTACGTCAAGTTCACTGCTATTACCCTTTGTAAGTTCTATGGCCTGGGTCATCAGTTGGCTATGATTTAAACATAGCTCGAACTGTCATTATTTTACATTCTACTAATATATATTTCTTATAGACAGTGCAATTTAAACTCATTACAGTTCGACTCATAATCAAAAACTGGACCAATCCCATTGTAAGCATCACGAAATAAACAAATTAAGAGCGGCAACAAAATGGCAATCATACTTCAAGAAGCCCAGGAGTGGTATCGGGACCTCATGGATAACAAGAGTGGTACGACAGATCCAGAAGACTTGATTGATTGGCACTCCTCTGATAGCGGTTTTATTTTCCAGATCCCCGCGTTAACAACTTCTTCCTGCTGTCCTCACCACTGCCCACACTCGGTATGTGCATATTCTATGCATACTTCAGTAAATTTCTGGGACCAAAGCTAATGGCCAAGCGGAAACCAATGGAATTGCGTTCAGTGTTAGTCATTTACAATGCTATACAGACAATATTTAGCGCGTGGATTTTCTATGAGGTAAGTGACTCCTGGCTTTTTTCTCTATTCTCTTCTTAATCCACGTTACGGTTCTTTTCAGTACTTAATGAGCGGATGGTGGGGTCATTACAGCTTAAAGTGTCAGCCCGTCGACTATAGCACCAGCGGTCTGGCTATGCGGGTAAATTCGATCAAGAATTGTCTTGTGAAATTTAACTTAAACTCTATCCGCCGTCTAGATGGTCAACATTTGCTGGTGGTACTACATTTCGAAGTTCACCGAGTTCTTCGATACACTCTTCTTCATTCTGCGAAAAAAGAACGAACACGTCTCCACACTTCATGTCATCCATCACGGCTGCATGCCGTTCTCGGTCTGGATGGGTCTTAAGTTTGCTCCAGGTACCTGTAACCAGCACCTTTTTAGGAATGGCAAATTTATTAATTTATTCATTCGCAGGCGGTCACAGCACCTTCTTTGCCCTCCTCAACTCGTTTGTGCACATTGTGATGTATTTCTACTACATGATCGCCGCTATGGGTCCAAAGTACCAGAAATACATCTGGTGGAAGAAGTACCTGACAACCTTCCAAATGGTAGAATAAACAATCTTCCCCATTACAATTCTATAAAGGATTTCCCATGTCTTTCAGGTTCAATTCGTGGCCATTTTCACGCACCAGTTCCAACTGCTGTTCCGCGACTGTGACTACCCGAAGGGCTTCATGGTTTGGATTGGGCTACACGGCGTCATGTTCCTGTTCCTTTTCTCTGACTTCTACAAAGCCAAATATTTGAACGCAGCTCGACGACGCAGGCAGGCGGTCAAGGCCAATGGCAATGCCAACGGCTTGCATTCAAATGGGCACACCAAGCACATCGGAGAGGGAGACGCACTTGTCACCAACGGCAGCAACACGGGGGCTTGCATGGTAGGTCATCGCGTCACCCATCGGCTCTGTGTCGCATTTGGGGGACATTTGGGCAACCCTTGAGTGCCATTAGTCGGGGCTGTGCAAACACAAACATATAAACAAGGCCCTGACGACTCGGCTCAAATCAACCAAGTTGCGAAGCAAGTTCTGGAGAGTTCAGCCGTTGTTGATCAACTTAAAATTCTAACTAGCTAAGTTAAGCAAACAACACTTGCGAACTCTCAGCACAGGGGGGCGTTTCAATTAGCGCTCAGATGTGAAGCCGGATGCGAAGGCCTAAGCCCAAGCCCGGACCCAGTCCAGTCCCCATCGCAATCCCAATCTGCTGCCCATTAGAAAAGCACACAAATGAGCATTTGCTATCGGCACACACGTGCCAATGTCCATTGGAGTCTGAACCCGAACTCATAAAGCAATCTGTGTTCTCTTTGCAGCCTGTGATGGAGGAGGAGTACGTAAAGATAAACGGGCATGCCAATGGTGCCTACAAGGACGGCTTTTTCAAGGAGGGCGTGTTATCCAACAACGATGCCATCTTCAACCCGGACAGCAGTAGTTCTAGTCTGCACCAGCGCAAAGTCAAATAACTACTGATTAGGTGTACTACGATGATATTCATTATGTTTATGTTAAGTGTTTAGCGTGTAACTGAACCAGATTGAAGAACAAGACAAACAAGAAGCTTGGCAAAAGTAGCAGATGCAGTAAAAGAATTGGCACCCCAGCGGAAAGGGAATATTAAGAGAGCTCGGTTTATGGAAAGATTTTAAAAATTTATATTTTGAATACGGATAATAGAAAATAACAGCTCTGCCGAAAGTCATTCGGATAAGCCGAAACGTACCGAACAATCGCCACCTACAACCAACTGTGCCCACCCACCCGAACCGTCAACTAAAGTAGGAAATGCAGCGTCAGCACAAACTAAGAGATAATTAAACCCCTTTTTTATTAGACTTTAAAGGCACGTCACCCGTTTTCAAATCTCTATTGAACTACAGATACATTCACTGCTTATATGCAGAGGAAGTTATTTTTTGATCGATATTTATATAGCCATAGATATTGAAGCGTGTTCTAAACTGGCGTCAAATACAAATTATAATTTTTAGTGCAGCTTCTTGGATACGAACACGCCTGCAGAAACACTTAGTCACTCTAGGTGTAGACTTTTTATGTCAATTTTTGATAACAACTTGAGGCGTTTTGATATCGATAGGTAAACATGCTCTCTTTAAGTCTGCTTAAAACTTAATGACCACGTTATACTATTTGTAGCTTGTTTTGTATATTGAGAGAAAGTCATGATTGTTGCAATACTTTGTAAAGGTCTAATAGTAAAACTTATTTATATAATGTAGCTAGCTAGCCAATTGCAAAATGTAACAAGAACCAGAACCTTCCTATCGCCTCACTGGGCAACGTAACGATTTAACGGACGACCGGACGGATCAACACACTATAGTCAGGCGAAACGGAGCAACAAAGAATTCATGAAGATAAAGCTTTTATACTGTAAGTGAAAACGGCTTAGGGAGCAGACAATCAGTTTAGGCGTTGGTTGTCAACATACAATAATCTAAACAAAAGTTGACCACTATTCACAAATCATGAACCTTTGGTGGGGGTCATTATCATACTTTATTACTACTTATACAATATCCCCTTGTTCCCACTTATGGTTTGAAGTTGTTAAACGGTTTTATTTCGAATTATTTGTAAGTGTAATTCTGTCTGTTAACCTGTGCGTATTGGTTTCATTGTTAAGTTATGTGGCTTAAGCTGACAAGTTCAAAAAACTATGGAAAACCTGAATAAAGCTTATTAATTTATATTAAAAGTATAAGAAAATATTTTAATAATATTCAAAGAAACGTTCCACATTACTTAGATAATTGGGTAGGGTCGTTGTCCTAAGGAGCCTTTCAAATAGTATAGTCTACCTTGTAAAGCGCTTTACACGGTAATTGTTAATAAATGAATACATTTTTGACGGATTGTTTAATTAGAGTCAACTTTTCCTGGCTAATGTGGCAAAACATCCCATGCCGTGAACTATCACTTTTGGGAGTATAAACCATTCCTAACCATAATGCAGACACACTTATTATTTTCTATAATTAATATAAATATTAAAGTTAAAAGTCCGCTTTTCTTATTTTACGCGTATCAGATATCCGTAGCTCTGTAAACCAATTGACAAGAAATAATACATAATTTTAGTGGCGCCATCTGTTGCCACAATTCGAGTTTATTAAATGACTATCATACTGACCCTCTATTTCTTGATTTCTTCATTAGTGAAAACCTGTTTGTGGTAAATGAAAACAATTTTAGAATATCCCGAAATAACATTGGAATATATATTTCAAATAAGCCAGAAAAGACTTCGATACATATGTATCTGAATAGATATGTATTTACGCATACATACATTTTTAAGTGTGTTAACTATATCATTATTTTCGTTGAAAAGTAGAATTTAAATTAGACTTTATACTTTTTATTAAATCAAAAACTAGAAGAGCTGGAATGTTGTAGTTAAGCATACAGATTTCGGGGACCACGAGAATTCTTATTTCAAAAGCTTTCCTCGCTTCCCTATAAAGCCCAAGATCCGCGAAATTCGAAAATAAAAATTCTATTTTCAAAAAGAGAGGTTGTATACTTTGACCTATCAAAACAATTTTAAGACAAGACCCAAATTTAAAGAGACCTTATCTTCGATGTCCCAAAAACATTTGACATTGTTTATCAGAGGAACAAGTATCTTACAGTCGCGGAACTCGACAAAAGCGTTCTTTATTTTTTCTATAAACATAGCACTTTTAACGGCGCCCAAATAGTGTCTGTGCCTAACGCTCGGCTGTTCAAAAGTGCAGGAGCGTGCCAAACAATCGAAAAAAAACTAATAACAATGCAGTTTGCCACTGGACTAACATGGAAACTGGCAATTACCTAATACACTAATTATGGGCAAACAAAGCTCACCAGTAGGTGGCGACAGCTGGGCTGCGCGGGCTAATATTTGATAGCCACTTGACCTTGTCGGTTCTGGACACTAACAGCAGCGGGGAGAAGAGGGCAAGACGTTGGAGAAGTTGACATAACTAAATGCATCGCAATGCACGAGGAGTTTCTCAGGCGTTTGTGGAGCTACGACGTGGCTCCTTGAGGGCACTCCAGGCTATTGTTAGGTAATTCTCAGCCCACTTTAGTGCTTGCCCTTTTGAAGTGGTAAAGTACTTAAGCCCGATCAATTGTCTTTTATTATTAAGGGATTGTCTTTTCCTAATCTAGATACAACGATGTCTTTAATTCGTCTCTAAGATTTAACCCGATTTGCTGATTCCCCTTTATGTAACCTGTATTTGTAATGACTTATCTTTAGATTTACGAAACCCATATTTTAAACCGAATAAATAGTTTAGGCAATTCCACCAGGCAGAAATTAAAGTTCTTAAGATTTTATTTATTATTCTCTTACAAAAATTAAATGGAAAAAGTAAATAAAATGGAAAATCGAAATAAAATGTTAAAAATTTTGAAAAATATTTCCTCCATTCCGTCAAAATGTTTAAACTTGTTTAAAGCTTACGCGAAACAACAGTTGCTATTACTATAAGTACATAGTTATTAGGCTTTCATTAACACAAAATAAGCACTGTAATAAAAATCGAGACGTCAAAAGCCCCTCCTGTCTTAAACAACTTTGTCATTAAAAGAATAGTGAATTTAGGAACCTCCACACTTGAAATATTATATGTAAATTACACTGATGACCAAAAGTCATTAATCCCAAGCAAATCCCAGGTAATTTTAATTCATATTACTGATTACATATTTTGCCGCCACCTGCACTTGGACCTTGCCTCCGCCGCTGACATCAGGTATTAACAGGAGCACAAATGACCGGGCTAGGGTTAGGGTTCAGATTTGGGATTGAGTCGAATTCCCGGGGACCAGTGCCCGGGGCAATTAGAATGTTTACTTTGTTTCGTCCACTGCACTTGACGTCTCGAGCGCGGAAAGTTTTCGCACTGCACTTGGTGCTGACCGTAAAGTTTCCACAGTGGCAGCTTTTGGGTTCTCTGCCATTGCGCCTGCGCAGCGTCGGCGTCGGGGCCGGCGTCGACAATCTGCGTTTTTGCGTCGCCGCGTCGAGCCGTTCGCGTTTAATCAGCCCCACCGAGCGATCGCAGCTCAGTTTTCATTCAGAAGTCAAGCGCGCGCTAATCGCTGTCGAGTCTCGATTCGCTCGTGTGCGAAAAGCCGAAAGCCATTGCGAAAATAATTATTTTACAAAGTTCTTTGGCAACACTTTGTGAAATAGTTCGGGCCCGTGCAATTTGTGTGTTGTGGTTTTTGCAGTTTTCGGTTTTTAGCGATTTACCAACCGATCTACTGCTGGCTGCCTTCGGTTGTGGATTTTGAGTTGCTGGTAAGTTGGCCGCACATGTGATTTCCGCGCTCTTTTGCAACTGTTCGCTTGGTTCGTTCACAACATCCATTTTGGCCTGGACGGCGCTCTCAACGCCAAGACAACAACACCAACTGGGCTATATGGCGCAGATAATCGATTTGCCTGGCGATCGCCGTTCGATCCGGTACCAGCAGTGTGGCAACCCTGATGTCCGCACTTGCCCAAGCTCAGCAATATTTGTACATATGTACATACATACATATGTACATAAACATTTACATAGACGAAATGGAACTAGTCAATTCTAGCCTGATACTCCGATTCCAGAAGGAATCCCTTAAGATCAGGATAGAGTCTACAGTAAGTAGAAAAGACTGTTCCATTATCCGGTCAGCTGGGCTTTATTTACTTTTGGGACAGTTGTTGATGAGGCGTTTCCCTCGGGTCCCTCAAGGTAATGTATGCAAGCGATAATTTTCCCAACGAACTCGTGACATTGGTCCGAAGTTCAAGCTTCACAATTAACACGCCCCAGGCGAGTAATTGGTAGAGTTTTTCTTGCGCCATAAATATTAATGCAACTGCACACAAAACAAGTGCGGAAATGATTCGTTCGAAACCGGATCACAATAACCCGATTTTAGCCTTGGACTTCTCGCAGAGCATCCTGCCCTCAGCAAAAAATTCCCTTGGGGTTTCCCCTGTCATACCACTTTGAGAACAACTTTCGAGGACTTATACATATGTGTATGAAGAATGCCGTCACCCTATATCGATAATAAAAGAGCATACTTTTAGATCGATGATCGCTTCCGCGTTGGCAGTTAATTGGAGTGTAGTCAGAAGGTCTAGTTCACTGCTGTGGCACAGAACGGAGCCACCTTTTTTAAGGCAAGTGCCGCTGGGCTGACAAATCTTTTTAAATCCGCAGCTGGGATTTTCGCTTTTGATATTTACATATGCAAACCATCCGGGTTTCTTCGCGCTTGCCTTTCTTTGAATGCCACGCACGTAGTCCGCATTTCAATTTACAGGCTACACGCCAATCCCCTCAGATCGCAGATCCGAGATCTCAGGCCCGACTCTGGAGGAGCCTCCCTAGTTTGTCAGCTAAAGTTTTCCCAAAACATTAAATAGTTAGGAACTGACGGCGTGGCCGAGACTTTGGCTCAGAACCGCTCACTTTCTTTAAATAATTCAAAAACTCGGTTTGTCTAGAACAGGATCTTACTTCACGTCGATTGGCTTTCAATGATGGAGCGTGCTGCGAACAGCGATTTCGGGCAGCCCGTAGAAGGAAAATATATTCTAAGAAATATGCATACAATACGTGCAGGTGTTTACATATAAAGAGAGATTCGACTAGATCTTAGGATCGTGCCATTTAAGAGTGGAAAATCAATCTTACCTTCTCGTTCGTTTATCAGCCAGAGCTGCTTTTATAGTCGAAAATTGTATTTAGTTTAAATGCGATTTTTTTATATTATTGTAGTATTAGTATTATTATATTACGACAGTATTAGTATTACTATACCAAGACTGGTCGGAAATATAAGTGTTCTTGATCAGTATAGATCCTATATAACAACAATTTTAGTAATTTGGATGAGCTGTGCCAATCTTTTAGTTGAATAAATGCACTTGGACCTAGAAAAGACAGTCTGTAGTGTTATAATAGCGGAATATATTTCCATTAACACATAGGTATAAGTCCCTACTTATAATTTCAGTTGGCCGACAGCTGGTGACTAATGAAAACAATTAACAGAATTTCGTCCGCCGATGTCTGCTACGTGAGCGGGATTTCAAATTAACAAGAAGCAGCAATACAATCGGCTACATCTTCGCAATTTAGAAAAAAGATATTGGCAGTAAGTTGTTCGTGAGACTGAGACTGAGACTGAAACTGAGACTGAAACTGAGACTGAGACTGAAACTGAGACTGAGACTGAGACTGAGACTGAGACTGAGACTGAGACTGAGACTGAGACTGAGACTGAGACTGAGACTGAGACTGAGACTGAGACTGAGACTGAGACTGAGACTGAGACTGAGACTGAGACTGAGACTGAGACTGAGACTGAGACTGAGACTGAGACTGAGACTGAGACTGAGACTGAGACTGAGACTGAGACTGAGACTGAGACTGAGACTGAGACTGAGACTGAGACTGAGACTGAGACTGAGTCTGAGACTGAGACTGAGACTGAGACTGAGACTGAGACAGAGACTGAGACTGAGACTGAGACTGAGACTGAGACTGAGACTGAGACTGAGACAGAGACTGAGACTGAGACTGAGACTGAGACTGAGACTGAGACTGAGACTGAGACTGAGACTGAGACTGAGACTGAGACTGAGACTGAGACTGAGACTGAGACTGAGACTGAGACTGAGACTGAGACTGAGACTGAGACTGAGACTGAGACTGAGACTGAGACTGAGACTGAGACTGAGACTGAGACTGAGACTGAGACTGAGACTGAGACTGAGACTGAGACTGAGACTGAGACTGAGACTGAGACTGAGACTGAGACTGAGACTGAGACTGAGACTGAGACTGAGACTGAGACTGAGACTGAGACAGAGACTGAGACTGAGACTGAGACTGAGACTGAGACTGAGACTGAGACTGAGACTGAGACTGAGACTGAGACTGAGACTGAGACTGAGACTGAGACTGAGACTGAGACTGAGACTGAGACTGAGATTGAGACTGAGACTGAGACTGAGACTGAGGCTGAGACTGAAACCCATGTGCTACGGATTCAGTTTATCCCAGTTTAGAGACAATAACACAGTGAATGTATTCAGGCGGAGCTCGCTAAAAATCTTGCCAGTTAATTGCCGTAATTAGCGAGCCGAAGCGCAAACAACAAACCGAAAAACAGCAACAACACCCAATAAGAGATGTGTAAAACAAATTGATCATTACAAAATGTTCCGTAACTTAGTCGGGGTTGCACATGTTTCCTAAAGTCTTCTGTATTGCAGAAGAGAAACTAAATCCCTTTTCTAAGTATATAGTATTTATTCTTTCCTACCAATCTTGAATAGTTTATGTTTGTATTACAATGTATTATTAGTAGTGCTGCCAAAAACTTAAAAAGGTGAATTAAATTCCATCCACTGAATCTTAATTAGTTGAATTTCAGCCAATAGAATTGAAATAATATACCGAAACCTATTCGGGATATATACTTATTGTTTATGCTCTTAATAAGTTCAGTTAAACTACATGTTCGGTGAATAGCTTTACTTTTGAAGTAACAGGTAACAGGCAACTGTTTGCTTACCATTCAAGGCTTAAATATTAATATTCTCCGCTGTTCTAAGTTGCGGATAACGTAGCACTTGAATGCGCTTTTCACATGCCAATTATTTCCGCAAGGAATGCAGTCGCGTTTCATGCAATCCAAATTCATTAGTTGGATGAGAGTCTCGAGCGAAAATCAAGATGCCCCGGAAGCCAGCGACCAGGAAGAAGTAACACTTAGATCGTGCTTTGCCTTGACATGGCGAAAATAAAAGTGATCGGACCTACCCAAATTAGTGACTAATATGTCCAAGACAAAAGGCAATTGTACTCGTATACGACGCACTTGCGCTGCTTCTTTTTAATGAACAATTTGCTCGTTTTCGCGGTTACTTTACTCGCTATAAATCTGTCAACAAAGCGCTGACTTCTCACTTTTGGATATTGACATTGAGAGGCGGCAAAAGCTGGAGCCGGAGATGGCGATGAAGACCCACCAAGCGGGGATGATTGAGCTGTCGAGAGTAAACAACAAAGTAGTTTCAAAATGATGTTTTTCCTCCCATCCCTACTACATACCTGGTCTTGGCCGAGTTGGGATTCTCCAGCCAATTTCGGCCGTAAACGCTCGGTTCGTAAACGCTCATTTGCGGTTTATGCGCCGCAAGATGAGTACACGGTCATCTTGTTGTGTCTATATAGGCCGATGCTGGTGTTGGTTTGAACAGACATTAGTGGCTATTAGCGGAGTTACCTTGGGGTGGACGAGATGAGAAAGGTCCCCCAAGACTAGGCCTTCGGCCATTTTTATTCGCCTTTCGTATTGCTGACAAAGATCATAATAGAGTTGTATCTTTCAGGTGTGACGGGGTTCTTTTCCTGATTCACGCCCAGTATTAGACGATATTAGCAATGGGTAATAATCTTCGGAATGCTACTATGAAATTACGGGCCTAAAAACATATCGTAACCTAGCGACTGTCAAACCACTTTTATTGGCATACAAATTTCGAATTGCCTTCTCACGGAACGTTTTGAGGAACCTAATGATAGGCTAACCGAGTGCAGGTGTCATACTGTTTCTTTCCTAATTCACGCCCAGCATTGGGTAATTATCTGTGGAATGCCATCATGAAGCTGCAGTTTACAGGCACTCGAATAATCAATGCCTTCGCCTTCGAGACTTAACTGCTGATTAACAACTCGTAATCGCAAAGGTGCCAAAGTGCACCGGAGGCAGGCCCTTTATCCCGCCCCGAGGCAATACTTACCAATATTTGACTTTCGGTGGCTGGTAGACAAAGTTGGATATTAGAAGCTAACTTAATATTTTCTTGAGAAAAATCGAGTGTTTCGGCTCAATGGTCCCCAAGGTGGACTTTGTTTATTTATTGTGGATACTTAAAGCAAATACGCTACAAATTGCGCCATGTGAGGTCACCGGAAAAAACAATTTTCGATTACATTCTCGCACTCCTGGTGGTCAAAACAGAAATACTACCTCTACTCGAATATCGGGCAGCGATAGATGCCTTAAGCAGCCCTCTTGAAACGCCGAATAAGCTTATTGGCTTTGCTGGGTGTGTTTGGGACAAATAAGGCGTCTGGGAAGCGTTGATATTACAGCTGAGTAGCTCCCGATCTGGGCAAATAGCCGAAGATCGAGCTGTGGCGTGATTATCATGTCACCAGCGAAGTCGAGTCGCACGATCCCCGTGAAAATCTCTGCTTGGGTGTGCGCAGCACTGGATTTGTGAAAGGTTAAGAAGCCACCACAGACTTTGGCCCGACGTCCCAGCACCATTTCGATAATTTCCATACACCTATTGTGTTTACTTGGCAATTGCGACCGCCTAACGCTTGACTGACTTTTATTTTCAGCCTCTAGATGACAGTTGCCTTAGCGGCAACTCATCTGTCATTAAGCCTAAGAGGTGGACCAGTACACATTCGGGTGCGCGTGGTGCTACTCATTATCAGTTGGCACAATTTTAGCCGAATTTCTCGGGCTTATCGGGGTGCAGAACGCTGGCACAGGTTTTAATGGCTTACACGTCCAGTGGAGCAGTGGCGAGGACAGCAGATTTTATGGCCCAAAGAATTGTCAATCGAGTCTCTGGTGTGGAACGTCGAGAAAGTGACAGCCAGGGCCGAGATTTGGCTTTCATTGGGCCATCGCTGGCTGTCACTTTCGATGGCGTTTACCAAGCCAAGCCAAGAGTCTGAGTCTGAGTGTTGAGTCTGGGATCCGCCGAGGCCGTTGGCGATGCATATTTGGCGTTTGGGGTATTTGCCAAGCTTAATCATTATCATTACCGCACATTAGATAACTAAGCCTTCAATTTGAAAGGTGGCTTTGTGTTTTGTCTATTGCGGTGACGTGACCATTGTGCAATGGCCCAAGTGTCTAACTTTTCCCCTTGCCTTCATTCCCCAAAAAGTGAAGTCGAGCTTAAGCCCAATTTAAATAGATTTCTTTTTGTCTTTCGTGTCGTTGCCATTGTCTTTGCTTTGCCATTGCTCTTTGGTCTCCGTGCAGCGTACTTAATTATTTTATTATTGCTTTTAGCTGAGAACTAAATCCAATGGTGTTTTTAAACAACCTAGTGGGCATTAGGAATGCTTGGAACCAGAAACTTATTTACTCCAGATAATTGACAGCTTGGATCAAGTTTTCCTTAACAATGAGTCTAATTTACATTTAGAAGTGGCAAAAACCAAGTTGAAAGAGTCACAAATCGCTAGATAACCATCCGTTGAATTACACATATTTTTACTTTATTAAAATATTTCAGGGATAAAACATAGTAAGTGTAGCAGTAAAGCAAGTACATTTATAGTAAGTTGCGGATTCATGTAGCTATTATTACTGTGCAATGCACTAAATCCGATGCTAATAAAAATTCGTACAATACCTATGATGTTATAACCGAGCCCGGCAGTAATAGAATGGTTTATTGCGAAAGTCGGTTTTTCTTCCAGAGTGCTAACATCGCAAGAAGCTGTATGTTAAATCCCAACACTTCATGTAGGATAAACGATCAAACTTTCATGTTAAGGCTGGATAAATTTCACAATTCAATCACAGCCACAGTGTAAATTTATTTTGGACTGAAATGCTAATATTGTTTAAAACTCTAGTAGCAGGAAGCTCCTACGCCTGTAAAAATCAACATCCGTATGTCCATGTTCTGTTTATAGAAGTGTTTGCAAAGTGTATGGGCGGTATTTGCCGCCCATGAAAATCATTATTATGTTAATTGTTTAAGAGCTTCTTAAATAATGGCCAGATTGCGCAGATCACAGCCTTTAAACAGAGGGACTTCGGACGAACGGATAGCCGAACTTGATTATATATGTACTTTGTAGAGTCGGTAATTCTTCCTTATTTCTGTTACTTTTAAACCAATACACAACTTCTTATAGCCATCGAGTAAGTGATATAATTAACCCGGCTTGGCTTAGATGTCGGGCAACAAACTTGTGAGTATTCTCAATCTTACTGACTAAGAGCCCATTATTGCTATTACTATTGCACACCTGCAGAGGTGGCTCGATTAAAACATTTTTAAACATCCAATTAATATTTCATTATTGCGCAACATAAATAGCCAATAAATAAATAAAAAGCCGGCATAAATAACCATAACGAACTTGTGGAGGCAGACAATCGATGGCAGGGGAGAAGATATTAACAAAGCGCAGCTACGCATGCGCAAAAGCTTTTCCGACGACGCAGGTTTCGTAAGAAAACAACGAAAACAACGCCCACGTTCAATTGGCCCAACTTTATCGCTGGCCAGTGTCCACAATTTTTTGGGCTTTGGTTTGACCATGTCAAAATTAAACGTGTCAAGCTCAAGCCAAATGGCTCCGTTCCACAAGTTAAGTCTACTCTAAGGGTTTCAGATTCCGATACCCCCATATCCAAGCTTAAGGTTCTGGTAAAATGATTCGCATTTAGAATTCTCTTTTCTGGACAATATAGAAAACTTTTACAAATCCGGGAAGTTTAGGAAATTGTATTTAAAATGTAGAATCGAATGAAAGCTACGATCCTCCCAACTCCTACCGGTAGGATCCAGTAGGAGCTGATTAAGACTTATATAAAAAGTATGCTTCAGCTTTAATGAGGACCGCAAAAAAGCATTGTTCAGTTCTAGCTTACATTTGGTGTTGGGTTAAAGTTCTTAATTGATTTGGGCAGATCCCCAAAAACGTTTATCTCTCATATAGAGAAACCATTCTATTGAAGGTGTTGTGTGCTTCTAATTTCTCAGGTGGCCAGACTTGGGTCGCTAAGGCTACTGGTGTGCCGGCGCATATAAATCGATTATTAAGATTCGTAAATGAAATGACAGTGGTGTTACAGTGTTGCCACAGTCGAGTAACTGTAACGGCGGCGTCGAAATCAGAGCCAGATATTACGATGACGCCTGCACAACTCCAACGGTTGCTTCAGCATCAACATCATCAACTTCATTAGTTGGGGCCACAAAGCCGGCAATTAAAGCTAGCTTATAACCCGGCGGATGATGAATTAAATTAGCGAGTCTGTCCGATCTGTGGGCGGACGCGACATTCTCTCAGAAGCCCTATAATGGCAATCCTAATGATAGGCAGCCCCCCAATCCCATTCGAAGCCCGTCCCAACGGCCACTGACTGTTCAGTCGCCATATGTATTCCGTGCATGCTTTTGGCCAGGCCAACACAAGTGAGTCAAGGGCGCAGGCGCTGCTGTCCATCGCGTAATTTAAGCATCCCAATCACGTAGAGTAGCAATTCGGCTTCTTCGACTTGAATAGCTTTGAATTTGGGCTACAGTACCAATACGTACGGCCAGGGCAATCGAGGAGCAACTAGAAATGGGATGTCATTGTCGAAAATGTTTTGCAATATGGCAAATATCTTCTCTATACAACCAAAATTGCTGAAAAAATTGCCAAAAATGCTGAGCAATCCTACAGGAAATCAAAGAAAAATCATAAAATATATACAGTTTCAGTTGAAAAGAAACTACTGCATTTCTGTATTTATTTAAAAGACACTACACACTTCTCCAGAAAATGCTTCGAATTAAACAAGTTTTCCGAATCAATGGACATGTGTTTTAGCAATGTTGGAGGGGTAACATCATATCCGGTTCAGTACCTTGGAAAGTAGCACCAAAAGAAAGAAACTAAACACTGTGACCCATGTCCCTTTCGCCTCTCTGTGTTGGTGGTGCTGCTCGTAAGTCTAGTTAAGGGGTGGCTTTAAACACAAATCGAGAGCAGGCGAAAACCGAAAATTGAATCCAAAAACGAAATGCTAAAGCACTAGCAGAATCAAAGTGAGGGAAGGAGGTGGTTTTGTTTAGCCTCTCCTATTCGTGATGACATAATGCAATCACCTACATTACATATGTAGCTAGACAGTGCTAGCTGTTCTTTTTGAGCCGTGCCTCACTCACGTCAGTTACTTAATTTGGCGGCAGCTGTCTGGGTTAGTAAACACTAGTGTTGACAACCCTGGTAGCAAAACAATAAAGAGAGCTCTGAAGAGGGGCTCGCGCATTCGTTATCAGCAGCGTAAGAGAAAGTTAAAGTAGCAATGGTAGCCGGTATTTTTTTTCGCCAATCTATGTACAAATGTATCTGGCCGGTTCAAAAAGAGAGAGTGAACTCTTTTGCTGTTTTTCGCTGGACGGCGCGTGACGCAACACTGAGCGCGTAAATGGCGATGCGAAAGCTGGTGCTTCTTCTTGCCCGCTTGGTCATTTCACTGGCTGTCTGCTTCTTGTCGCTTGCCATCCACATTTAGCAGATACACATACACAGCAGACCGGCTCTCTTTGACTCTTTCGGGGTTTGCCCACTCTTCGCTAGAGCAACGTACCACAGTTCGCATTTCGCTTTGGGTTGCCATTGTTAGAAAAGAGTTGTATCTTAACATTTCTGTTAAAAAGAGCGGGAGAACGTAAAAGAGAACGGCACACATTTTTTACGACGCTGTGTTTTTTATCTATGCATGCATGAATAGTGGTTGTATCTTAACATTTTCATTGAAAGAGAGCGACGCTGTATTATATCTGTGTACCGCACGAACTTCAAACCTCGTTTCTCTGTCGCTGTTATGTGGTTCGCTTTTTGGGTCAGCCAGAGCGATTTCCACACCGAATTCCTAGTCTGCTGCCGAGATACGACCACTGCAAAACGAATTCAAAGTAAAGTGTTATTCCGTTTAGATTGGGATTCGATTCGATTCGATTCAACTGGAGTGTCTGTCTTTGGCTTTCCGAGCGAAGCGGAGTGTTTGGTGCGTGCTTTTCCTTGTGTCCTTGTGCCTCGCGTCGGTTGTTCCCAGCAGAAACCACGTAACCGTCGTTGAGTGTCGCCTTACGTCCCTAAAAGTTCGCAGTGTTTATCTCATCCCCCGCCCAATGAAAACAACGGTTCACCATTAATACTCACTTTCTCGTGCAACCCATGATAAATCAGCCATGTCAGGCGGAATCAGTTAATGGAGCACCCTTTCCTCGGTTCCCACCATCTTGCTCTCAATTATAAGCCCCGCTGCACGGCTTTTCCACTTTAATTGACCTAAGTGCTAGCATGAAAAAATAAAAACCATAGTGTTGTCCCGTTCCCGCTCCCGTTCTCGTTCTCGCCGCGGCACCTGCGGTTATCAGTTACCCTTACCTGCGACATAGTCTGTTTTTCGGACAGGAAAGGCAAACTAAACAGCTAATCAAGGGCGATAACGGACCATCCCAGATTAGGTCGCCCCAGGGCAGTACAAACAGAACAGAAAGCAGAAACTATTAGACATCGGATATGAAAAGTACGACGCGCCGAGTATCGTCACGTTGGTGTAACGCATGTGTGTAAAGATATGACATAATTCCAAGACATTCCGCTCGCACCCAAAAGCAGGAAACGCTCTCTCTCTCACTCTCTCTTATTCTGGCTAGCACCCCCGCTCTTAGTCGGAATAGGAAGAGAGCGGTCGCGAAAGCGCATAGAAGCAGAGAAAGTGACCCCTCAACAAGTCACCGTCGCATCTGGTGTTTTCGAATCAATCAGTTTAGCGGAAACGCTCGTCCCGTACCACCCACCTCCGATGCGGTATATGTTTGAATACGCCGCATTCGAGGCGCCATAACCCACTCGATCCACCCACAAGATCGATACGAATTTATGATAATGCAACATTTTCAGAAGTAAATTAATTTTGGGTGTTTTCCCAACGATGTATACAAAAATTTTGAAATCAAGCAGGTAGAAGTGCTCAAAATTTGCTAAAAGTTGAAAACTCAAAGAAAGTGCGGGAACTTCAAATGACCAAACATTTAAACATCAGATTTGTTATTATTTATTTATTCATATACACTCCGAGACCCCGAATGCATACATTCAAATACATGTATAAAACATGAGTTTATTAAATGCACTAAGTTTTGCCATTGAGATTAAAGCTCTCATTATATCTTAAAGTGTGTTAACACAAAGCTAAGCAACCAACGCACGCATCCAGTATGCTTGAGCAACGTAGATTGATTTCAATCAACTGCCTCTTCGTTGCGCGAATGCTGTTTTTCAAGACGAATTCGGACTAAAAGGTAGTAGAGGAAGGTCGCACTGTGGGGACATAAAAACACAGCAAACTTGAATTCCAGTTGGAAAATGAGGAAAGTTTGAGTTTATTTATATATTTTCTTGGACTGTGTGGGCTGCTTAGAAAACGGAGGCAGCTACGTTTCGAAATTATGAAATGACATTCTTCTCAGTTGGGCGACCCAATAAATAACAAAGGCCGAAATAAATGATTGCGTCAAAATACAAATCGCGTTTCAATTTCCATTTCATCAGGTCAACCTGTTGTTGGCCGATGCCTTCGTTACCCCGTTGTTTGCTGCTGCGTTTTTTTTTTGGCGACACATATTCGTAAACAGTTTGACCATGAATTCGATTTTGAGCGCAAAAGTCCCAAAAGCAAAAGAGAAACGTGAAATGAAAACCCGAAAGCCATAAAAAACCCAGTCCATCCCGTTGCGCGTATGTGTGAAGTGCCGCAATAATTAATTGATCGACAAGTGCGGAGCTTTAATTTTGTATGCGAGCCATCACCTGCCACTGAAATCGATCATGATCAAGCAGCGGCCCTTGCCTCATTCGAAGCCGAGCGGCGCTCCGTTCTTGCGACAGCGCCTTTGGCTGTTAGCTCTTTTTCGAATAGCGGGCTTTCCCAATCGAAGGGAGTGGTTCCGCTGGGAGTCTACCAGTCAACGCACTGCCAATTCCACCTGCAGACGGAGTCGCTGTCTATTAAATGCTCGAATAGAGCTCCAAACGGTCCACATCTTACGGTCATCTCACCTCTCTCCAGTTCACAAAGGAAATCTATGCAAAGAAATGTAAATTAATTCGTAATGGCCCACCAGCATCAACATAAACGTGAGCGTCAACGCCAACGCCAATGCCTCTGCCCGCTTCACAAGCTCAGCTCGTCGAGCGTCAACTGAGACTTAGACATCGACTGCGACTGAGCCACAGCGGCCTTAGCTCGTCAGTCGCCGTGACAGCCAGTTAGTCGTTCTCCACTAGTCGTTGTCGACGGTCACCTCTGTCTCGCTCGTTGCCCACTTCCACCACTCGCCCCGTCGCAAAAACCGAGTTTCCAAAAAAGCCCGATCCCAGCTCCAGCCTTGTTTCAAAGGACTCATTTTAGAGCCATTCGTATACACTCAAGACTCGGTGGCAATCCGGAATGCAAGCCCCAATAAGTCGAGCAATGGGCGCAGCTCTACAACAATTACAGCAATAATTGTTGAACACTAATTCGCGTTTTAGACGGGCTTTCCCGGAGTAACGCCCGGTACTCTCCTCTAGTTGTTGGCCTGGCCTTTTGAAATCCAGCACAAAGCCATCAAGAGCCGCAAACAAGGTAAATACATCGCACATTTTACTTAATCGATCGTTTGTCTGGATACAAGATTAATTTGAATGGTTTATCTTCGATGAGATGAAGTGAAATGAAAAATTGGTCGTAATATATTCGGTTTCCTGCGATCCGAGCTGGAGTATACAAATATTTCGGAAACCCTATCGTATCTCACAAAGAGAGCAGCAACCGTTGAGCAGCGTTTTTGGAACAACTCGAAGTTTACATAGTATATTTGATAATTAATTATGATTTAATTGTATGCAAATATGCGACGCGATTCATTTTGTTTTCGTGAAAGTGATTGAACCTTTTATCGGAATTCAAATTTTAGTGACTGCCAAATGCGCATACAAATGAGTATTTGTAAGATTTACCGAACTGAAAAGCCATTTATTTCAATTTGGCATTCAAGAATCGACTGTACTGATGCAATCTCCACACACGCGACTGTTTGGAGAGGCAATCCCCAGCCATCAAAAGTTCGATCTACAAATGTCAAAGTTTGTTATTGCTGGCTAAACCTTGGGGTCAACATCACTTAACCATTGACATCAATTACTTACGTGCCAATTTGCCAATCTGACAAGCCTGTCTTTAAGCCAAGTTGCTGAGAGTTGATAAGGTGTGGGTAAAAAAGTCCGTTAGATGCGAAAATCAATATCCGATATCAGGAGCCTAGCTACACCTTCTTCAATGTAGTTTAAGGGGGCTGTGTAGGGGGGTATGATGAACATACCGCCCTCCTTCAAAAATTATTGTGTCAACAACTGTGACAACTACCGAGCGTCATGCGCCTCTTCGGCGTCATTCATGGCGTGTTGGGCGGGCATTAAGCGCTCTTTTCTCGGCGGCGTTTTTGGCCCGGCCAAGAAGTCGGAGGTGCGTCGAGTGAGTCACGCAACCCCGGACAACATTCGCCGCCCGTATCGCCTCCACCCAAACCACATGCCTGCTACCAACTCCCAACTACCCCGGAGGGCCACAAATCGGGTAGTTTGCTCTCGTGGCTGCGTTTTTCATTCAATAAACGCGTTACGAGCCTTTGCGCAGGAGAGAAGGGAAAAGCTCGAGGCAAAGAGAAACCTTAGTCGACATCACGTGATGAGATTGGGGTAACGTGGCGCCTAGGCTGACGCCGGTTTAGCGGCGTGTTGCTGAATGGCCCAGCTTTGGGGATGGGATGCGATGGTCGGATCTGGTGTCGCATTACATGCTCATATAGTATATGTGCAGTGTTGCTTCATGCTTTCCGGAACAGCTCATGTGTGGGCGTACGTCGAGGAGAAGCAACAGAAAACAACAAAACCAGGTCAATGAAACAGCAATATTTTGGCATAGCTTTAAGTCGCTGCTGTTGGAATCGTTTCGACGGGTTTGCGTTTTCTGCTATTCCCAGGGGTGGCCGACTACTCTGAGCCCTTTTAAATCAGAAGAAGCAAAGCGCAGCCATTGCAAGACCTTGTCCACCTGCTATTCTCTACCCCTTTTCAGCTTTAATTATTGACAGCGTTTTACGCTGGCGTTACCTTGTTTTGACTTTGAATTAGTTTAAATTTGGCTTTTCGGTGGCGTCGACTTGGTTTACTTTCTTGTCGCTGTTGTTGCTATTATTTGGCAAATGTGTTTGTTTGTTTGTTTCGCTTGCTGGTAAGGAACGATGGACCCGCCTTCAGTTTAGGTAGACAATGTTGTTTGCCACTTAATGTTAAATAAATTCATCATTACCTTTCGATTGGGAAATTTCCCTATCCTGATTACCAGTCGATGGAGTGAGCTAATTGCGATTTATGGTGTCCTGCCTTTTTGCGAGAAACCCCATTACAATGTTATTAGTTTTTGTAATTATCACCTGCATTTCAGTGACCAACAAGACAACAAGCTGTCGAGCTTTACTAAACATGTATTAAAAATTTACGATTCTCTTGCATAGCGTACCAGGAGGCGAATGAGTAATGTGCACATGAAGCTCAGCACTTGAAATTCTTCTATAATGAGTATATGCGGATTAATTGAGACGAACGATGTACTTCGAAATGTTTATAGCATAAATTGATTATTATCATATTATTGATACTTTCGGTAATTCAGTCGCTCCAACAATCTGCAGCTCATATTTGGGCAGTAATCGTCAACAGTTTCGAAGTACTTCCGAAAACTTCCGACAAAGAGAGAAATATATAGAAAGACTGGTCAAGTGCTAAGTGTTCGTTTGACGACCTTGAACTTTTTGGGCAAAACACTTCCACGAATATTACTCATACACCACATACTATAGTACTGACGTTCACTGTTCTAGCTAGTGCTTTCACAAAAATTTTCGATTTGAGATAACTGCTCCACCGATAAGAGTTATGAATTCCGCTTGCCCAAAAAAATAAATGAAAACAAAATGCGAAGCCCAAAACGAGAACGTTCAATTATAAACAAGATGTAAATTTGCCGATCAAATGCTGACAGAGCAGCTTTTGGCTTTAGTTTATTAACCTCATTGAGCTTCTGTCTCCGACATGGATTCTTCTGGTTGGGTATGTGGGGCTTATTCAAAGGTGTATGATGTTAAATGAGGGCTGAGGTCGACTGATATGGGACGCCGTTGGGTACAATTTTAATTGGAATTGGTAGAGAAAAAAAATAGATCCCCATACTTTTTTGTACATCTATTATTGAAAAGTGAAGTGGGAGCGATAGTGTGCAATACAATTTACAATTACAACAATTTATTAACAATTTTCCGACTTCTGCTCCTTTTTCAGATCTGAAAGTCAAGACTTTATAGACCACCAAACCATTTGTACAATCAGCAAGGAACACCAACTACAAAGTAAACGGACAGAAACACTCTACTGTCAACAGGACAGAAGCATAAATCACTACACAGCAACACAATGGCCTTAATTATGAAATACATCGACAGCATAAGCAGATACATAGACTCACATAGTGGTAAGTACTTCTTTGGGGGAGGGGCGATTCGCTAATTTGACCAACCTTGATTTTGGTGGACTGTGACCAGCAGCAGCCGCTACATGGGAAACAATTCAATGTCGCGTCTCTTCCTCTATTTTCTCTCTGAAAACTGCAAAGGGCTCAGCAGATAAATAATTTTTGACACCACTTCACTAATTGGCCAAGAGCGATTGGCAGTGCTGCCAAAAAATGTTTGAACGAGACACAGGGGCTCTTCCAATCGTCAAGATTCCCAGCTAAATTTCTCTTAAGATTTAATATTATACCATTCACGTGCTGAAACACCTTATGAATTGTGCATGTATGTGTGAATATATCTACACATTTACACAATTTGTTATAACTCCGACCCAACTGAGACTGTTATGACAAATCCTATGCAATTTCAGACGACTGCGCGAAACATGCTAAAATTATGTTTCAACATTAGTTATTCGCTGTCTATGCATAGTTATATTCAGGTTTTTTTGAGGACACCCGGTATATGTTTCTAAAAAATATGTGATTTTGATATTAACTAAATGGTAAGGTACTTATAAAGTGAATTTGCTCCAAAGCTATTACTATATAGCTGAATTGAATTGTTGAATTCTTTTCTTATTAGTTTCGATATTTAGTTAGATAAAAATTAGTTTTATATCTGCGATTATGTAGCTTAGGGCGAATTCTGTGTTCAACAGATGGTAGTTAGAAAGTCCATGAGGATACTATCTAAGTGTTATTGCCAAGTTGCCAGCGGATGACATATGGGTCAATAGCAACTGTGAGTGATAAGAAAACGGGAGCTGCTTATCCTACATGTAGGTGCTTGCACGAGTTGCTGATGACCCTGTTTTTAGTACTAGACGAGGGCAACCGCGAAACAATAGTAACTTATTTAACTATTTGCCTTTACTTTGTTACAGACTCGAGGACGAAAGGCTGGCCCATGATGTCGTCCCCGTTCCCCACACTGGCCGTTTGCCTCACATACGTCTATCTGGTCAAGGTGCGTATCTAATTGCTAATTTACCAAAATATGGCTGACACATTTTGGTTCTCTGAAGTAGTAGCCGCCCTCAAAGATAAGAAGGTGGGCTGACCAGGCCATAAGATCGCTTTACGATACTATTGCTTATCACAAACCGACTTATCAATAAGTGATAACAAGAACAAAGTTTGCCGCCGATCATATAACAGCTGATTTTCTCGCCCTCAGGTGCTAGGACCCCGATTAATGGAGAATCGAAAACCGCTGCATCTGCAGAACACACTAGTCATGTACAATGCCATACAGGTTGTTTTCAGCGCGTGGCTCTTTTACGAGGTAGGTATTCCAAACCCAACCCATCCATATCCTCTTCCAACATTCTAGCAGACTCATTTAACGCATGGCATCGTCGCTGGACGGAACCGTGGAACAGCGCGCTCTTGGATGCTGCTTCTTACTCGAATTTAACTTACTATTTGCTACTAATGTCTCTGTTCTAGTGCTTGATGGGCGGCTGGTGGGGCTCGTACAGCTTCCGGTGCCAGCCGGTGGACTACACAGATAGTCCAACATCCCGGAGAGTAAGTGTCCTGAACGGCATTGCGCTAGAGTACTTTTAAGTGTCTGCGATCCCAATATTGACCCAACCACTTCAGAGCAATCGCTAATTCCCGCAGTCATTAGCGTAGCATTCTATATCTTCATTAAAGGCAATTCAGCGCGGCTTTTGCTTAATCTAACCCTAATTTATTGTTATTGATTCGGTCACTGACCTTGCCAAAGCTTTTGGAGTATTAACCAGCCACGCCTCGCCTTGTAGTCGTTTCCATTATATTAACTACGTATTGTCCACAGCATATACTCGTACAAATAACTCTCGGCGGCCCAAGACGCTGCCGCCAGATGTGTGCGACTGGCTTTAACTAATATGAACAACCAAGTACCCTAACGTACCTCATGTACAGGATTCACCTGTCCTGACCCGTTATGGCTGCTGATCTGTATTGTATATAAATGCTAGACAAAAACATAAGTGCTACAGCTAAGACCGGTGATTAATTTTGCTTTAAATAATCATTTTATCGCGGTTAGCATAAGTTGATACCATCTAAGTGCTGTTCTACTCACACTAACACCGCACATAGCCAAACATGCACCTGTACAATTAGCCAACAGCTGAGTGAGCTTTCAACAAACGATCGACCTGAACGAGCATGGTAGTACAGCCAATATCCGGTGACGATGCCAATACCAATACCATGAATCACGAACCATCCAAGAAAATCAGAGCGGAGCGATGATATAAATGTGTCTTTTTGTGCTCTACATTTGCAGATAGGCATTTCCGGTTGGCTAACTGGACATTATAGCTTCCGATGTCAGCCAGTCGACTATAGTAATAATCCTAGAACGTTAAGGGTATGTGTTAACCGCCACGAGCAGTAAGATAACGATTACGATAACAAAATAACGATAAGCATTCTGGTGACGTTTTATTTGAATTGTGGTGTGAGTGCACGAATTATTATAGATAATCATAAACATACGCACATTTACTCATAGATATACATAGAAATTGCATGGCAAGGAATCATAATATCACCAATTGCCCAATTTACAATGTGGTGGGGTTAAGGGCTGTTGCTTGCGTCCTAGAAAAACGATTGCTAACAGTGAAACCTGTTGGATGCTAACCCAGATCTTAGCATGTACATATAAACCGTGCATAACGTGTCAACGTTTCCATTATCAGTGAACTAAAGCTCTTATTTTGATATAATTCCATACAGATATCTATCTCTAACATTCCTATCATTTCAATCGAACTGAATGAAATTTCTTTTCTATTAAGTGTTATTACCCCTTTCTTTCGTTTATCCTTAACTAAAAATCAGATTGACAATCTATAAAGACCTCTAAGACTTTTACATAATGGCTTAGGATTCTGAATGAACTTTGATTATTATTTAACAGTGCTCATAAAAAGATCAATAATGAGTGCTTCAGAGATTTGCTGAGATCTGTTGCCGGTCGAATCGGCACGCCTGCGCCCCTCTTCAATATGTAATGAATTTTAACTTCCAAACAGATTTAACAATGAAAATCCGATTATAGTTACTACTATTCCTCGGATTGAATAGGGTGGCGCAACTCTAAGTTCAAACAAATTTTATAAACAACAGCTAGCACCAATACAACCCCGCTAATTTAAATATTTCCTTTCCCATGCTCCGGAATTAGATGGTTCATGCTTGCTGGTGGTACTACTTCTCAAAGTTCACCGAATTCATGGATACGGTGAGTGACAGATCAAAGCGCCGCCTGAGAGTCTGCGCTCGGTAATGGTATTAATAAATCAACGTGTTGTGCTTCGCCACAGATTTTCTTCGTGTTGCGTAAGAAGACCAGCCAGGTTACCACGTTGCATGTCATCCATCACGGCTGCATGCCCATGTCGGTTTGGTTCGGCGTTAAATTCACCCCGGGTGAGTCTCAATGACGGGATAAGCTCCAGTCCATCTCCTGACTATCGAAATTTCCTCCAGGTGGCCACAGCACCTTCTTCGGTCTACTGAACACCTTCGTCCACATTGTGATGTACACCTACTACATGTTCTCTGCCATGGGTCCACAGTACCAGAAGTACCTCTGGTGGAAGAAGTACCTAACCACCCTGCAGATGGTAAGCTGCGATGCAAAATTCCATAACGTCCTATATTAACCATCTGCCATAACAGGTCCAGTTCATCCTGATCATGGTGCACGCCTTCCAGTTGCTTTTCATCGACTGCAACTACCCGAAGGCGTTCGTCTGGTGGATTGGCATGCACGCTGTTATGTTCTTCTTCCTGTTCAACGAGTTCTACAAAGCAGCTTACAGGAGCCGCATGATGGTAAGTGCGCCCCGGAAATGAGGTCTAAGTTCACCTCATAGTACGACTCTAAAGAGTACAAACACTTTCCCACATTAGTGGCCCTAACGGGCCTTTTATCGCTGACCGAGGTCACCAAAGAGCCGCAAAGCGTCCCCTCCGTCATTATGAGTCGGATATTCGGGGCTCGAGCTTCCCACATTGCGGAGTGGTATGACGCGACCAGCGTTTGAGATTCCGGTCTGTGTTAATGAAATTGAAAACGAATAGCTAATCTGAGCACCGCGATTCGAAGCTGTGAGGCAAATACGGTTATATCATCATTGCCTGTACTGCACCTTGCGGTCTGGCAATTACAAATGCGCGATATGCGAGATGCTGTGATCCAAATTCATTAACAAGATTTCGTCAAGTATGTATGTAGGTCTCTGGGAATTTGGGAGCCGGTCTCGAAGCAGCTGCTCCAGCCCTGAGTAGAGGTAAATACCGCTAACTGGCAGCGTTTCGACACACAGCATCAGAGCTCACAGTTTTGAAGCCCGCGAGTGAAAGTTAAACGAAAGACAATACCAACCAAGGCAACAAAAGAGGGACAAAGCCAGAGAAACGAACAAAGATTCAGTCAAGATGCCCATCATTGCATAATTACAGTTGAGGGCTGCTTGGGGCTATCCAAGATCATTTCAAAGAACCAGATTAGTCAGCTAAAATTAATAAACTTTTTTTTACAACTGTACCTATACTGTCCTTTTAAAAATAACTACAGAAGTGCCCTCACAATGCAATAATCGTTAGTACTAAATTCGTTTTGACTTAATAATATCATTACGCTTTTGGGCAGTGTCTAGACTGCGCGCTTTAAAATGTTTAAGGTTTGATCACAAGGGCATAGCACTTTTATCTTATCATTCCATTTTCATTTCTATTTCATTTCCGTTGAAAAGTATGCCGGATCAGATAGACCCCGAAGCAAATAAAAAAGGTTTGAATTGAATTACGAACTAATTTAGCCCAAGGCTAATTTGTAATTGCACCATCTTTAGTAGAGGAAAACTTCCTGCGAAGAGAGTTCTACTAACTAACTCCCTTATTTGCATTCAATCAACACTAATTGGGATTAAGAACGTGTTAGTTAGTTTTAACTTAAAACTAATAATAATGATCGCAAATTTTAAGAAACTATGCTAATCGGTGTGGCTTATCCATCTTACCTCTTCCAGAAAAAAAATGGAGTGCTAGCCAACGGACACGCCAAGCCCAACGGCTACTGCAAGAGCATCAACGCCCATGACGACCTCGCCATGCCACAGCCGGTGGAGGCGGCGGCTGCCGCTACCGTGGCGCCTGTATCAAAGTCCAACGGGAGCACCTCCCCACTGAGCAATGGTCATGCAAATGGGCTGTCTAATGGATATAAGCAGCTGGCTAACGGCAATGCGCATAAGGGGACAAACGGCGGGCTTTTAACAAATGGATATGCCACTAAGCTCTTGGACGATGCCTCCCAAGATCTGAAACAGCGGAAGACGCCGAAATAATATCGGAGCAATATGGGGCGGCGCCAGCACAGAGCTTAGGAGCCAGAATCGCCAGGAGGTTCCTGGGAAAAGCAGAGCTCCAGAGTCATTTCCACAGCCACACACATATTCATTAACTTCAACTCACTTCACACCGCAGTTCATCCACACTTCTACGCAAGAATCCACGTTCAAAAGCGTTTGGAAAATGCTGAGTAAGCGAAGATAGCGAAAAGTGAAACATATACAACTACCACGCTTATTCCGTACTTTTGCGGACATTCTCCCACAGCTACAGCTCCATGCACCCGAACATAAAAAAATATGCTAAAAGTATGCTCCAGACATACTGAAGCATAAGCATATGTATAGGCATTGCGATTGCATATGCACCCATTCTTATAGCGTACTATTTCAAATATGTTTTGTTGCTTCTTTTTCTTTAATCTACTTTAGTTGTACAAAGCTTACTTATCATAAGTACCCCAGCGGATTGTATAATAAAAAGCCAGCATACAAATGAAGATTTCAACTAACCAGCAACATAAACAGAAGTCCAGCATAAACAATTTAAAAACTAAAGCTTATGTTTAATACAGCTAGTTTGTGTGCGAGCAAGGAATTCAACTACGTATTTAAGCCTAGAATTTAAAATATACCTAGGTGTATAAACCACATGCATATATTAAAAAATAAAAAAAAGAGCTAACGGCAAGTTTTGTAACTGTATAAAGCAAAAACAAATGTAATTTAAAATTAGACACAATAATTGTTAAAAATAAATGTCATTCAAAATTAGCCGAAATCAATTTACGTTAAACAGCAAACTACAACCGCAAGTATTCGACAGATTATGTAAAACGTTTAAAAGGATTAAAAAAATAAAACGAAATTTACGAAGACATTAAGAAATCACCGCCTAAAATTTCATTAATTTATTACAAATAAATGATGCCGCTAAACTAAATCCGAAGACGGGAAATAAATGTGCATTGACCCTTAAAGACGGTGCATGCCCAAAAGCATACACACTTCATCAATATTAATAGCAAAGGGAACACAAATAGGAATAAACATAAGGTCGATCCATTTGAAACCGAGCATAAAATTCTGAAAATGGTTGGAATCAAAAACAAAATAGACTGTAAGTCCCACACTTTAGGTATGCAATTTCAATACGTTTTGTATGTGTAATACCCATTTTTGTGGAGCAGTGTGTAAACATTACCTATGTAACTATTATTATACAAAAACAAAAAAAAAAAACATTTGTAGAAAATTAGGTGAAAATGGAGTGGAGCATTTTTTCAATAAAAATACTGAACTAAATTAACTTTCTACGTGTTATATTTCAGCCCATCAGTACTTTCGTAAAATCATTAACTTTACTTGAATTTCGCAAACACCTCTTTTGGACTTTAAATCGAATATTAAAAATATGTGAAACCAAACATAAGCGTTAAATATTTTTTTATTAACATTAATGTTTGTTTAAGTTGAATGTGTTAAATTTTACATGTGTGCCGTCGCATACAAATTGACGGGTACAATAAACTTAAAGCTTAGAACTAATGTATTGCTAAGAGCTGGGCGTGATAAGCAGATAATAAAGAACGTTGGAGGGGGTGGAGAGAGGGAGGGGGCGAGGGGGGTGTTTGAGGGTTTGGTGTGTGTGTGTGTGCGTGTGTGTGTGTGTGGTTGGTGTAACAAAAGTATAAAACCTATAGTTGCTTATACAATTCAATGTGTCATTTAAAAGAATTGTAAGATCTTTAAAGCAATGCTCGGAAGTTATAATGGCTTATATACTTGACAACTTAACATCTGAACGATAGTCGTGTTGTAAGTCAATGCGGTTAGAATAGGAGGGATAAGAGGCCAGCTGGTGCTGACGTGCAGTAAAGACCAATCAGCCATGGCCATGCATTTGTTGAACTATAACTGTAGATTAGAGATTTTAAAACACTTAAGACTATGCTAAAGATGCTTAGTTACGTCGCGTTCGCCGACGCGTATTTCCCGCGAAGGTATTGGGGGCCCCCGGATGCTGGCCGCTATACAAATTATCTAAGAACTCGTGCAATGTAGCCTCACTAAGGGAAATAATATCTATTCAGTTTTAAATTTTTTTGTTAAAGCTATACAATTTCCCAACTTACCTAACCCCACTGACTCCCCCACTGGGATGATGAACACCCCGATCGTGATGTTGTTGTTGTTGTTGCTGGTGGTGGTGGTGGTGGTGCTGCTGCTGCTGCTGCTGCTGCTGTTGTTGTTGTTGCTGAGCACCGCGTACTATGCGATACTGCACCATATGAGAGTTGGGTTCCAAATGTGATAGGGCTCCTTTTTGGCAGTTGGCCCACTCGGTAATGTCGTAGACCTTTCCGTCCATTAGCGCCAAATATTTCCATCGTAAGCCCATCATGCTGGTTTCAGCCCAAATGTCGCCCTATAAAGAATAGGAAAACTTCAACATAAATAACTCACTTTTGGCCCACTTACATCTTTGGCAGAGTGTCGAATTTTACATGACGCACATTCGCGAGCTGCATAATGAGGACGCTCGGTTAGCTTGCGAGGATGACGCTGTGCACAGGTGCTACACCTGTTTCGTAGGATAAATAAAAGGTAAGAGTTTTGCTATATAGTTAGACTCAATTAACAAATACGCACCTTATAGTATTTGCTGCCTCAGCCATTTTAGTTTGCAATTGGGAAAGCAGATCATGCAACTCCGTCCACGCCTTTTCAGTGTGCAGAGTCTCTGCAATGCTTTGGTCATATATAAGTCGATTTTCCTGCAACATTAAACTTTTAAGTAGCCGACCCTTGCTTTAAATTTGCAACTTTTTACCGGTTCTCCAATTAACTCAAAAGCCCGCTGTAGCACCTTAAAAGCCTCCTCAGCACCAGCCTGTTTGTTTTTGTCGGGATGTACAAGCACAGCAATTTTTTTGTAATGCTTCCGGATCTGCTCCTGTGAGCTATCTGGTGGAACTCCAAGTATGCTGGAATATACAAAAAAAAAAATTTGAGAACACGTTGATTAATAGTTAATAAGCTAAGTTTACCTGTATGCATCTTTTCCCTTGCAATTGAGCAGAGAGTACATTGCCTCCTCGCCGGTTTGTGGCAAGCGTCCAGTTTTGACCTGATCTGATGTGGGCTCAGGGGGTTTACGTTTATAGAAATGTCGCCACACGGCCCAGTAAGAGTGCTTGGCAAAATGTGCGTCGAATCGACGCCAGTAACTTCGCCACCAGATACTCGGTTTTCCAGAATTCTGTTTTAGTTCCTTGTGTAACTGCCACGCATAGGCTAATCCCGACACGTAGGCCAGTTTCATGCGCTCGTAGCCCATGCTGAAACCTAGCACAACAATGTCATAGACCAAGTAGAACAGCCAGGTTAATAGTTTCAGGGTGTAGATCCACCAAGTGTGCAGAATACGTTTAGCCAACTCGTAATTACGATTACTGGAGAAGCTTTTAGGATGGGTGGGTGAGTTTGATGATGAGTAGGCACTGCTTCGATTGCGCTTCGAAGAGTAAGAGTAGCCAGAACTGTTATTCGAGTTAAAATTCGAGGAATACCGCTTTGACGAGGAGGAACTAACATTATTATTGTTAGAGTAATTGATGCTGCTATTGTTATTGCCACTACCAAAATTGGAGCTTGACCCAGTGTAATTCGAGTGAGTTGCATTGGAGTTTATCTTGTTATTGCCAGATTTACGGGATGAGATGCTGAAACTGGGGACTTGAGTCAAATTGCTGCCATTACTGTGCAAGGTGCTGTTGGTAAGGATTGTTGCAGAAGTTGTCTTTTGCTCCGATGTCTTGAGGATGTGGCTGCTACAGTTTTTGGGCAGCAGAAGCCGCTTCTTTTCCTGATTAATCAGCTTGCTTTGTTTAATCTGTGCCTGTGCAGAGGGCTGTTGAATGGGCTGTTGCACCTTGGTTGTAGCAGCTTGGTTGGTTTGACCTCGCTTCTTCCCTCGACTGGCGTGCGCATGACCACTTGCCACCACTGAACCCATCTCCTTGGCATCGTGCAACGGCGAGCGCTTTGCCGTACGTATCTCGCGCGTTCCATTTCCATCCTCCTTTCCCTGTCTCCGCTGCTGCTGAGTAGAACCTTTGTCAAGTCCATTGCCTGCGCGCATCTCTCCCGCTACTGTGGTTGACTTCGTACCCTGGCTGAGTACATCGGAGTACGACATGGGCATGGGTTTCACCTCGGCCACGATACGCTTTTTACCCTCGGGATGGCCTGGCCCGACCCCCGACTTGTTAATGGCATTTGCTGAGACACTGGCAGTCGCCAAATGCACTTTCAGAGTCCTGGCAGGTTTGGAGGGCGCGGGCGATGGGCTGACGGATTGGGACAGTGGCTCCGGCGGCTGCTGCATTTGGTTGGGCACCTGCTTCTGAACTGATGGAGGGTCAGCTTGTTGAATATCATTCTCGTTGGAATCGTCACTGAATTGTATGTAGCTTCCTCCAGTCAGGTTCGGCGACCAATTGTTCACCAAGTTGTTGATTAGCAGGTTGGCACTGCTTGTTGAATGAATGACTTGGGGGTTAGTTGTAGCCTGATTTATAGTCTGCTGAGGCTGGCGCTGGTGGGCTTCTTGTTGCTGGGCTTGCGGCAAAGTCAAAGGATTCGTGGCAAATAGTTCGTAAAGTGGAGTGGGCTGCTGCGAAGAAGGCGTAGGCGTAGCAGGAGCGGCCTGGTGGGGGTGCTGCAGTTGATGGTTATTCAGCGAGGCCATGTTGATATGCGTAAAGAGTGGAGCACTAGCCTCGTTGACCGAATTCTCCGGGCAGTGGTACACTTTAAGGAAGTTTCCGTGACCAACGGGCAGCACCGAGTAAGTCTCCGTCTGTCCGGACTGCCCTGAATAGGTGAGGTTGTACAGATACTCGTTGTACATATGCGGTTGCTGCTGGAGATGAGGCGCAAACTGGGGAGTGGCCAGGTGGGGCGGCGGTGTCCAAATCATTGGACCGGGTGGCTGTCCGTGTTGCTGCTGATGTATCAGGTAGTTTTGGTTTTGCTGCTGATGCTGTTGCTGCTGGACCAAGATATTGGCCACGTCTTCCGTGTGGGGCAGGACGCGAAAGAGGGCCCGCTCGGGTCCGCCGCTCCCGACCTCGTCGTCCTGATGAGTCGCCATGTCCTGCGAAGAAGCCTATGCTGTTAACGCACCAGCTCCTTTCTCCTATTGGAATTTCATACGTGCCTACGTGTGTCTACCGACTGCAAGTTTTTCCCAAATCAGCTGAAACTCCAGCGAGAGGTTCACCAGAGTCGGTTTTAAGTGGCTAGGGCTCACTTTTCACGCCAAACTCCAAATAATTCCCGAAGCGTGCGTGTAAATCTTTTTATCTTCTTTTTGCAAACGTCAAATTGTTGCGAGCACCCGTGAATGTCAATAGCGACTCGCAATCTTAAACAAAACATCGATAAAAGATTGCGATCTCGGAAAAACAACTACAAAACTTTCTATTAGAAACTGATTAGTTTAAAAAATCGAGAATGAACGCTAAAATATATTTTTCCCGTTGCAACAAGTCTATATATCGTGCCGATACATATATCGACCAATTAATCGATAAGTCCATATAATTATTTGGCCCTGGTTATTATTTATTACATTTAAACTAAACTGGCAAATGTTTGTTGGACAAACTAAACATGTCTGTGAGCCGACCGCTGGTGACTGTGGTACAGGCTGGACGCCAAAGCTTTTCAAAGGGACTGCAGTTGCAGCAAAATCTTGCAAAGTCTACTCAGACCCTGGATCCGCCCTCAGAGTTCCGAAACTACCTTGTGCTGCAAGAGCACAATCCAGTCTACACAGTCGGCCTGAGAACGAAGGACTACACGGCTGCGGATGAGGATCGGCTCCGCAAGCTGGGCGCGGACTTCCATCGGACAGATCGTGGCGGCCTAATAACTTTTCACGGACCCGGCCAGTTGGTAGTTTATCCTATTTTGCATCTACGCCAGTTCAAACCTAGCATGCGCTGGTATGTGGCAACACTGGAGAGAATGGTCATCGAGACCTGTCATCAGCTGGGTATTTCCGGAGCCACTACCACCAAGGACACTGGCATCTGGGTGGGCGAACTGAAGATCTGCGCTATCGGTGTCCATGGCTCGCGTTACGTCACAACGCACGGAATCGCCTTAAATTGTTGCACGGATCTACGATGGTTCGATCATATTGTGCCCTGTGGAATCGAGGGTAAGGGAGTGACCTCGCTCAGCAAGGAGCTGAACCGGCACGTGTCCGTTCAGATGGCTAGTGACGCACTAATCAGCAGCTTCGCCAGCGTGTTTGAGTGCGGAGTGCAGAATCTTAACGAATCTAAACTGGGTAGAGCTACGGAAATGTAGCTAACTAAATCGATTTTTCTGATTTGACGCAATTTGACTTTCACAGAATATTTTCTAGTAAAGTGAAAACCTTTTTTTTTAAACAATACCTCTCGAATTTGGGACTCCATTAGTTTCTCGAAACTCTGTTGGGTATCGTTGTCTCTCCATGAGAAACTAAAGTTGAATTAATAAGAGTATAGGGTAAATTAAGTAAGTGGCTAGAAACGGAATTTGATTTTGTTACAACGATTACGGTCTATGTAGTAGTGGTCTTAAATCAACTTGTTAGGCTTTCTATTTTTAGAGTTTTACAATTCGAAGGAAGAAAGGAAGATCTTGATAAGTAAAAATGTTATATGGTAATAACTGAAGCTAAATTTTCAAGCATTATCTACTTGATAAAATATAATTCAAATTAGTATTATATCAGCAGTTATGAAATCGACAGTTTCATTTAAATCGAGCCTTGTTCAGGTCACACTTTTTTGAGCGTCCATCTGTAGGAATCTTTCCTCGTGCTTCCATCTCAACACGGCCTAGTTCCCGCTGTTCTGCCTTTCGTATACGACGCTCTTTGCGAGGCTCCAAAGCGCTGTTAAAATAGCGATCCCTGAAATCCTGCGAGTGTGAGGATATTTTGGTTGCGATGGCCAAAGACGGATCCACTGGACTGTACTCAGAACTCTTTTCGTATGTGAGCAGGCGTCGTGCAGTGTTTCCAGTTAAGAGCTGCTCAGAGTTGGCCACCAGATCCAGATGGTCATTCCGTGGCAGAATTATTTGATCGTAATCCTCACGATGGAAGGGAAGCCAACAGACAAGACGTCCTCCCAGCCTCAAATGTCTTGCAGCGAATTCCAGTAAATCCCCGTACAGGCATTGCAGGGAATAATGTGATGTTGAAGGATAATGCACCATGTCCTCTCTCCTAATGTTGTCCTTCGAGACGCTTTTCGATTCCACCTTTTCCATGGCTTCGCGGATTCCATATGGGGCTGAAAATAAACCTGTTGTAGATATTTTAAGAGCTCCTGAAAGGTGCTACCTACGATCTGTTATGATGCTGTCGAAAGATATGCGAGGATGCCACAACGGGTTGGAAAAGTCAGCTACCACGACATCCATGTAGCGGTCAGCGCATCCGTACTGCTTTAGATTGGCGCGGATGCTCTCATCCTTATCTCGAACCTTCTGGGTTATGCGGCTGGGTCGACACCGGGCATGCAGCATCATGTAATCAATGTCCGCTCCCAGGACATAAGCACCCCACTTGGCGGCGCTTACTAGGAGTGAGCCTGTCCCAACAAAGGGATCGAAGACCAAATCCCCTTCACGCACCATGGCCTGGTTGGCCATCAGTAGACTCAATTGGGCATCCATACTTGTATTGCCGATAAACTTACGCTCCTTCAGCGACAGCTCCTTGATTAGATGACGCTGTCCATAGGCTACCAGTCTGCCAAACATAATGTCTTCAGGTTCGGACGGCACAGCCGTGGGATCAAGGCCCCAAAACTCGATATAGCACCACTCCACCTTTGGATTTTTCAGGTTGACAGGACCCTCTAAGGGCAGGTAATCCATTGTCTCAATTTTCTCCACCTTCTCTCGTTGGCTAAAGTGCTTGTTGTAGGTCTCCACCGTGATCTTGAAGCTGGTATCTGCCCGAAAGAATCTTTCCATCACGTGCCGGTTCGCATCTATATGACTCCGAAGCCTTTTGTGAAACTCGGGCAAACTGGTGGCATGGGCGTAGAGCTCGAACATGGCGCGAAGGGAAATGGATCGTGATGCGTATTGTTTGGCAGTCTTTTTGTCACAGAACTCTACCAGCCAAAATGGTTTCTGTAATAGCGAAACATATGTATATTTTACGTAATATGACCCTATAGTAATGAAAAGGCAAGAAGATACGCTATTGTCAAATGCCACGACTAGAAAATACCCGTTACTGTTTTATATAATTTTAAAGCATGTTGAGTAACTGATGGTGAAGTCACTGTCTATGTATGTTTTATAACCTATGAATGAATATTGATCAAGAGTATATGTAATTTATAGGGTCGGAAACGCTTGATTCTACCTGTTACATACTGTTCAACGAATCTAAAATACCGTTTTACTCTTTACGATACTGTACTGACCAATTAAAAAAAAAAAATTTTATAGTAGAAATTGATCCTTTGTATACTTTTATTAGCTACTTGCCCCTTATTGTCCATATAAAACATATTTAATAACTAACTGCCACTGACTAATTAAAAATTAAATAATAATAAATTCATTTTAATTTAATTTTTAAATAAATTACTAAGAAATATTGATATGATTTTTGAGATTGGTACATATGTACTTATGTATTTTATGTATGGTCAACCCAAAACATAAACCCAATTCTGATCTGATCGAAGTGTTACATCAGCGTGTTACTTATTATTTAACAAATACATTACAGTGGGATGATTACACCCTTTTACTTTAAGAGTAACGGATAAAACCTGTATGGTATTGCATGAGTTTTTAGTTATTTTCTGGTTACATTTATTACAAATTCAATAACAAAGTGTTTTAAGGTTTATTATAAATGGAGACCTTTATATTATAACGTATTTTTGTATGGCACATACATATGCATTTACATGGACAGTTTTCTGGAAAACGGCTATAATAATGTTTTTTAATTAATTGATCTTAGACTGTATAACTCTTACTGTTTAAAGCTTCTCGTTGGTCTATATATAAAGGCCAAATCCCAGAACAGTATTCTATTGTATGGTACATACATATGTATTTACATGGACAATTTTCTGGAAAACGGCTATAATAATGTTTTTTAATTAATTGATCTTAGACTGTATAACTCTTACTGTTTAAAGCTTCTCGGTGGTCTATATATAAAGGCCAAATACCAGAACAGTATTCTAATTTATATAATATTATTTTAATTTATGTTATATTATTTTACCAATGTTTGTTCAGTCAGCCGCCGAACTTGGAGTCCAAACATTTTTATGAGCGAGTCGAACTCGTAAAGCCGAAAGTCAACGTGCTCCTGGGCGAACCATAAGATGTAGATAACACCTTTATCACAAGTCTTCCTGCAATTGGTCATGTTGTCAGATTAGTTTAAGTCGAGTTTTCCCCAAAATTCCACACGATTCATTATATGTACGTATCCGCGTGTTTTTGTTTACATCGGGTAGGGTTTAGAGCTGTAAGCAATTCGATTTTTAAATCGACTTAATCGATCTTTTTGGATGAGCGAAAAAATCGATTCTTTATTTAGGGAATCTCTCAATCGACAAGTTTGCTCACCAAAAAAAAAAATTAGATAAAATTAAAGTAATATAACTTAAGTAAACTAATAAATATTTATCACTTCCAGAATCAGTGTGTGTTATAGAGCTGTAAACAATTATACTTTTTGAGGATCGATTCTTTTCCATTCAACTCTTGAAAAGATCGATTAAATCGATTTAAAATCGAAACGAAAAAAAAATTTTAATGAAAAAGGCACTTTTTGCTTAAAAATGGTAAGAAAAACACCGATTATACAGTTGCAAACAAAAGTAAAATTTGTTAAAAAAAATTGTTTGAGATCAATGTTTCTGGTTATTTATTTAAAATCCATTGGTTTTTATTTGTGAGTATAAGCTTGTCTACGTTTTTGGTTTTCAAGGACGCTCTGCGATTGGTGACTGTGCATTCAGCGCGGACAACAATCTACATTATTTATTTGAAAAACGAACATAGTTATCAATCTCTCGTTATTTTCCTTGTTCGTTTTTTCGATCTTTTCAAAAATTGAATCGATTCTCAACAAGTAGAATTGTTTACAGCTCTAGTAGGGTTGTTGTTCAGCGACTCAACATCGGCAACTACCGACTGCCGAACTGTACTATCGATAAAATAGGCACGGTGCAGCCCTGCGCAACGTCATCTCGGCCATTTTGCATAAATCTCGCAGGCCCACACGTAGACCAGCCGAAGATTTCAACGATTTTCTGCAGCTCCAGGTTTCAGAACCATTCAGAGCCGTTAATAAAGTCAAATTTGAGTGCTACCGCAAGTAATTCAATTAAACGAAGATGGCACGTTACACCCAACGCCCGGAAAACGCCTTAAAAAGAGCCAATGGTGAGTGGATTGAAAATTTTCCATGCGGTCGCAAAAGAGAACCTCTCCGGCTTCGCGAAACAGTCACTCTCTTAACCTAACGTTTCTCTTTGCTACAGAGTTTATCGAAGTGGGAAAGCCGTTGAGGGCACTGGACACACTGCAGGAAGTGTTCCGAAACAAGCGATGGAACTACGCCTACTCGGAGACAGTCATAGAGCCTCTAATGTTCAAGTACCTGTACCTATGCGTGGAGCTAAAGAAGTCACACATCGCCAAGGAGGGACTCTTCCAATACCGGAACATGTTCCAGTTGGTCAACGTGAACTCGCTGGAAAACGTGATCCGCGGATACCTGAAGATGGCCGAGGAGCACACGGAGGCCGCCCAAGCGCAATCATCGGCGGCCGTCGCCGTTCTGGAACTGGACGATTTGGACAATATCGCCACGCCCGAAAGTATCTTAATGAGTGCCGTGTGCGGCGAGGACGCCCAGGACCGTTCGGACCGCACCATACTGCTGCCGTGGGTGAAGTTCCTCTGGGAGTCCTACTGCCAATGCCTGGAGCTGCTCCGCGTCAACACTCACTGCGAGGCACTGTACCATGACATTGCTCGGATGGCTTTCCAGTTTTGTCTTAAGTACAACCGTAAGAGCGAGTTCCGGCGCCTGTGTGACAAGCTGCGCAAACACTTGGAAGACATCTGCAAAAGTAGCAACCAGACCACCGGTGTTTCAATCAACAAAGTGGAGACGCAGCAGCTCTGTCTGGACACCAGGCTGCACCTACTCGACTCGGCGATCCAGATGGAGCTGTGGCAGGAGGCTTATAAGGCTATCGAAGACATCCACGGCCTGATGGCCCTGTCGAAGAAGACCCCTGTGCCCAAAACTATGGCCAACTACTATCAAAAGCTGGCCATGGTCTTCAGTAAGGCGGGCAACCAACTTTTCCACGCTGCAGCCCTACTGAAGCTCTTTCAGCTAACGCGCGAGCTCAAAAAGAACCTGACAAAGGATGATCTGCAGCGCATGGCCGCTCATGTTCTCCTGGCTACCCTATCTATTCCGCTGCCGTCAGCCCATCCGGAGTTTGACAGGTTTATCGAAGCGGACAAAAGCCCCTTGGAAAAAGCCCAGAAGTTGGCTGTTCTCCTGGGACTACCACAGCCGCCCACTCGTGTGTCGCTTATACGAGAAGTGGTAAGTATCCTTTTTAATAAAAATGACATGCCACTAATATATGGAAATCAAACAGGTACGTTTGAGTGTACCTCAACTGGTGTCGGAGGACTTTCGCAATTTGTATAACTGGCTGGAGGTGGATTTCAACCCACTGAACCTGTGCAAGCGCATTCAGTCCATTGTGGACGTTATAGAGAGTGGGCCAGAAAACACTCTGCTAACTCCCTATATTCAGTCGCTAAAGGACGTGACCATCATGCGTTTGATTCGTCAGATCTCTCAGGTTTATGAAAGCATCCAATTCCAACGTTTGTTGCAACTTGCAAGCTTTTGCAATATTTTTGAATTGGAAAAGCTGCTGGTCGAGTCAGTCCGTCATAATGATATGCAAATTCGCATTGACCACAAGAAAAATAGCATCTACTTCGGCACTGATCTTACCGAAAGTCAGCGCGAGTACAGACCCGATGGGCCCGCTCTGCAGTCCATGCCGTCGGAACAGATTCGTTCTCAATTAGTCAACATGTCTACCGTGCTAACAAGGGCTGTTTCCATAGTCTATCCGAACCGGGAACGTGACCAGCGAGCCAAGCTGCGTACACAAATGGTGCATCACTATCACGAGATCAAGGATCGCGAACACCAACGTATTCTTCAACGCCAGAAAATCATTGAGGATCGAAAGGAGTATATCGAAAAGCAGAACAATGCGCGTGAGGAGGAAGAGGCAAGACGACATGAGGAGGAATCACGCAAAGCCAAATTGGCAGAACAAAAGCGTCTCGAGCAAGAGCAGGAAGAACGTGAGCGTAAACGCCACCAGAACGAAATCCAAGCCATCCGGGAGAAGAGTCTGAAGGAGAAGGTGCAGCAAATTTCGCAGACGGCTCACGGAAAAAAGATGCTTTCTAAACTAGACGAGGAAGGTATCAAGAAGTTGGACGCCGAGCAGATCGCTAAGCGGGAGAGTGAGGAATTGCAGCGCGAAGCCAAGGAACTTCAGTCAAAACTTAAGTCGCAGGAAAAGAAAATAGACTATTTTGAACGTGCCAAGCGCTTGGAGGAGATCCCACTTTTCGAAAAATACTTGGCCGAGAAACAGGTTAAGGACAAAGAGTTCTGGGAGGCCACTGAGAAGACGCGCATCGAGAATGCTATTACCGAACGGAAAGACGCCGTTAGCCAGCAGGAGCGTCTTAAGCGCATGTATCCCGACCGGGATGAATTTCTCGAGGCCCTCAAAAAGGAACGTGCTTCGCTCTATGTCGAAAAGCTCAAGAAGTTCGAGCTTGCCCTGGAGGCAGAGCGCAAAAAGCGCCTGGCTGACCGGATTGTTCGTCGTCGCGAGGAACGCCGCCAGGCCTTTATTCGTGAAAAAGAGGAGGAGCGACTTCGCAAGGAGGAGGAAATTCGTTTGGCGCAGGCTGCCGAGGAACGCGCTGCCGCAGAGGCGCGACGTTTGGAGCGGGAAGCCGAAGACGAGAAACGACGCGCACAGTACGAAAAGCAACGTGCCAAGGAGGAGGAGGCCGAACGCAAAATCAAGGAAGACCGTGAACGTATGGCACGAGAGGTGGCCGTGGAGCGCGAACGTACCGAGAAGGAGCGGGACACATGGCGTCCCCGTGGTGGCGACCGTCCAAGCGCACCGGCCGGCGGACCCGGAGAGTGGCGTCGAGCTGCGCCTGCAGCAAGCGACCGCAATGAGCGTGGCGGTGAACGAATCGAACGTGGGGGAGAACGTATCGAGCGCGGAGGAGATCGTGTTGAGCGGGGCGGAGATCGCATTGAGCGCGGAGACCGCATTGAACGCGGTGGAGAACGCATGGAACGAGGCGGAGACCGCGACCGCAAAGACAACGAAGGAGCGGACTCATCGTGGCGTGTACGACGGGAGCCAGATTCCCAGCGTACTGTTGCGCCTAAGGACAGTGGCGCTCCCCAATCACGCGAAGACAAGTGGCGACGTGGCGGCGACCGTGATTTCCGCAATGATGGACCTCGTCGTGACCGTGACGATGGACCTCGTCGTGATCGTGATGATGGACCGCGCCGGGAGCGTGATGAAGAACGCGGTGCCTTCCGCCGGAATGACGGTCCACGACGTACGGAAGAGCCACAACGCGAGACGGGTGGTAACTGGCGCGACGCCCCACGTCAGGGGGATCGAGAGAATCGACGTCCAGCTGGCGAAAGACGCGATCGGGACTTACGTGACGCTCGTGGCGATCGCGGACCTGCTCCTAAAGAATCAGCAAGTGGTGGCGGAGGTGGCAATTGGCGTACGGCTGCAGCTCCTCGCGAGGAAAAGCCTGCAGTCAAGCGTGATCAACCACAGGACAAGGGTGAGTAGTCCAAGTACCAGGTCAAAGTGACGCCTTTATAAAGCAATATCATATTTCAGAAAACAAAACTGGGGATGATGGTGAATGGACCAGCGTTAAGCGACGTTGAACTGCTACCAATCTTCGTGGCTTGATTCGTAGTATTTTCGCATTTTCGTGTCTACGCAAAATAGTAACATAGTTTTAATTTTATCCGATTTATACTCTATTGGAATACAGCTTAGTCAACGCCGTATATTACATCTATCCAATAATGCTTGCGGCAGATAGTATAAAATAAGTTGGTCATCGGTCATCGACTCACTAAAGTACTATCGAATAAAATAACCATGTTCTAACTTATTGTAGTTTTTCTATTTATCTTTCTTACCTAATATTCATTAAAAAAAAAGCTTTAACCTGCTTTTAGGGAGGTTTATTTATTTTAACGTTTTTACTATATTGATTTATTTTATCGGGTCAGAAAGACCTTTTGAAGGCAGTCTGAACGAAAATACCTAATTTTTAAGGTATCTATCGGTTAAAGAAACCATAAATTCGTTTTATGATTGGAAGAGCTATAGTCAAACAAATAAATTATCTTCTCAGCAATGAAAGGTCATGAAAGGTACTACAGTGAGGAAATTTTATTTCTTGATTAAAACTTAAGTTTCAAAATACCAAAAATTTGCAAGATACTTTTTTATTGTCAAGCGATCAAGCAAGCTTAATCCTCGAAAATGTACGAATTTTTTTATGAAATGCATAATAATATAAGGAATATATTATATGAGTTTTGAGGCCCGATGACTTTATTTAATTTTAAAATTTATATTGTTTAAATGGTAGAACAAAAGAGTTTTTCCATGTTAATATGTTAATAATTTTTTTTAATGACATATTTCCAAATTGAAGTAATTATGTGGCAAAGCTCAAACTGTATTAACTCGACAACTCTTCCAGCATCGAATTGGTATTTTCGATGGAACTTAGCGTTACTACTGCGTGTCCCAATACCATCACCTGCATCTGGCCACACTGCTTTTGTCGCTGCCGCGAAACTGCGTCCACGTGAACATCTTTTGGGCAATGTGCGATTCCCGACTGATGAGATAAATAGTTAGAGGAGTGCATTGAAGTGAAGTGATTTTGGTCCGCCTAAAATCGCGGTTGATTTACGAGTGGAATAATCTGGGTGAGGACCCACAAAGACCCTTTTGGAGATTGGACCTGTGCTTGTGTTTGTGCTGCAGACGCGGCGCTCAACATGTGAGGTTAAAGCAGACGGACAAAAAGACGGCGACAACAAATCTAAAAACTTTTTGGGTATCTGGGCTTATAGAAATTGTGAACCACAGCTGCTATTCAGAAGGTAATGTTGCAAGACCTACGCCACACATGATCTCAGTTTCCGAATTCGACAGGGAATCCGGCTTTTGGCAGAAAGCAGCTTTCCATAAAAAAAAAGTTTTAAACAAATGAAAAAAAATGTCAAAGGTGATAGTGGAGTGTTTTGTTCTATTGATACTCCTGACGCAGCTAAAGCACATGGCATGGCGGCGGCATTTACGTACGCTTCTATCGCGGTCTCACATACACGTGGTTGGAGCAACACATGTACGGGCGCTTCTTCTTTCTATCGTCGTTGTGTGCCCATGTTTGTTATGGTCGGCAGCCAGGGCTTTGGCTCGAACTTGTGTTGTCTTTGGTTCCGATTGGATGTATGTATGTAAGCCCAGAGTTTTGGTCAAAATCCGCTGATAACGTGTTGCTCTGAGGCTGAAGGTGGTTTTGAATGAAAGGATGAGGCAGGGGAGGAAATTTCAGCAAGCATGCCCCTCGAAATATCTTTTTTGCCTGATTAAACTGAAAAACTCCAGTCAATTTCTTTTCTAAGTTAAAAAAAACGTATTCTTTTTATAGCGCTTTCATTCACTGGGTGATATCGAGAACTACCATATATGTACGTACATATCCTATCACAACACGTGCTCGAAAAGTTAGCCTTAAACTTTTTGCTTTAATATAATTGTATAATTTTATGCTTTTGTGCAAATGACAGAAGCCTTAATTTGTTCATTGTTAACAAAAACTTATTTAAAGGTGATAAAAATGCGACACCGAAAATGTATGCTTACCTGCGGGCAAATATACCCACACATTTAATCCACGATTTCTCCTTCTTTCTATGCTGGAAACTCTAAATTTGTTTCAATCATATTCATCATTCATCATCACACTTGCTTAAGCTAAAAACCTTGTTGAATATAAGTTGGGAAATATACATATGTAAGTTTGTGGCTTTTTAGACCAAGTTTAGATTCCAGTACATTGATTTTAAAGTAATTTTAAGAAAACCTGTAATTTTTTTTTTTGATCGATATAAGATCTTGTTATATGTTTGCTTACATTCTTTGAAATCTTTATTCCAGTTATAATATTTAATGACGTCTTTAAAAGTACTTCTGTGCTTTCTCTTTCTCGATTTTATTATGTTTTTTCTCTCGAGGAACTCGAGGTTGTGCCAGAGTTGCGTGCTTGCCAGCGATATTTTCCAGAATTTGTTAACGGTTCTTTTCTAGCCTTCGAACCCTGTTAATTGGCCGTTATTGAGCCTTGAAAAGTGGTTTTATTATCGTGGTCATACCAGCTAATAGTGTTATTCAGACCACTTTCGAAGTTCGGAGCACTTGTTTTAATCGCTGATAAGAATGATTTTTGAGTTTTTTTCACATAGCTGAACGTTCTCAGACCCGACGTTGTCTGGCATCGAAGACGACAATCCTTTCGTTTTTGGAAAACGTAGCTTCGGCTATCTCTTTAACCTTTTTATTTACCAAAACATCTGTTGTTGTGCAGTAACTTCACTTAAGATTGGATCAATGTGTTTGGAAGCTTTGTTCTTTGTTTCGTCAACTTTACCTATATCATTGTTTGGCAGGGGTCCATTCTGATTTGCTTTTTCGTGGGATCTTCGTTTGGGCTGTGCACCTCTGAGCTGACGACTTTTTATTACCCTATTAGGCATTTTCAGTTCCTTGTTTTTTAAATGGGCACCTGATGGAGACAGAAAATTAAGGGATGTCTCTGTTTGATTTATGCACTCTGAACTCCCAAACTAATGTGTACATATTTGTTAATTTGCAGTTAATGGGATCCCTTTTGACCTATAATGGATTCCCGACTACTGAATGTTTTTCAGGAAGATCCCTTTGAGGGGAACTACGCTAAATACGAATCAGACCCGAATTTTTGGTCATCTAATGATGAGTAAGTGCAAGTTGTTTAAAAAATAATCAAAAACTAATTCAGTACTTTCCAGTCTACAACTGACAGAAACACTTAACGGTATTCTACCCATCGCACCTACAGATGAATCACTGCTGACCCATAACCGGGAGGAAGATCTGCAAAACAGAAAGAACCTGGTAGGTTTTTACTTGAGGGAATTCAAGTGGTCAGGCTCTATCGCTATTGATTCTTTGAACAGCTGAGCTACAGTGACTTCGTGGAGCAGGAGCTGTGTGACCAGGATGCCAATGTGCTTAATGCCCAAGTCTACAGAGCAATCACCGACAGCGAGATCGACGTAGCCCATGAGCAACAGCGACAGATTCGCGCTATTGTGGAGTATAACAGAGAAGACATGGTAATTGATGGTCTTATAGAGGAAGAGGACATACAGAGCCAGTGTAGCGACACCACGTTTCGAACACGCACAGACAGCTCCTCGATCGCTGACTATGAGTCGCATTCAAGCGACTACGAAGACGAATACGACATTGTCGACGATGAGCAGGACGAAGACCTGATCGGCCAAAATATCGCAACTTTGCAGAGCTCCAGTGACCGCAAGGGTCGAACACTGAGCACAAACACTATAATCTCAGAAGCTGATGCACTTGGACTAAATATCGACGTTAATAACTTTGACTTAGCTGAATTTATAACCAAAGATGATTTTGCCGAGAATCTAAACGCCTGTCGCGTAAAAGAGTGTCTGCCAACACTGGATATCAATAAAAATACTGCTGAAACAGCAGTAACCTCAGTTCTTGCACCATCCGCGAAACCGATTGCGGCAATACCGAAAGCTCTTTCTTCCAAGGCGAGGGACTCTGATTATGACTCGGACTCAATTATTGACGTTGAAACTGTCGACGTTATCGACGTGGATGAGACTTCCTGGGTAACAGCTTATTCGACAGAAGTTGTCTTAACTTCCGATGATTTGCGTTATGTGGACAATGTGAAGGCAGATCCTTCCTGGTCTCCCAAGCCCACAAAGAAGACCATTCCTATCGTTGAAGACGTTAGTAATAAGACCGGTTCCACTCAAAATAAACCCGTGCAGGCGGGCACCAACCAAACCATAGCACCAGCTTTGACCAAATCTAAGCCTGCAAGCATTTGCTTGGTGCCTAACAAAAAGCAGTGTGACTTTCTTAAACGTAAGGTCGGATCTTCATTTTCGAAGCCAACTAAAGTGGCAACGAAGAAAGCTATAGAGGCTACAAAAATAATTAGTAACAAACTTCCGCCAGCAAATCGTAACCCATGCATAGGTCTAGGGCTGGGCGGGAAAAATCTTTCGCTTCTGAAGCAGGAAAGAGATACCGCAATAACACCATGTGCGGCAGAAATTTCGGCGAAAGCACCGTCCGTGATCCCACAGACAGCCACGCCGACGACGGTCCCAAAGCGAAAGCTTAACCTTGAAGAGTACAAACAGCGTCGTTGCGGCGGGGGTGTCGTTTTAAAAACCAACTCTTCGCCAAAGCAGGCGAAACAAGAAATTTCAAGCAAATTTTCCACCCCTGTTCCAATTTTGAAGCCTACGCCGTCGCCCCAGAAAGCTACAATTGTCAATATAGTGAATAGCCTGAAGTGTCCAAGTAATGGACAAGCCTCGCTGCCCATGGATCCGATTACTGTGGCCAAAAACAAAGTTCTGCGCATGCTAGAGATAAAACGTGCACAGCAATTAAAGATAATTGATTCTCGGGTATCAGCTAAAGTGCCTCGAGTAACTAAGTTACCCCCTCTTAAAGACATAGTTAAAGACACCTACTGCATGCAAAATGAGATTCCGATTCCAGTGGTGGCCCCACACAGTAATAAACTCCACCCGGATTATGAAGAGATTATAATAGTTTCAGTTAGTTGCAATACAGACATAACTATACCGCCAAATCAACTCAGCAAAGCTTCCCCCCGCTCTCTTCTAAAATCCTCAGTTTTGCTGTACAACATTTCGAACGGTCAAGATGGCAATAAGAACATAAGCAACTCCTTAATAGCCAGCATACAAAGTGAAGTCGTCAGACAAACCAGTAGCACTGCTCTCGCGGCGATGCCGTCCAATGGCTCACAGCATACGACTTCAACTGACCAAAATTTTCAACACGGCGAGGATATGATCATCATGCATTTGCCAAAAGATCGGGTGCGCAAAACTCTTGTAAGCATTTCCACCCAAACTGATCTGCAACCCGAATTTCCACTCTTGTCGCTGCGCCCTTCACGACAGTCTCGAGAACGTAAGTTAAGAAACTTCCACAAGCGACGAAACCGACGTTCAAGCTCAAATTCTTCGAGTGGCTCCTCGTCGGACTGCAGCAGTTTGGTGTCCTACAGATCTCGCTCTCGGTCGGATTCTATCGAGCAATTGCGTAACTTGGATGCAGAGGCAACATGTGGGGGAGGAAGTATTGTGAACGGTGGTTATTCTTCTCGCAGCACACACCGCCATCGCAGCTCTGTAAGCTCTTCATCTTACTCTGAAGCAGGCAAGTATGAACGTAGACAACGACGCACTAGCTACAACAAGCGACGTTCCAAAAACCACACGCGCACCAACTTTTCCTCGTCCTGCTCCGGCTCAGAGAAAAGTGATCGAGAACGTAGCCGCAGTCCGAATAACTTGGCCCGCTCACGTTCAAGGTTAGACCCGCGGTATCCTAATAGTAGCTGTCCTAGTAACAACAATAGGCGCGGTTTTATGGATCGGAATGTTTCGCAACCGGCAGTGGAGGAGCGGCGAATCGTTTATGTCGGTCGCATTGAACAGGAAACTACCAAGGAACTGTTGCGCCGTAAATTTTTGCCTTATGGAAGCATTAAACAGATAACAATACACTACAAAGAAAACGGGTAAGCATAAACGGCAAAGTTATAAAAAAAAATTTAGTTCATCATATATAATTTCAGAATGAAGTATGGGTTTGTTACATACGAAAGAGCGCAGGACGCTTTCACGGCCATCGATACGAGTCCCAGAGACTCGCAGATAAACATGTATGATATTAGCTTCGGAGGTAGGCGTGCATTCTGTCGTGCATCCTACGCTGACTTGGGTTAGTAAACTGTTTTTATCTCAATTTACAGACTAACCTTAATTTTTGTTGCAGACAATGCTGGTATAAATAATTACCACTCATATGTGTTCCCCAAGGAGGCACCAGTGCAGAAAGTACAAGAGGACTCCTTCGAAGCATTGTTGCTTAAAGTAAAGGCAAAGTTAAAATCTGGCAAGCCATCACCATCAACACCATCTCTAAAGGAACCATCCGACCCAAACGCTGGGCCCCAAAACCACAATCAGACTTGACATTTTGGCAAGAACATTACTTTCGTAGTTTTAGTTTATTTGAGGATTCGAAGTATGTTTGTAGACCAATCTACAAAGTTTATATCTGTATAACTAAAGAGCCTGATTATAATTCATAATTTCATTTCAAACAAAAGTTGACAGAGCTATGCATTGCAAACAATATAACTATTGCAATATACGCTAGGATAAATCAAATGACCTAGAATGAAAACTATTAAAATAACAAGAAATGGAAACAAAATGGAATTGTGATAACTGCGTAATGCATACAAAGTCATTTATTGCATGTAAGTTAGAAGAAGATTCATAGAAATAGTTAAAATTATCAAAAAAAATTGTAAAAATCGATTAAACCTTCCAACCAATGGAACTGAAAAACAACCAGCCACCACTACAATAATAAATCAAATGCATTACAAAATATCAAATATATAATAATTATGTATTTTGAGAGAGCAAGAAACGCGCGTGCAGCATGCGCTGGCCACGAATCAAACTGTTGATAACTAAACTTTGATATTAGTTTGTAAATTGATTATTTTGTATGTACCTAATTTTAATTTAATGAGTAATTTTTTATGAGCAAGCACAAAAAAATCCACTTAAGCTGTTGGGAGAACTCAGTTAAAGTTGTTTGGAAATCAATTAATTTCAATAGTTCTAACCATAGTAAGTCTGAGCACTGACTTTCTTATATGTATTTACTAATGGAATTTTTTTCGACGAAAGTAATTTTTGGAATAAATTCGACCAAAAAAAACTAATTAATTATTTAAAATCATTTTTTTTTTTAACAGTTAAATTTTTCTTTTATATGATTTTCCTCTTGACCATTTAATACAGGGGGCTCAAAATCGTCTTACGGCAGAGAATTTACTCACACAAATAAAAGAAGGCGTGATCATATTTAGAAACGTTTTTGTGTTGGTATGCAGCTGGGAACTCAGAAAAAAATTTATCAATTTACTAACCCGCCAAATGCGAAATATGCTCTATATTGCAAACAGAAGGTACATACATATAAAGAATAAAGTGTTCGAAGATGTTCCAGGAAAAAATACGAACAAAATATATTATGTTTGGCGACGGAATGAGGTGGAATGAATAAAACGAAAAATTGTTAGTGTAATATCGCCGCGAGCGCTGAAAGCTTATGGGCGACCAACCCCCTATGCACCTCTGATTTAATAAATCCTTGCTAGTGTACGAAAGTGTATTTTATTTAAACATAAATTATTCTAAATCTACCACAAGCCTTACTGGAATATTTGTTGACATTTGGCCAGCGACCTCTTTTCATTACGATTAAATGTGGGTCTAAGCGTCCAGTGTCTTAAGATTCCTGTGCAGCCCGCTTTTGTTTCAGCAGCCTCATACGCTCACAAATCACGAAAAACTAAAATTGCATAGTTCTCAGGACTTATAGGGTGGCCCATGTAGTGTTTGCCAATATCGACACACCCATGTTTCGGGGTGAGTGATTCGAGTGTCTTCAACAGATCTTAGTGTTTCGGGTATCTTCAACTGTTTTGCATGTGCAGGTCATTGAGGATTGCCGAATAATTTTACATAAAAGGAAGGAAGTCCCAATAATTTTACATGAAAAGGATTTTCCGTGTACCACACCCCAAAGCACCAGATCAGTTGAAGAAACCCAAATCCCTCATCCCGAAACTTCGGTGTTTTAGACTCTTTCTTCGTTTTTTTTGGGTGTCTGTGCCATAGAATTGAGTGAGTGACAAAAAGGCAAATACACAAAACACCCAAAGCGATTTGTGCGTTTGGGTGTGTTACTCTTTTCTTGCTGTTCGTGTGTGCGACAAACACTCGAAATGTATAACGTTCTCTGGTGGTTATGTTAATAAACAAAACTGTCGCATTTGGGGTTCAGAAAATCCACACGTCGTCTTGGAGAAGCCAATGCATCCACAACGGGTGACTGTTGGTGTGGTATGTGATCGGGTGACATTATTGGGCCGTTTTTTTTTTTGAAAACGAGGAAGGAGCCGCCGTAACCGTTAATGGCACGTTGGAAGACTTTTACTTTCCCCGAATAGAAGAGGAAGACATAGACGACATATGGTTCCAGCAGGACGGGGCGACGAGCCACACAGCCAACGTCACAATTGATATAGATATAGATGATAGAAATTGGGAATAATCAGACGAAGAGTGAAAAATAACATTAGCGTCGAAATCCGAGAAATTGCAAAAACGTTTGCCAGATATTTTGAGAACTCCGAAAAGTGCGTGGTGTGCCAAATTATCGAAATCGATAGATCGACCTCTGTATTTGAGCTATATCTACTGCAATTAGTACTCACTTTTTTCTGTATAGGTAAAACGGAAATTGAAATGTATTCAGTGAAATCATATCCAACTTGGAATAAGTTGTTGCTACCAAAACGTATTATTCTTTTTTTTTTTTGCTTCTGAACACTCTTCTTCTAACGCCCATAAAACGTGAGATTTAAATTCTCCGAAACAATAACGCCGAAACTGTAACGCAATCAAACCGCGAAAAACTGTGGCCTTATATATAATTTTTTGTCAATACCTATAGATAAATATTTTTGAGCCTGAATATTATTTCATAATTTTTGCTTGCTATATTATTAATTTTATATTAAATAAAACTGTAACAGGTAAATACGGCTTATGTTTCCAATTGGAAACAAGAAGAAAACCTACAGTCGATTACTTGATTATCAGATACCCATTTCTCTGCTAACCAATAATCTAATCAGATGGTCTTATAACAGCATGTTTATTAAGTGACGGGGATGTTAGTTCCCATTCATACCAAAATTGGTGAAAAATTGGTGAATCGATGGATATGGAATAAAATGAACGTTAAAGTCAATTACAATTTTACCTGTGTTTTGGGAAGGACATTAATTTATGCCACCTGTTTCTAGATTTGTTTTACAAGTTATAGTTTTACAAAAAAATGAGATACCGTGAACGGTGATAAAGAAAAGGCCGAGAGATTTTTTCTACGATTTATTTTGGCAGCGCTGTGACTGCGTGTTGATAGCGATAGAGCAATCGGCGACTCTCTAGCGCTTATCTCGGCTTGTCTTATAGATAAAAGAGATAACTCAGCATCAGTGATGCTGAACGAATTGTAAGCCATAATTCTGGTATTAGCTAGATGACTGCTCCCGACAACCTGTTTTCGGAAATATATGCTGGTACAAATGAGATCCCATTAACTGCACATTAACATATATAATATGTACACATTAGTTTGAAAGTTCAGAATGCATAAATCAAACAGAGACATCCTTTAGTTTTCTGTCTCCATCAGGTGCTAGCCTGTTGTCCAATCAAAATTTGTAATTCCCATTTAAAAAAAAAGGAACTGAAAATGCCGAAAAGGGTTATAAAAAGTCGTCAGCGCAGAGCTGCACAGCCCAAACGAAGAACCCACGAAAAAGCAAATCAGAATGGACCCCTGCCAAACAATGATATAGGTAAAGTTGACGAAACAAAGAACAAAGCTTCCAAACACATTGATCCAATCTCAAGTGAAGTTACTGCACACCCACCAACAGATGTTTTGGTAAATAAAAAGGTTAAAGAGATAGCCGAGGCTACGTTTTCCAAAAGCGAAAAGGATTACAAACCCCTAATGTCGTCTTCGATGCCAGCCAACGACGGGTCCGAGAACGTTCAGCTATGTGATGCTCTGCAAAAAACTCGAAAATCATTCTTATCAGCGATCAAAACAAGTGCTCCGAACTTGGAAAGGGGTCTAAATAACACTATTAGCTGGTATGACCACGATACTAAAACCAATTTTCAAGGCTCAATAACAGCCAACAAAGCGACAGAAACTTATAATGTTAGAACTACTACAAACTCTATTTTGCCATTGGTGTCGAAAATTTGCAAGCAAATTAAGTCACAATTTGATATAGTCCTTCCAAAGGGAAATGTGTGTGTCGTGTCAAACAACAATTCTCAAAAACTGAAGAACATAGGACTCAGGATTACTCCAGATTTTAGGTTAACGGTCAATGTGGATAAGAGTTTTGACCATGACTCCATCGAGTTCGAACCAACTACCAAAACTGGTCAGATCTTCAGAGCGGAATGCTTAAAGCCTGAAGTAACCCCTAAAGATCAGAAATCGGTGCCAAATGTAAGCTGCGATCTCGAGTCCTTCATTAAGGTTTTAGGCAACAGTGGCTATTTCGTTCTGACTGGCACTAATGCTCAGTTGAAACATCAGTTTTCCGAACTAGCAGCCAGAAACGTTGTTGTCCAATCATATACACGTCTGCCTTCCGAGATGGTGGAAAAGTTGGAGGGACAGTTCGTGGGGCTAGAAAGGAACCGACAACAAATTCTGGAAAATATCGCTGGCAAGCACGCAACTCTGGCACAACAACGAGTTCCTAGAGAGAAAAAACATCGTAAAATCGAGAAGAAGAAGTACTTTTAAAGACGTCATTAAATACTATAACTGGAATAAAGATTTCAAAGAGTGTAAGCAAGCATATAATAAGATATTAAATCAATTTAGTTCAAAAGATATTATACTATAAAGCCTTTTTTAAAACTAATTTTAAATAAATTTACTGTACTCTTAACTTGGTCTGAGAGCCGAGTGGTTGGGAACACCAAATTTACTTTAATCTTATTTGTTATTATACCCGTTACTCGTAGAGTAAAAGGGTACACTAGATTTGTTGAAAAGTATGTAACAGATAGAAGGAAGCGTTTCCGACCCAATAAAGTATATATATTCTTGATCAGGTTAAATAGCGAAGGCGATAGAGCCATGCCCGTCTGTCCGTCCGTCCGTATGAACGCTGAGATCTCAGGAACTATAACAGATACAAAGTAGAGATTAAGCATGCAGATTCTTGAGGTCCATACGCATCGCAAGTAGGATGCATCAGCATCCTACCACGCCCACTCTAACTGAAAATCGCTGAAATCTTAGGAATTCTTAGAGCTAGGAAGTTGAAAATCAGCATTTACAATCTTGAGATGCCAGCGCATCTTATAGTGGTATCAATATCCGGCACACCCACTCTTACTCCCACCAAGTTTTTTTCCGTTCAAGCCACGCCCCCTCTATCGCCTACCAAGCCCAAAAAACCAAAAATGCTAAAATATCGGGAACTATGAGCTAGAAAGTTCTGCTTAAGAATACGTATTTAAGAAATGCCACTGCAACTAGCTACGATTTTTCATCGGGCCACTCATACTCTAACGCCCACAAACCGCGGAAAACTGTGGCGTCCATAATATTATAGTGTATGTCTTCGTTTGACCTTTTATAACATGTTTTTATCCATTTACCAACGATTTCTTAAAGGGAACGGGCAATGACGTCGTTATCAGTTACTCAGCATGCTTTCTCCGACAATAGGTGGCGCTTTGGGAATTTCCACTAGCAAAAAGATTATTTTAAAATTGTGTAATACAGTAACGGGCACTCGACTATATCGTTTCCTCTTGTTTATTTTAAGGACACGTGGGGGAGGCCAGTTATTGGGAGGAATATATTGTTATTTTTGAAATTAAACAATTATAACAAGAGAAAAATGCCTTAAAAACAGATTGCCTTATTATTTAAAGAATGAATGAATTAAATTATTTGCTGGTAATAAATTTAATATTCCAGGCTCACATTAACGAGGTTCTGCAGCCAAGGGCAGTTAAGCCGGGATCCGTTGCAACTCTTCGGGAGTTATCCGACCGATTCATTGGTTATATGCCGGCCCTCGTGAGTTCCAGGACGGCGGACGAAATTCAAAGATGCCTCATCATCCAGATCATTTTTCAAAAGCACGACCCTGCCACAAAGGCGAAGTGGAAAGAGTCTCTCGCAGGAATTATTGCTGATAGCCTGATCAACCTGGTTTGAACATAGATGTCTCCATTCCTGCCAATGCGGTTCTGGCAGATCCCAACTTCCACAGAGCGCAGCGTGTGGATTTGCTGATTGGAGCCAGACTGTTTTTTGATCTGCTCTCAGTTGCGTAAATCCAACTAGGAGACGGTCTGCATCTTGTGCAGAAGACGCGCTTTGTATGGGTAGTTTCTGGAGATGATTTCACCCCAGGAAAGCCTCGTTTGGCCGCGTCATCGACAACCTCCAGCCCCCTGAGCCCCACCCGCTACTTTCGCGTGGCTGAGAAGTTTGAGCTGAAGAACCTGAACAATAGTCTGGCCACCTATATTGACCGGGTGCGTAATGTGGAGACAGAGAATTCCCGCCTCAGCATCGAGATGAGACCACTAGGGCCACGTTCACCTGCGGGACGACCAATATCAAGTACATTTTCGTGGCTGAGCTGCTGGAGAGGCTTCGTGTTTTGGATGATGGCGAGATCGATATCAAGCGTCTGTGGGAGGAGAACGAGGAGCTGAAAATCCGACTGGACAAGAAAACCAAGGAGTGCAGCACTGCAGATTCAGTGCATGCCCGCATGCACGAGTCGCGAGCCAATGAGCTGAGCAACCAATTCAACACGACCAATGCCGATCGGAATAAGATCACTGATGTCCTGAACGATGTGTCAAGGGAGTTGAATAGTCTGCTGAAGCAGTTAGACAACAAGCGCAAGACTCTAGAGCAGGAGACACTGTCGAGCGTTGACTTGGAAAATACCATTTAGAGCCTGCGTGAGGAGCTGTCATTCAAAGATCACATCCACTCACAGGAGATCAGTAACTCGCGCCGCATCCGCCAGACGGAGTAAAGCCAAATCGGCGGACCCCTCAAAGCGCAAGCGTACTGTGGTCGATGAATCTGAAGATCGCAGCAAAATCGATCTATATGTTCTATATGTACTGTAAGCCTAGAGCCAAATTAGAAATCTATAAAAACCTATCATCATCATAAACACTTCACTTCTCTTTCAAAGCAAACGGTTGTGTTTTTGGCTTTTGCGTGTTCTCGAGCGATTTAATCTTTGAATTTATTCCCGAATCACCTCGTTTTTGCTACTTTTTGCAAACGTTTATACATATACTTGAAAAATCCGTTTTCGATTCCGTCTCGTTCAGTGCATTTATTGTAATCTGTTTGCATAAAGCATTTATTGCAAGCAAATATGAACAACTGTGGTCTGCATTCTAATATATTTTTTACTTTTCTTTGTGTATTAGTAACGGAACTTTCACCGCTTACCTCTCCAGCACAACATCTGTAGATCTCTTTTCTGTATCTCCCACCGGCTTCAGCTCTGGAAAACACACTCTCTCTCCCTCTCTTATTACAACTTGTACTCTCTTATAACGCCTCGTAGCTCTCGCTAACACTCTCTCGCTCACTCTCTTGCCCCTAACTGTTTCTCTCAAGCTCCCTTTCTTCTTCCCTATAATATTATTCTGGCACAGTGGTTTACATTTGATTAATTATTTGCCAAAATGTCCGATATTATTTGTTGCATTAAAAAATTCAATAAAATTGTGCCGGTTGACCAAGTAAGTGTCCACTGTTGGCTGTGTAATAACATTGCGCACTCCAAGTGTGCAGGGTTTAAGTCAGCCACCATTCCGGATGCTTTGGGTCGTTCCGACTCTGGCTTACACTACTGTTGTGACAGATGTCGTGAGGCCCAGAAGGAAATTAGATCGTTTATGCGGCAGACTAAAAATGTCAGGTATTGGTTGCTTTTCGCAAAGCTAACGACCTGTTTTCTGCGCTGGACACTCAGTTCAACAATTTACAACTGTTGAATGAGTCTCCTAAGCGCAAAAAAACGTCCCGTTTGCCGCCGGCGGTTACCGCCAGTAATGCAAATAACTCCCTTTTCCCTCCATCTGATGTTCAACAGTCTCCTTCATTGTCACGGCTGCCGTCCACCACTCCAATCGTGACGACACCGGTAACAGCCCATATTTCGGATCCCGAAAATGTTGCTAAGATACGTAGGCATTTGTCCGATGAGCAGTCCGAGGTAGTCGCATTGGACCCCCCTTGACTCACCAGAGGAACTTACGGTCCGGTTTACCGGCACCCAATGGTAGCGTGGGTAAACCACCCGCCCCGCCAAAGACCTTGATTGGTATTCCTCTAGAGAAACACATTTTTGTTTCCCAGCTTTCCCCTGATACGTCCGAATCGGACATCTTAGCTTACATTCAAGCAAAGCTTAAAGTCGATATTAGGGTGGAAAATATCACTAAGTATAAATATTCCTACGCTAGGAACTTGGCATCTTTCAAGATCCGTGTTCCTCCGATGACTTTTGACGATATCTGTTCGACCAATTTCTGGCCGCAACATATTTTCGTTCAAGAACATCAGCCTAAAAATAAAAAGAAGAAAAAAGTAGCCACAAGTAAACGCTCCTGCCAACATAAAAAACTAACATCATCCATTATTCTTTCGTACCAGAACACAAGAGGCTTACGCTCTAAGCTTTCTAATTTGTTCTCGGTAAGCTTCTCGTTTGCATTCCAGGTCATTGTGTTTACCGAAACCTGGCTAACTCCAGAAATTCTTAATTCTAAAGTTTTCCCCAGTAGTTACACAATATATAGGCTTGACCGATCCCTCGGAAATGGTGGTAGAGTCTTTCTCTCTGATACGGACGCCGTATACAGAGCTCCACCTCTCACACACCCTGAATATCCTTATCATCCAACGATCGATATGGGGCTATGTACTAAGGAAATAAGAAAATTCGATGATTTCGTAAAGCCGACTTTAAAAAAATTAATAACTTTATTTCAGAATTTGACTGGTCCGATTTTTACGCATATACCGATATGTCGACTGATCTAGATATATTTTATAGTATATAAACCTAATTTTTGATCGCTTTATTCCGTTGCGGTATCCGGCTATGGCGGATAAACCCCCTTGGTATACAAGGCACCTTTCTAATCTAAAAAATATCAAATTAAGATTCTTTAAAAAATACTTAAGAACTAATAGCAATGACTGTTATGTGCATTATATGGTGGCTCGGTCTAACTTTAGCGTGCATAACACTCAGTGTTATAAGAACTATTTAGCTCGATGTAAGAACCAGTTTGCTCTGGATCCGAAGCAGTTCTATAGTTTTGTTAACACTAAGCGTAAATCTAAAACCTTTCCGTCTTTGCTATCGTTTGGAAAATCTAATGCAAGCACGGATCAGGAAATTGCCGATCTTTTTGCACAGTTTTTTCAAACCACCTATTCACCTTTGTTAATAAACGCGCAGACTTACGCTTATGATATCCCCCGGTCTAACTTAATTTCCCGACCCACCTTGTCGAAATGTGGGGTTATAAAGGATCTTCAGAATGTGAAGCCAGTCTTTTCGCCAGGTCCAGACTGGGTACTGGGCGGTGTGCTTAGGTACTGCTCTGCTACCCTGGCCAAACCCCTTTTAAAATTTTTTAACCTTTCCCTGGAGACGTCCACGTTTCCCGCTATCTAGAAAGAGTCCCTTATTATTCCCCTTCACAAGAAGGGGAAAAAATCGGATGCTGAAAATTACAGAGGTACATATATCTAAACTATCAGCAATTCCGAAACTTTACGAAAAAATTCTTGTGCCTCACTTGCAGCACCAGTGTAGATCTGTCATATATCCATGCCAGCATGGCTTTATGAACCAACGGTCTACCATTACCAATCTTCTGGAACTAACATCCTTCGTGATCACTGGTTTCCAAAATAAACTTCAGACGGATGTTATTTACACTGACTTCAGTAAAGCATTTGACTCCGTGAATCACGGCCTTCTTTTAGAAAAACTCGATCTTATCGGTTTTCCTACTGATCTCCTGGGTTGGATTAGCAGTTACCTCACAGGTAGAACGCAACGAGTTATTTTTAAAAATTCAGTGTCTGCTTTAGTCTATGCTTCCTCCGGGGTCCCTCAGGGGAGTCACCTTGGTCCGTTACTTTTTACTTTATTCATTAATGACCTTCCCTTGGTTGTTAATGACTCCCTAGTACTTATGTATGCAGATGATGTCAAACTCTGTCTGCAATATACCGATGCCTCCTACCAGGTGAAACTGCAATCTGACCTTAATCATTTTCAAAACTGGTGCTCTGCAAACTTATTAAATCTTAATGGCTCTAAGTGCAAAGCAATGACCTTCTGTCGCCTATGACCTAAAGTTACCACTCTCTGGAAAGAATTAATGTAGTTGAAGATCTTGGCATCATACTCGATGCAAAACTATAGTTTTCCGTCTATATTTTTTCTATGGTTAATAAAGCTAGAGGAGTGCTTGGTTTCATAAAAAGGTGGTCGAAGGAATTTAACGACCCCTATGTTACCAAAACATTTTGTATTTCTTTAGTTCGTCCGATTCTGGAATATGGATCATGTATCTGGGACCCCCAGTATGGGATTCACCAGTGCCTTATTGAATCAATCCAAAAGAATTTTTTAATATTTGCCCTCCGCGGTCTCAACTGGGATGCAAACATACACCTTCCCTCTTATAAAAGTAGACTCTTACTAATCAATTTGCCATCCCTCGCTAATCGTAGGACGATGCTTGGTGTCGTCTTTATCCATAATCTTCTTAAGGGTGAAATTGATAGCCAGACCCTTCTAGGCCGCTTGAATATCCATGTACCCCTTAGGATTACTAGAAACTATATTCCTCTATTCTTAGAGCATTGTAGTTCGAACTTTGCCCAACAGGAACCATTTCGGGCACTATGCTCAAACTACAATGATCTTTATAACATTTCTTCTTCTTCTAACACTTTGAAAGTTTCGATACTAATCCATTTAGCACAAAACTAACTTTTCTCGTATCTTTACTAATCCACTCGGGTCTATCCCCGTGTTCCGAGCCGTACGTCAGACGGCAGCGCCCCTCGGTCGGTTGGGCGGGAGATGGGTTGCACGTCAAGCAACGGGAGTCGGGAAAAAAAACAAGAGGAAACGCTATAGTCGAGTGCCGCGACAACAAGATACCCGTTACTGTTTTACACAATTTTAAAATATTAATTTTGCTAGTGGAAATTCACAAGGCGCCACCTATAGTCAGAGGAAGTATGTTGAGTATGCTTATAGTGACGTCACTGCCCATGTGAGCCCTTAAAACCTTAATTTCTTTATAAATAGCGAAATAATGTTCCGATTTGAAAAATCTTTGGTAAATCGATAGATATTAACAGAAATAAGTTATACAAGGTCAAACAAAGGCATTCAGAATAATATTATAGACGCCGTAGTTTTCCGGGGTTTGTGGGCGTTAGAGTAGGCGTGGCCGGATGCAACTTCGTGGAAAGTTGCAGAGGCATCTATTATATACGTGTTCCTAAGCAAAATTTTGTAGCTTTTAGAGTTTTCGAGATTTTTGCAGATTTTAAGCATACATGCTTAATCCGAACTTTCTATCTCTTATAGTTACCGAGATATTAGCTTTTCTAGAAAATCCGAGCCTTGTTGGCGTTGGCCGGATAATAGTACCACCATAAGATGCGCTTTGTATCTTTTATAGTTCCTGAGATCTCAGCGTTCATACGGACAGACGGACATGGCTCATTCGTCTTCGCTATTCATCCTGATCAAGAATATATATACTTTTTAAAGTCGGAAACGCTTCCTTCCACCTGTTACATACTTTTCAACGAATCTAGTATACCCTTTTACTCTACGAATAACGGGTATAAAAATATTAATAATATTGTTCAAAAATAACTTTACACCTATTGAATCGATTTGATAAATGGCTAAGTACGCAAAAGGACGAATTATCCGCCAGCCGAACATAAAAACAGGACTATTGTTCTCCGCTTTTTTTTTTCAGTTTAAGAACTATTCTGTGGTCGATAGGTATAGAATATAAATTAATAAATTTATATTTCAAAGGGACAACTGCGGACTCTGCCTAATTTTTATTTTTGTCAGTTAGTTGCTTGGAATAATTGGCACCCACCTACTAACAAACCAGTCTTCTTTTAGCCATGGGTCAAAACAAGGTCAGTCACACGCACAAATTTACGAGAATCAGTAATCGATTCCTACCACCCATCAAAGATTTTCCCTAAGGGTAAAACGAGTTAAAATGCCTACCCGGCCGACAAAAGCCGTCGTAAGGACATACGTTGATATTGATGTGGATGGTCTGCATATAAAATTGGGAAAACACCGAACGACCAACATTGCGGTCATAACACGGCTTTGTTGTACAACTTTGCTGTATTTTATGGTCGTTGGGCCAAATGACAGTGAATTATCATTGCATATGTTATGACCAGCTTTGGCACCTTATAACGAGTACCTACGACCATCAAAACCCGACCATGGCTTTTCGCTTTAACCTTTATTTGCCTTCGGATTTTGACAGCAGCGGAAAGCATTCTGATTTCATACATACTAAAGTTTTCAGTCGGTCGACGATGGTACCGATAGTATTATATATAGTCACGAACGGTCAAAACGCGCATCCCACTTTATTTCTGGATAATATTAGATATTTTTATTGGATAATTTAAATCGGCTGAAAGTATGATATTGTAAAGTATAAAAGTATGATATTTTTGATGCCGGATGTGAGCTGATTCAGTCGGGGAAGAAGGATAGTCCCGGTAACTGGGGAAATATGTGATCAATAAATTTATGGTCATGATGGTGCGCCTCCTTTCCGGTGCCCCAAAGAGTAGGCTATATAATCGGGGCCATAGCATACCCCATCGCAGCAAAAGTAACCAAATTATACAGAATAGCTAGCCATGTTAGCTATTTCGCATTCATTCATAACGCTGTGCTCAAAAGCGCTTTGAATCCATCCTGACACTCTCTGCAGGACGGCGCCTGCGCTGAATCTCTCTTTGAGACCAAGTTTGCAGCATGGCAGAGCAGAGTGCCAGTCTGTAAACAAAACAGTTTCAGTCCCAGTCTCGCAGAGGTAGAACTCGGTGTTTCGACAGTCAAACGAGGATTACGGCACTCTGCTCCTGCTTCGCCGACGGCGAAGGTAAAGGCACAGCTAGCTGTAACAGCTAAGCATTTCTAAGTGTTGTGACAATCGCGTGTCTTTTCGCCTTTGCAAGTTACACATAAAATATACAGGAATCAAAAGAGCAATAGGAACAATTGCCTTGTTCATTTCATCAGTACAGGTACAAAAACACGCATACACACCTGCCTGGCAAGAGCCGGGCCATGTAGTGCCATGTATGCGGAGATGTGCCATGTTTTGAGGGACTTCTTAAGACCGCTGCACGAATATGTGGGTCCGACTTTAATACGCCATGCATGTATAGGCAGGAACAACATTTCGTTTATGATGACAATCGATAAGTTCAAAGGAATCGAAGAGCTAACCTTAAGAACGTTACGGCGATTACCATCGCTTCCATAACTCCGGAGTAGGCGTTTTAAGGCCGTTGTGTGGCAGAGGCAATGTCAATGAACTATATTTTAGTTCGTTCGCATTGAATATAGCTGTCAACTTGATTTCCGAGTGCCCTCAGAAGCACATACTTCTGGTGCTCTTTTCTCTGTTCCCTGTGTCCTACCTTTCGGCAGTTACATGCGATTGCAATAATGTCTTATCTATGCTAATACGACACCAACTCTCGTTTTGATTTGGATTATGCAAAGCAGGTGACAACTGCTGCTTATACATATGAACATACTCGTACATAAATTAAAAGGCCCTTTACCACTTGTCTCAACAGTGCGGTCGCAAACATGAATCGCGGATCCATCGATTATAGATTTTTCCCTGCGCCGGAGAAGAATATGATGTCATCTTTCCTATGGTTTAATTGACGTGAACTAGGATTTTACACATACAGATGGGTAGTGGTAGTAATTAATTCAATTCAAAGCTAATCTAATCCGTTCTCATTTATGTTCTTCGTCAACTCGGCTTTGATCAACTTTGCTGTTAGGAATTCAAGAGCAATACTACAGGTGCTATTTATAGTGTTTGCTATAAATTTCATACCCTCATAAAGAGTTCGTTAAAAAGTATGTAACAGATAGAAGAAAGCTTTTTTGTCCGTCTAAAGGGTATAAGCTCTAGATAAGAATATATAGAACTTATTAAGTAATTGCTGTTAATAATCCTTAAAGAAACAGTGACGTCAGTATATTAGATTCGTTGAAAAGAAAGTAAGAGATATAAGGAAGCGTTTCCGACCCTATTCTTCATCAGTATCAATAGCGAAGTCGATAAGGCCATGTCCGTCTGTCACCCACTCTTACGCCAACCATCCTCGAAAACGGTTTTCGCTTTTTGTAACAAAGTTGATATCTCGGTAACTATAAGTGATAGAAATGTGGCCGAAGTGGAATGTGGAGAATCCTTATAACATACATTTCTTCAAAAATAGCAAAATTGTGTTCCGATTTGAAAAATCTGGACGCCACAGTTTTCCGCGGCGTGTGGGCGTTAGAGTGGGCGTGGCCGGATTAAAACTTAAATCGAGCTGCAGTGGCATCTCTAAAGCACTTATTCCTAAGCCTATCATTCTAGCTCTTATAGTTCCCCCAGATTATCGAATTTTTTGAGTTTTCTGTGTTTTTGTTGGTGTTAGAGTGGGCCTGGCTAGATGGGAAAACAATGATTCGCTTTGGAGGAGAGTTATAGTAAGGGTGGCTGGATGGTGAAATAAAGAATTTCAAATATTATAGATCTGGTAACACACCACTCTCCATTCTGAGATTTAAGAACAATATTGAAATACTTTAGTGTTTTATCGTGCACATTTGAATTGGGATGCAGTCACGGACTTTAAGCCAAAAATAAACATAACAAAAGTGTTACAAACGGATCTTATTCTTCCCTAGACCGATCCCAGTGGTCCAATAGTCTGATAGCGCTATTAACGTCGCCCAGAGAGATCAGCAGAGCTCGTTTGTTTCGATTGCGGTTCCTGTAACCCATCTGAAACAGCTGTTCCAGCTGGACACGATAATATTGCATCCAGCGAACCTGTTTGCGGGCACGAAGGTCGACTCGCTTGACCTGTGGTTCAGTAGAAGCCTCCTGCTTCAAGGGGCTGTTTTTGGTAAAAGTTTCGTGTTGGGTAGCGGAAGCCCGTCCTGCGAGAATGCGTCTGGCCAGAACGCCAATTCTTTTAAGGTCGATTCTGCTTGCTGTGCGGCGCCAAGGATTAGGAAGTGGGTCTTTGACTTCGCGACCTCGCTGGGGATTTGAGCCTTCTTCGGCGCCATATGATGCTTGCTGAAAGGACATGGCGACACTGTCTTCGTAAGCCTGAAGCATGCAATAGTTCAGGCGACCCAACATCTCATAGCCGCCGGGAATAAGCTCCATGCGCGATATGTGGAGGTCACGGCGACGTCCCAATTCCTGCTTGGCCGAACTAAAAGCCAACGAGAGCATCTCACGTAGGTTTTGATCGCTGTTTAAAAAGTGGCGCATGGCTACATTCTCTTCCAGAAGGTTCCGTATCCGAGGATCAGACTGCAAAAGGTTTCTTATCAGACCGGGCTCATGGTTAAGATAGGAAATGTTGGCTGATTTCAAAGACAAAGAGCGTTCGCTCGATTTGGAAGCCTTGATGCCAAGGCTTGACTTCAGAAATCTACAGCTAGGAACTTCAGCACGACAAACCACGTGCACGGTGACTCCGGGCACAATGCCCTTACTGTCAATGGTACCCTCGTCACTTAGCATCTGGCCAGCGAAGACCAGAATAATCCTAGGAATAGCCCGTTCAAAACGCACAGCCACTAGTGCACGCAGATTCCGGATCAGTTCGTTACGGCGCAGGGTCACAAGTGCCTCGTGACCACAGCCCTTTGCTCTGATGTCTATTGACTCTTGGCTCATGCTGTCGCCCGGTGCAACAAGCCCGGGTGTGTGTTTCCTTTGATTCCGAGCAAAACTTATAAAATAGAAATGACTGATAGCATCTATGTACTTGCGTCACCTTGTCAGAATCCCAAAAGGTTTCATGTGACTTATGTGTTATGTATTTTGGGGTAACAAGTTTTTTTCAGAACGTGTGAACGTCGGAATCTCAAATACTTTTGAAACAAAAAATGGTTGGTTTTGGAATTGTAATTAAAGCATTTTTTATGATTGGATGTAAAATACCTTGTTTGGTGCATCATTTTTTTTTACCCTGAAAACTATTGACTTTAATTTTCAATTAGGTTAGGTTAATTGGGTTACAGATACTAGCACTAAATATTACCGAAAAATTTAATTATAGTTATAGTTAATTTTTCTTTTAAAGCATTCTGATTATTCTTCTTGATCGGTAAATAAAAATCTCGTTATTTTTTGATAACGTTGAAAAATGCAAAATTTAAGATAATAAAATTAGAAACCCGATTTAAATAAATTCAATGTTCTCATATAAGGTATCAACACAATATTTTTCTTTTTTTTTAAAGTGGTTACGAATTGTAAGCTAAAATTAATATCCATTTTATTATTCTTATAGCTTACATTTATCTTACCTATCCTTTATTCCCTTCAATAGGAAGTACATGTACACGTACGGAAACAGTGAGCAATTACTAAAAGTTTCAATTCGATTTGGGGAAGATTCCGAGAAAGGATCCTGGTGCTTCAAATTGACCTAGGATCTACCCATTAATGTAGCACCATGGGCGCCAACACATCGAGCAGATCTAACTCTAGTCTGCTCGGCGATGAGGATGGTATGTATACACTATCTCCAACGGGATAAAGCTTATATTCACTTATTTTAAGTTATCATAGTTAACATTAGCAAAAAAAATAGTTTGTTTTCAATTTTTAATTTTTTTGTTTGCCTAAAAATATTTATAAAATGACAAAAACACACATTAACACACTTTATTTTCTAAAAACGGAGTAGTCCGGGTATAGAAAGACATGTACAAATTCTACAGGTCATACATGTATAGCTCACACATCCTAGGTGAACCGGGGATAATGGATTCAGTAGACGACCTGTGCCTGTCGAGAATATTGGGACTCCTAGAGCTGCCTGACCAGATTGCTATGCTGCAGAGCTACAAGCGCTGTCGGCCACTCCTCGGTAGCATATGGCGCCACCAGCTTACCAAGATCTCACTGAACCTTCTTGAGGTGGCCCTGCACGGTGATGACTTCAAACTCCTCTTAGCGAGCACCTGCAACCGACTGCTCGAATTAAGGTTTAGCTACTTGGGGAGGGATCACTTCGAAGCGCTGATCGTTCACCATTTTCCCAAGCTGTGGCTACTGCAAGTGGACGTTCTACCTCCATTTTTCCTGTGCCCCAGGCAAAGAATTCAGTTGAGTCGGATTTTTCCAAAATCCTGTCACCTAGACTTCTCTTCCAGAATGGCCTCTATGCTATGTTGCCAAAATATGGGCACGAATTAGATGCTTTTGGATGTGTGGGTAGCTGGAAATAGAATATAAACTTTATATTATAAAGTATATATGTACATAGAAATGGCACGGTTTTTTTAGGATCGGGGGTAATATAACGATCGTCACATATTTACACCAATTTTCACATTATTACAGTAAATTTTGATCACTTCCAAATACTTCGTGCCATTGGCAAAGGAAGTTTCGGAAAGGTAGGATCTGTTTTTAGATATTGCAAGAAAAACTATTTAGAAGATTCTTTTTAGGTTTGCATTGTTCAAAAGCGGGATAGCGGAATTCTTTACGCCATGAAATATGTGAGCCGCTCTGCCTGCGAACTGCGTGGAGCTCTCGGCGGTGTCATCAAGGAGGTCGAACTGCTATCATCATTGGAGCATCCATTTCTCGTCAATTTATGGTTCTCGTTTCAGGGTAAGGGTTTTACATTAATTATTTTGCAATTATATAATTCCATGCCCTTTATGCTGATTATATTAAAAAGTTACATTTCATTAATAATAGTTAATTTAATTCTAAATATATCTAATATATATAGTTATATACATTTGGCGAAGCTTTTCAGCTTCTTACTCTTAACTTTGCCTCTTTTTGTCTTTTTCGTTATTTGTCTACCTGTCTGTTGCTGTTTGTGATCAGTGGCAATCGAAAAGAAAATGAACTCAAGGTATTCTCACATTTGTATTTTTCCGTTAACAGATGAGGAGGACTTATTCATGGTCTGCGACCTCTTGACTGGAGGTGACTTAAGATATCATTTACAGAACCGGGTAAGTTCGTCTATATTATAGACTATATAAGAACTCCTTTTCCTATACCTTCCTATACATGCCTTGTTTTATGTTCCCCTAAGGTGGAATTTTCCGAGCAGAGTGTGGCCTTATTAGTGTGCGAGCTTGGCAGTGCATTGGAGTACTTGCAAACGCACCGAGTGGTTCACAGGGACATTAAACCCGATAATATTTTATTGGACGATGCCGGTAAGTTTTTGTTTCGGGATCACTAGCTTATGAAATATGGCATCTGTTCAATACGTCTGCCCTTAGGAAGGGCCGAGATCTCATCTCGAAATCTACACAAGGCACACTGAAATTAGAATATCTGCATAGCGATTTAAAAAAAAAAACTGAACCCCTTAAACTTGAAATTATATTAACGACATTTTGTTAACTGCTTATATATTCCCAATATGGACTTATAACTTCAGACTATTATGTAAGATATTATTATACCCGTAAAAGGGTGTAACAGGTTGAATGAAGCTAGATAAACACTTGGGATTAGGAGTGCAGATTAATGGGCGTCAATTTATGCTGAAATAATTTTTTTTTAAATTGTATAAGGCAGTAACGGGTATCTAAATCGCTACACTCGATTGTACTTGTAAATTGGTTTACAGAGTTTTTTAATCGCGGCACTCAACTGTAGCATTGCTTCTCATTTTATAGCTAATTTATTCGATTTGTATGTGTGCGCACATTTTTGAGAGGTTACAGAAACAAAATTTAAAAAAATCTTTTCAGGGCATGCTCATTTGACTGATTTTAATATTGCGACGAAGTTGCAAAAAGATGCCTTGGCGTGTAGCATGTCGGGGACTTTATGTTATATGGCTCCTGAGGTGTTTCTGTGTGCCCTGGACGAATTGGGTGAGTGAAAGAGTCTGCTTAAGCGCGATCTTTAATACGGGCGAAAACTAGGATTAACCTAATTAATAGCATTACAATTTTATAAATTTTATTTTAGCCGGGTACAGTTACCCAGTGGACTGGTGGTCCCTTGGCGTCGTGGCCTATGAAATGCGGGGAAGCAACCGTCCCTTTGTAGTGCACTCAAACACCCCCCTGACGGAGATTAAAAATATTTTAAACACACCCGTGCACTACCCGCGCTACTGGAGCAGCAACTTTGTCGATCTGCTTCAGAGAGTGGGTTTAATAAGATAATCTTAAGAAACTTTGTAATAATAAATAGTTATTTATTCTGGCAGCTACTCTCCACCTATCCTGGCGCTAGGATCAGCACACAACAAGAGCTGCATCAGACAGCATTGCTTCGCAACATCGACTTCCAGAAGGTGCTCGAGAAAAAGATGCAGCCTATCTATAAGCCCCCCGAAGACCACCTCAACTGTGATCCCTGCCTGGAGCTGGAGGAAATGATTGTAGAATCGCGGCCACTTCATAAAAAGAAGAAGCGTTTAGCCAAACAACGGTCCGCGCAACGGGACAGTGATCCAGAGACCACGTTAGTAAAAGAGTTCATCGTTTATAACCGCTACAAGGAGCTAAAGCGAAAGGCCATGGAACAGAAGGAAAACGATTGGCAGCGTGAACTGGAGCTTGCCATGGCCAACTCGATAGTAAACAGCTTGGCGCCCATTCAGGAGAAACCTGGCCCTTCCATCGTGCACACAATTGACTGCGTGACCGCATCTTCTGCATCCGCCCAATCAAAGAATGACAGCATAGAATTCATTGATCGGACTCCATCGCCGCTATTCAAAGAATTCGCCCCATTCAAAAATAGTACATAAACCAAGTTGATACACGGCAAGCAAAAGGTTTCAGTGTGCATTATTTCCAGACCCACTTGGCCAACGATGACTTTGACAGACATCCACACACAAAGTATAAAAAACCTATTTTTCGAACTCCGCTGAATTTCAATTTTTATACACGTCTTGAACTATAATATTTTATATGTTTTAGACTACTTTAATTGAATAAGATAGGGTTAAGCACCTTTGTACATATAAATTGATGCCCCTCATTCGATAAAATAAACGGGTAAATTCCAAATTGAGTATGTTTCTTTTTTTTTTTATTATTATTTTTATTTCAAGTTATATTTCATTCATGTTTCACATTTTTTTTTTGTATAATTCCTTTTTTTTTGTTTAAAAAAAAGAGTAAATTATGTTCTGCCTTGTATGGTGTTTTCACACTTGTTTTGATCTTTCGTTAAAGTATATAATTAAAGTTTTTGCCATGAGAGTACGGAAACACCAACCAAATTATAATTGTAATTTCTTTATATAATTTTCTCGGCGAAAAATGCGACAAGTGTTTATTTTATTTTCGCTCTTTGATTCTTATTACATGTTTGAATATTTATTTAAATTCGGCCACAGATGCTAGCCCTTTAATTGCAGCTCAACTGCTTAATAGAGCAACCGATCTTAGTGCTGGGGCGTGAATTCAAAATGAAAAAATATTAAGAAGTACCTCAGAAATACTCAAAATTGTAACAAGTTACAAGAAGTTAGTAAGGGATTATTTGGAAGAAATTTTGTTCCACTCTATTTGTGGAACGAGTATTTATGCAATCATTTCATTATATAATTCAACGATTCATTGGTAAAAACAAATGCATTTGTTTAGAAAAAGCGTCAATGGTTTGGGTTCTCGTAAGAAAAGGTTGAATTTGATCTTGATAGAGTAATGAAGGAGAAGAAGAAACTACAAGCTGCAAAATGTTGTGTGTATGTTGAGTGTATTTTGTGTTTGTGTCCGGAGTTCGCTTTCTATTCATTTTTTGTTTGATATTTTTCGATTTTTGTTCTAAACAAAATGTTACTTTTTTTCGTTGAACTCCGAACGTTGCGCTGCCGGCGGGAATCCGCTGCGACCGTTTTGTGGCTGCGCCAAGCGCGTAGTCATACTATACTGTGGTGGTGTCGACAGCCTCGATACGTGTACCACCCACATCGCTGCCACCTACAGTTCCTGCTTCGCCCCCATTTTGCGTGCCACCGGCAGCATTTCCGTCCTCGCCTGCACTAGCATTGGCACCAGTGGAGATGGCACTCTTTTTGGCGCCAAACTGAATCAGCTCGACGTTAACGTTTATAGTCTTTGTCTGTATAGGCGCCGCAGACTCAGCTGGCTCCGTTTTGACGGCGGCGTTGCCCTCAGTTGATGCGCCGACTGGGGCAGTCTCGCCACCTGTGGTGATGGTTAACGAGAGATCATTAAGGGACTTTAAAACTTTGTCCACGTCGTCCTGGGTGCTAGGTATACCCTTGCGGTTTCCAAAATGCAGAAAACACTTTCCAAAATGACCTACCAAAACGCACCGTTGATTGAAATTATTTTAAACCTTATATAAGTTGCTTACCCTTCCAAGAAATCGCCATCGGATTGCATTCACGTTTGCGAAGTTCCGACTTTAGGTCCTTGACGCGAATGTCACGTGTCAAATTCGTCAACTTAATACAAAAATCGCTAGGTCCACGATTCTTGTTCTTCTTTGGACGACGCTCACCAGTGCCAACCTCATCGAATTTACGATCCTCACTCTTAGCACCGACCTCAACTCCAGACTGATCTCCCTCAGACTAAAATAAACAAAATGATTATGACTGCTTTTACTCAGAATTTAGTTGTTCACCTTAGCTGTGCGCCTTCGGCGAGTGACAAAACGACCTTTGCGACGCGGAGTGCGTTTCTGGGTAGTCTCCTTCATAATGGAGTTAAGAGTTACTCAAAAGTGCTGGTTATTGTGCAATTATACTTACGCCATGTTGTTCGTTGTCAGTCTGTGAGGTGGTGCGTCCCGGGTTACCTCGTTGGAAGCGACGACGCACGGGCCCCCGGCGGCGTCGGTTATTCTGATGCTGCTCTACGTCGGTATCTTCCTCTTTTAAGGATATCGACTTTCCGGCCTTTTCCTCTCGCTCTTTAAGCTGCTGCAGTACAGGCAATATCTTCAGGCGTCGTTCGGACAGAATCTCCCAGAAGACTCCTTTAGGACGGGGCAAGCGCTTTGACACCCGGATTACTTCTGTGGGGGTGACAATGATGTCCACGGGCGCATCATACTTCTGGAACAAGTTCAGAGGCAGCGAATCCACCACCTGCACGTCGTGGACGATTGTGACAATAACTGTTTGCGGTGTGATGGCCCCCAGTTCAATGAGGAGCCCGATATCCAGATCGGCGAACCCATTTCCGCGTCCAATACGGTAGCCTTCGCGCGAAACGACGACTGAACCAATCACAACAATGTCAAGCTTAAGACCACTGTCCAGTCCGATTTCCTTGCGGAACTTCTGGATGTCCTGAACGCGCAAAGCATCCTTTTTCTGCTCTTCAGTAGCATCGGCTGAAACATCTACTTTGAGGCACAACGCTGTAGAATCCCTAGTGCTGGGCAAGTAAACAGACTTGTCGGCCAGTAACGCCTGTTCCTTAAACTCGTGCAAAGCGCGATCGATGTTTACCTTGATGTGCTCTACAAAGCGGGGGAGGACAATATAAGGTAGGTGAAACAACAAGCTGTAGGAGCCACATACGTGCTTTCTTGAACTCCTCCTCGTTAATAAGCAAGGCAACAGCCTTATCGGCATCCACAAAAGAGGGAATTCGGTTAAATATGTTGTTGAATCCAATGCCAACCTTTCCCTCCTGTATCTTTTTCCATGTTTGGACGCGCAATGAGCGCTTTGTGGGCTCTATGGTTTGAGCTGCAAAAATACAAAAGCAATTTTATTAGAATTTGAAAAATGATTCCATCAGGCCTCTTCCAATCTTGCTCAAAGGGTAACCGAAACTGGTTGGAATTTGTTTCATTGACATTATATTTGCTTTTCGAATACTCCAATTGCAACTTAATTCTGATTTAAATTTAATTTAAGGAAGCCTATTGAATGCACTCAATCAGTAAGTCTTGTCTTATCGTCTGTAATGAACGCGTGTTATCACGCCAATTTTGCGTTTGACTGAATATGATACTAAGCCTGACAACCGTTTCCACATCCAGCAATCAGATGTGAAATAGCTCAAGCGGAGACCGGCCATTATCGTTCATAACAACAATCAGCATACAAAAATATGGTCGGCAGAGTTGCCACCTGTGCGAATTCTGATACACGCCTATGTTCATATATACGCTTGTATGAAGAGTTTGTGCAGAAATGAAAATATTAATAGAAAAATATGTTTAGCATAAGTCTTGCCGGCCTTTTTACTGCAATTGTCTCAAACGCAGAGAAGAACTCGCAACAGAGAATCTAAATATCGAAATGGACGCATGACCATTAAGTTGGCAACGCTCCGGCACACAGGCGCACATATGTACGCTGGTACGCACAAACATTTCTCAGCGATGACCGCATCAAATCGCAAATTTCTCAATTAATATGTATGCATGATGTTGTAGTTGTGTGCAACTACGGGAAAGTAGGCGGTCGGAGAGCAGTGTGCACAGAAAGCAGTGACAGTACCAAGCTCAGAATTACTCAAAATCGGCCAGGAGCAACCAAAAATGATTCATATCGTACTATTTACGGGCGCAATTGTAACCGAGCACAAAATGCGCGCAAAGGTGACGTAATTAATGTCAACAACACAGCTTTAGATCGCCGACAAACATTAAAAAGCGGGCATGTAAGTTTCGGGCACACACATACACCCGTTCCTATTTTCACTGTTTTGTGCTTTGGCGTTTTGGCAACTCTTATTTACAGCTAGGGTGCACTAGAAATAAATATGGCGGAATTCTGACAACCTTTTTGCTTCTGGCTTGGTAAAATGGCCGAGCGGACTGCGATCCCTTTTTTAAATAAACCTACACACATGCATATATACGTATGAACAGTCAATCTTACAAAATACATACATATTTACAAAAGCTGGCAAAACGCGACGCAAAATATTTATGATAATATTCTCACACTCACGCAAGGAACATATGTATATATTTTTGTTATAAACGTTTTAACACAAACCAGGATAAGGGAGGGGTTGTAACTTACTTGTCGAAGATACCTCCTGCGCGGTGTTTGTACCGTTCTCCGCGGCTGCAACGGGAGCTGCGTTGCTTTGATCTTCCATCGTTTCGAGTTTATAAGTTGTGTATCAAACCGTCGCTGGTTTTCCTCCGCTCAACAATTTCTTCTCTGAATTTACACAATTTCGCACAAGAGCAACGTCTTCTTCTCCGGCTGGCTTCCAACAAACCACGTTTCTCACTCGAAGAAATTTAGCGATGAGCGCTCGAGCTATCGATGAATTGCCCACTCTTACACGCGAAACTAAAGGGGAGCACGAGCCTCTATAACAGAACCAAAAATAAGTTAACACAATTTCTAAGAACAACCAGTCTCGGTAAAAATCAAACGCAAGTGAAATATCTCCTTTGACTTTGACGTTGACAAGTAATCAATGGGACCTTGTAGTGTGTTATTAATATACCAAAAACATCGTTGCGGTGATTGTATCGTTATCGGTATGACCCATCCGCCTATCAATTTCGATCTTTGGCGGAGGGCGTTTATGAATCTAACAATATATCAATTCAATTTTTTTTTATCCAACTCTACTCGAAATTAACTTTTTTTAAAACACGAAAACTCTGGAAAGGAACGCCAGTTTCAGAAAACTTGGTTTTATACTACTTAAATTTGGTCCCATGTTAGGTGTGGAATTTAATATTTCGTATTTCGTTAAACAGAAAAGTAGAATATCCCCTAGTTTTGGTTGATTCAAAATTTTTTCTGCTTTGATAAGCATCTATAAATAATTGATTTTCTGTTCGAACGCCAAAATCCTGCTAAAATCTACACTTTTTTAAAATAAAACTTTTTTGAGACGTCTTAACACTAAGAAATTTTAGGAATTGTAATCCTAATACTGTTTATTTTAAATACTATAGTCAAATTCAGAAATATTTACACTCATATAACTTAAACTTATTAGGTATAATCATTTGAAGCCATGACATGATATGTAATTGCACAAGAGACCGTCCCGTCATATAATTTATCGTATGGCTTGTGACATGTGTAACGGCGTCACCATTAGAGTAAGCTCTGCGTCCTTTAAATTTGCACCACGCAAATTTGCCTCTTGTAAGTCGCTGCCTGAAAGATTGCACTTTTCCAAGTCTGCTCCTGCTAAGACAGCAGCTCGCAAATTACAGTTTTTCATATTTGCGTTCTTCAAATTTGCTACACGCAAATTAACGCCTGCCATGTTGCTGCTTTCGAGGCACGCTCCTTTGAGGTTAACACCTTCTAAATTGGTTCGAACTCCTGTTGGATCTTCAAAGTTACACCCACGCAAATTGGCACCTTCCTAAAATATTGGCAAATTTAGTTTTGGTTCAGAGCTTGTTTTGTGTTATATAACAAAATGTATGTTTTTTGATTAGTTTTATGATCACAGAGCTGAAATTCTAATTCCTCTTACCATGTTAGCGCAAAGTCCGCGCACGGATACTAGTTGTGCACATTCCAAATTGGCGTACTGCAGATCAGCTCGCTCTAGGCAACAGTAGTTAAGATTGGTGTGTGACAAATTGCAGTGCGACATGTTTGCGTACTGTGGATTAAAATGGAAGGTTGTTTATGGGTATTTATATTTTAATTACTACGTTTATATGTACGCTACTACCAAAAAATATCTTTTCAGTTTTTATAACTAGCAATTTTTATACATCTTTAATCTGAGCGGTCGTATTTCTTATATAAAAATGTCTTCTTATTAATAACTGACTCGGATGTTATTGCTATTCAAGAATTTCTAGTTTATAATTTATTGTTTGGCTCGCGCTGAGATCTTCTAGTATAGGCCATCTACATACGGAGGAACATATGCGAACAATTGTAATGCGAATGAGCAATTAAGTTAATTAAGTAAGTAATTAATAAGTAAATATATAATTTTGAGTTATTTAGGGCTTGCAATATCGAATGAATGAAACATTGTTGGGTCGCATAAAAGAGCAATAATGCTTAATATAAATTAAGCGAAAAGGATATTCTCTTCCAAATTTAGAATATTGTGCTGAAACTAGGCTGAAATTAACTACATATATATTTGTTATAATATAAAATAATAAGATAAAATTATTACATACATATATACAAATACATATACATATGTATGTATATATAATTCTGGATAAATTCATAAACTTTTATGATGAGAATAAATCTCAAAAAGTATGTCTTTATTCTACATTATCTATTTTAATAAAGTTAAATAAAACCTTTTAAAATGAAGAAGGGGTAGACAATATTTATATAATGCTTACAGAATATTAAATTTTAGGAACACTCATACCTTAAAGTTGATATTGCGAAAATCCAGCTTTCGAAGATCAGCCCCTGAAAGATTGACACCCTGAAAGCGAAGCTCCGTAATCACGGAGGTCTGAATGATGGCTTTGACGACGTCGTTACGCGTAAGTGGCTTGTCTTCCAATGACGCATCCTGCTGCCCCATGCGCTCCTCCAAGTGAGTGACGAGAGAGAAGATGCCAAAGAATCGAGCTTCCTCCAGAACGCCCAGCACACTGATGTTTGAGTCGCAGACGAATTGACCATGGCGGAGGTAGTTGATAATAGGCTCGAAATATCGAGGACTCCGATCAATTAGATATGCTCCTTGTTCGTCCCGTTCACTGGGCATCATGCGGCCATCTTGTAGAAACATCCGTGCCAGCATCGAGTCCGGCTCCCTGCCTACCAGAGTGTCAATAGTGGTGGCGTATACCTGACCACCAACATTCAACTTTACCCAGCGATTGGGTGCAAAGTTGCTGACATTGCCAAGAGAACCGCCAGCCGAGTTGGACTTCTCCTTTCCTGCATCGGAACCGCCCTTTTTCGGTTCACTGTCCATTTATTTGGGTTTGTCAATAGCTATACAACCTTATGATGCCGATTGTCAGCTGTTTTAACTATATACAATCTTCCTCTTTTTTTTGCGCCCATAAGGGCTGTTTACACAGGGTTGCATCAGCACACGAATTGTGATAAATGCGGTTCATCATAACCGTTGCAGTTTCTTATTAAACTTGCAATTCCCAAGATACGAAACGAAAATCATTCAATCAGAGGAAAAGAATGAGCGATGTAATATCCTCAACTCCAACTTCTTCAACACGAAAAATAGCTCTAAAAATTAATTCACTAAAGTAAATACATATCCTTGAGTTATTACTAAGCTAAGTGAGAATTTTAGTTACGATTACCAATCAGCTGTTTCAAGGTTTAACGGTTGTGTGAAAAGAGTGTTAGTTTAGATAAGTTCGATTTCGATAGTTTCGTCATCGAGATGTGTGTATATGTAAACATAAAATTATAAAATTAAGCTTACCAATCATCGGAAAAATCGCTTCCAAGCGTTGAATTTAACAAAGAGAACAGGGAAATGGCTGCTGCCGAGACAGGTGGCATAGCTAGCAGCAGTGCAGTGTCCTCCGGGCAACGAGGCGTCAGCCGAGTTCTTGCCAAGTTGTCCGAATCTTTAGCCCGTGGTGAGTTCTACGAGGCGCACATGATGTACAGGACGCTTTATTTTCGGTAACCTATTACAGAGAAATGTGCTCTAAAATGTGAACAATAAAATTTCTTTTTAATCAGCTATACAGCACAGAAGCGCTATCAAGACTGTCTGGATCTGCTCCATGATGGGGCACAGCAGTTAATTGCAAAAGAGCAAGAAAGCAGCGCGGCAGACCTGTGTCTTCTGCTAGTGGACACTCTGGAGAAGCAAGGACAACATGTTGAGGGCACAGAAAACTTTTTGTGGGTGCCACGCCTCGGAGCCTTGATTCGCAGTCTTAACGCAGCGACTGTGGAACGCGAAACGCTTATTGTGAGTATGACTGTGTTATTCGCAATATGTCGCAATAACCAGATTAATGTTTTCATCAGCAACGGACCATTAAGTGGAGCACTGCCCTGCACGGTCAGTACGGCCACCCGGTGCTACACAAGTTAATAGCGCACTTGTTTTGGACCGAGGGCAACATAGAGTCGGCTCGCCACCACTACCTGCTCTGCCAGGACGGCAGCCTTTGCGGCAGAGTTCTGATTGAGATCAGTCAGAGCAGAGGTTTCCATGGTGAGGTCGACTTGTTCTTAGTGCAGGCAGTGCTTCAACAGCTGTCGCTTAAAGATCGCAAGACCGCCGAGGACACGTTCACCGAGTATACACGCTACCACGCCAAACTTGTCAGGCACGATTTCCCGTACAAGGAACCGTTGGTCAATTTCCTGTACTTCCTTTTTCGCCTCATCGATACGAAGTGTGTAGCTGGGTTTCGAGCCCTGCGCAAACTTTACGATCCGTCACTAAGGCGCGACACATCTTTCCAGAAAAACGTGGACAAGATTGGAGTGATATATTTCGACGAGCAGCCAGAAGCTGGCCATGTTGGTTCATCAGGATTGGGTGGAATGTTTGGAGATATATTCAATCGTCTTATGGCTGGCTTTGATGAAGAGGACGCGGATGATCAGCGAGCGCCACAAAGTCGTCAATCCGTAAATAATGAGCTGGACTAACATCAATTACCATGCATCTGTCGAACTCAATGAAGTTATTTAATATTTTTGTTATAATTTTAATAAGCTGTATGCGACATTTTTTAACATAAGCGTATATCCGCGATAAAGGCAGTGTAATGTTTTAAATGGAAATTATACAAAAATGTATGTCACCATGATCATCTAGCTTTATTAATCTGGTGATAATTCTGCAATTCGAAACGTGTTCTTGAGACCTCGTTTGGGCATAGTTATACTATAAATACATCTTTTGTTAAAGATGTAAGAAGACAACCCTCCTTCTATCGGTCGCCTCCAGCAAATAATTTTATCGTCACTTTTAATAGGGACTTCTTTTGAAAGATCTACACACTAAAGCATACTTCTCAATTTTTTAATAAATATGTAACGAAAAAAGATAAGTTATTATAGGGTCAGAAACGGATGTAGTATATATTTGTAAGTCTAGGTATGAAACTACTTTTTTCTATAATTAGACAAAATAATTGAAATCATAATCACTAAATTCTTCATTTAATTAGTTAACGTATATATATATACATAACTATAAACTGTGTATATAAGTGAGTGGATACCTTTAATTAAATTCAAAAGATAAATAACTTCAATAATTGGGAAACAAATTTTATGTTTTAAATTTGGCTTGTTTAATTTAGCTTACTCCCACTGCCTTTCAGCTAGACCGATGGTAATTATCTTATGTAAATTGATTTGTAAATATTTATTTATGGTTATAAAAACCATACCCAACAAATGGAAAATTAACACGTTCACCCCTATTTATACCGTTTACTAGTAAAGTAAAAGGGTTTAAAGTATTCGTTACATACGTACGTTACGTTCGTACATATGTACTAGGTAAATGGAAGCTTTTCCGACCCTTTAAAGTAAATATATTCTTGATTAGGATTAACATCCGAGTCGCTTTAGCCATCTCCGTCTTCCTGTACATCTGTCCGCATGAACGCTGAGATCTCAGGAAATATAAAAGATACAAGCCGAAGACTCAGCATGTTGATTCCAAATGCTAATCCTACCACTCTTGGCGCCTACAAAGCACGAAAAACTAAAATCGCTGATATTTTGAGAACTAAAAGAGCTAGAAAGTTAGATTTAATTATGTATACTTCCACAATGCCAGCGCAGATTCCGCTTTCGATGGACCGATCAGTTCTCGAGAACTACATATAAGTGATAGAAAGGGGATTAAGAATACATCGGCGATGCATCCGCATTTGGCCACGCGCACTCTAACGCGCACAAAACGCCAAAATATGTAATTTTCTAATCAGAAAAAAATTTTCAAATTGTTTGTATATTAGGCCTTACATAGGCAGTGGCGTCACCGTCTGTTACTAACCATATGGTGGCTCTAGTAAAATTGTTCGTCTTCTTAAGAACATACATAGCCCCATCAATTCCATTATGATGATATTAAAATGTGACATTTTTACATTTTAAACTAACCGACATCTTTTAAGTAGTTTCTAATTTGTTGTAATAAACTGATAATTTAAATCTCTTTTTATTTGTTATAGAGAGCTTTTTAGAAGATCGACTTTATTTTTACAACTTTGTGGTTACAAATTGGAAAACATAAGATTTTCTGCATGTGAAAATATGCGCTACATTGCTCAGATTTGGCGACTATGTCATTTTCATAATATCGACCATATTTTAGAATATTTAATCTGAATAAAAATGATTCAGAATGTTTTCCGTATTTTATTATTAGTCAATACCAAGAGACCAATTTCTTGTTACTTAAAACAAGGAGTAAAAGGTTGTGATTTATGTACATATGCTTTGAGATTTACCCTGAACAAAACAAATACAAAATTATTATCACTGAATGTTTGTACTCGTGATTTATTTTATTACGGTTTAATGTTCAGTAAAACTTAATTAAAGATAAGCTTACGCGATTTTTCGAACAAAAATGAGCTCTTTTGGAATCTTCAAAATCCAATTACATTATATTTATGTATGTAAATGAACTTTAAAAAATCAAAATAATGATCTGGTTATCAATATACATATATTAAAGACTTATATTAACTTTAAAAAATGAAAATAATGATCTTGTTATCAATATACACAGATGTAAGATTTCAGAAACGACCCAAAAAATATTTGCAATTTTTACCATATTTGTAAAACGTAACCTGAAAAGTAAAAGGTCACACCAACCAAATTCAAGACAGACACCATCATGAAATGGCAAATATTCGATATATCGATAAGAGAAGGCATCGAATTGGTAAGTGTTGTAAGTCAGAATAAATAAATTGGATTCATTTAGTTATTTTATTTTGTTAAGTCGCTCCAAAAATAAAGTTATCATACGCCTTATTGCAAAAGTGAGAGTATTAGCTTAGCCTAACAAAGGCCCACCAGCGCACTGTAAGGAGAGCGTGAGCTAAGTAAGCAGTAATGAAAGTTCTAGACGAGGGCTGCCGATTAACAAATATAGTAGAATTACAGAGAAATGGCCGACGAAGGTGCAGCACTACCTGCCGACCATGTTCCACCTGCAGATGTAGCCGGTATACACACCACTTTGACTGTGCCGCCTGCAGTGGATAAAGTGCACACAGATGCCTCAACTTCTACCACTGTCCAGGTGGACAGTGATGTAGCTGAATCTGACCGCTGCTGCTGGATCTGTTTCGCCACGGACGAGGACAACCGCCTGGCAGCGTGGGTGAAACCCTGTCAGTGTCGTGGTACCACGAAGTGGGTGCACCAGAGCTGCCTTTACCGCTGGATCGATGAAAAGACACAAAAGGGCAACGCCCTACGCTCAGTGTCTTGTCCGCAGTGCCAGACGGAGTACATAATTGTTTTCCCGCAAATGGGCAAGTTCGGTGGTGCTTTAGAAGCGATGGATAATTTCATAAAGCGTCTAAGTCCATTCTTGGCAGCTGGTTTTTTTGTGGGCTCTCTATACTGGACAGCAGTTACATATGGAGCCGTAACATTTTTACAGGTATTTCGCTCTTAATTTCACCTTGTTTCCTCGTTAAGAAAGTGTACTCTTGATAGATCGTTGGCTATGAGCACGGCATGTCCATCATGGAGGCCGGCGACCCGCTAGTTCTCCTTATTGGACTACCGGCGATTCCAGTAGGGTTGGTGCTTGGTCGCTTGATTCGCTGGGAGGAGGCCCTTTTACGCCTGATTCGAAACCGCGGGATGGTAGTGAGAAAATTTCCGTTTGTAAGCCTTATTTATCCGAGCCTGTAAGTGTACACACTCCTGATAGACATGCTCTTAATTCCCTAAATTTATTGAACAGTAACCAGGAAGAAGACCAGCCAAGCTCCAGCAATCCGGCTACACCTGCTCTCTCAGACCCAGTGTCGGCTACGCGAGTCTTTTGTGGGGCCCTACTGCTGCCCACCATATCATCTATCGTGGGACGGATTTTTTTTGACTCCGTTGATAACACGTTGCACAGGACTTTGCTTGGAGGGCTCACCTTTATAACAGTTAAGGGAATCTTGAAGATTTACCTAAAGCAGAAACAATATGGCCGCCGTAAAAAGCGTAGAATCGTTGACTACACAGAGGAGAACATTCGCAACTTCATGCATCGTAACAATAACAATTCCGCAGAGCCAGCACGTCCAGATCAGCAGCCACAGCAGCGTCCAGTGCCACCGGTACAACGTATGGACGCGGTGATCTCTCGCCATCGCGATAGTGGCGGTAGCGTTGTCTAGAAGGTATTGGAGTGAATACCAAATTATAGGGCCAATTGTTTTCTACGCGTTTCTTGTTTTTTCAGTTAATTGTTTTACCTCTTGCTCTTGCAAAGACACACCACAAGCCCAATTATTTTAGGTTGCTAAAACTGGCAATGTCTGCAGGTAACAAAGCTAAATTTATTGTTAAAATACACAATGTGTATCGGTCGGAAAATAAATGTATACTCAACCTATACACCAACTATTCTTGGAAAATATCTTGTTAACGATTGCGATAAATCCGCCATGTCTTTGATATAATTTTGATATAGTACATAATAGATTTGTTTGTATATGCTTCCACACACTTAAATTTATACGTAACCAATTTTGTAAATTAAAAGTTGCCCCTGTAAATAAAAGAAATTCCTCAGCGGTGGGTAAGCTTTATCCACAAACATAGTATACATATCTACAGTTTATAATATTATTAAAAGGAATGAGGGCTACGAATATTGCAATCATTCCGTGTCAATTGCACATGCTGGAGCTATTTCCAAAGGCGGGGAAGTAAGAATTTGTAAGTAATCCTAGCCCTTCCCCGTGCTGAGTCATTAAAAGTATGCCCATCTGTACCGCTCGCGGATTATTCACATTTTTAGTTTGGTGTCTACACAGCAAAAAGTAAATGTACTGTTCAAGAAATGTCCAAAGTGGACGCTTCAAAAAGCGACCTAATCATTTATAATTGCTGACAAGTTGTATGTTAGTTTTGTCTATTTCCACTTATCATCGGGAGCACAGTTGAGATATGTGTGTGGACGATCATTCCAATATATTGACAAGTTTATGCCCTTTAGGACATTAATTAAATGTTTTTATTTTACTTGACAAAGTTATGTTATGTTTATGTTTTAATTCAATTATATAAAATAAATAAATTAAATACGTATGCTGAAAATAATTTCCAAAATTGTCGGACAAACAAAGACTTTGTAAAGGGTATTAAAAAGGTTTATTTATTTGGTTTCAGTTGGTATCTTACACACCTGTGACATATACCTGTGACCTGTGATGCCTTTTTAGCTTTTGTCTGCGACTGAATGAAGCTTATTTTTGTAATCACTTTTTAACTCGGTAGAGTTTGGAAATACTTCAAACTGGAAAAATGTTTTATTTAAACATTTACAAGAAATTTGTAAATCTGAATTGTGAACACAATTGAGGGGTTCGATAACATTAAAGTAAAAATGATTTATTTTGAATGTTTTTATTACTTATAAATATAAATAAATATATATCAAATGTAACGTTTAAAATTAGGGACTTTTGTGCACATGAGCTAATAAATGTAGGCCATGAAATACGAAAATCACACACGGAGCGTCCATAAAGGCGAATCACATATGTACAAATATTTCGTATGAAAATGATTAGGTAAATATTTAGGTATTTGTATGTATGCACGTTTAAATGGGATTCAAGGATGCCTGCAGCTCAAGATTTCCGGTTTATGCTGTGAATTCGGTCAGTACTGGTAGCAGAACGCACCGCAAATGCAGTTCACTGGCTCACTTATTTTGGTCTTCAGGAACCAAATCACGAAATCACAAATCTGGAGCCAATGTGGAAAGAGTTTTCACTGGCTCCAACGGGCGTTTCTTCATAATGACGCAGCGCTGTAGGTGGAATCTTTGTCAACGCCGTTGTCGAGTGGTCGGTAGCAGCAACGCAGGGAACTTGTCTGCAGTCATAGACCACACGCTCTGCGGGAAACACGAGCGGCAGTATTGGATTCGGATTGCCTTTCGGACGAACTCTGTCCACGAAGACAATCAAAACAAAAGATCCCGTGGAAGTGTCAGTTTGGCTATCGACCTGTATTTGTCGTTATCATCGTTGGAAACACCAGCGAAAACTGGCAAAAAAAAAAGATAAAAGCTTCACCGGGAACAATGAGTAAAGCCGTGACTGCCGCCCACGAGCCTACGATTCACTACCTCGATAGTGTTCTCAGTGAAGAGGAGAAACGGTGCGACTACAACCACCAATGGCGCAACTTCTCCATCTCTCGATCGGGACGTTTCCGGTCGAAGGTCAAGAAGCGGGACGCCGTTGACTGCAAGCTCTTTGACGCTGGATCTCCACAGGAAAAAGAAAAGGTGCGGCCCTCGCGCGTTTTGGACAAACTTTATAAAATAAGCAGTCCATATTGCAAATAACGTTTGTGATTTTTGTGAGCAGGGTATTCTGCATTGCGTCCGTTAGTGTGTAGATCAATGTAAGAGTGGTAATACTACCTCAATACCACAGAAACTATAACGGAAAGTGTTGACATTTAAACAAGACTTACACTTTGTAAATTTATATTTTAAGTCCCAAATCTTTACGGCCATTCAGTATATTTCAATCAAAGCTTAAGTGATTTTTGTTTTGCCCTTTTCTTTTGCAAAGATTTATATATGTATGTACATACATATGTATGTATGCATACATATGTAAGTACTCCACAAGTGATGATTAGATTAGATTGTAAAGGGAACTCATAGCTATCCGCCTTTAAAACAATTTACTTTCAAAATTAGAAATTTAATTATGACGAAAAATTTTTAATAATAATAAAAACAGCTGTATATATTTACGGACAACTGAAGAGGGAAGGGGAAGGTTTCTGAAATTTTCCTTATCGATATACTTATGTACATATTTACATACGTATGTATGTATGTACACAAAGTATGAGCAGTCATATTTAAACCAGAAAGGAATTTGGTTGTGGGACTTAAAAGTTTTTATGACCTTCTATTCCAATATTGTTGTTAAATTTTAATAGCGTGCTAGCATATACATATACATACATACATATATACGTACATATGTATGGTCAACTGGGTATTCAACGTTTGGCCATTATGAAGGTACAGCTTGCATAGTTGGTGACATTCAAATAAACTAATTTTGGCAATAGCATTTCGAAATTTAGTCATAATTTTTTAATGTATTGGATAGATCTCCGACCCAATAATGAATATTTATCGTTTATTTGGTGATAAATCCTTGCCAATCAAGCGATTTATCGTAATGTTTCCAACCACTAATCGGTTTAAATATGACACATTTTGCTTTGTTTTGAATGTTAAATTGTATAACTAACAATTGGTTTTAGATCTCAAGTCGCTGTTTGTTAAACGGATTGCCCCCGACGAAAGGACCGATGACGGCTCCAGGAACACATACGAGAAGCGAACGTGAACATACGGAGAACTTTAAAAGTTTTTACGAAACGAATTTATAGATAATTACGCTCTGTAAAGTAGGTGGCTTTATTGACTATGTATTTCCTTATAATATTTACCTTGCATATGTATATTATTTACTACGGCGCTTTATTTTATCAGATTGGGAGGATAAAAAAGGGAAACTGGTTAAAAAATGGGACGTTGGCTGCGCAGCGCAGTGAAGACGAGTACACTTTGTGTGGCTTTATTAACCGTGATTAAGTGTTTAGTAAGGCAGATTTAATACATCGTCACTTTCTTTATGCTTAGATCAATTAGACTAATTAAAATTATTATATACTGCATTCCAGTTTGCTTATATTGTTAATGTATTAAAAAGTGATAACTGTACCTAAAAATATGCCCTTAAGCTTATAGTTATATCATTTAAATCAGTTTAAATCAGACCAATAAAGAACCAAGTTCGATTAAAGAGTCATTTAGTTGTATCTTTAACAGTCGAAAATCACGTAGCATCATTAGCCCCATCTTCGGAATTGCGATATGGCGTGTTTGATCTTATATTGGCTGGGGGCCTGATGTAGCTAACATCAAGCACACAAAACTTGGCCCGGCACATGGGACAAGTGCACTTCTGCTCGAGCCACACCTCGCGATCGACGTCGGTTTGGCGAGCGGCGAACCACCGCGCTAGACACTCTACGCACCACATGGGGCGGCAGTAGCAATTCGAGCAGCAGGACCCTTCTGCAAGGGGAGCACCATTGCGATCCAAGTCAGCACACTGCTTGTTAATCTTGGTATTTGGCTCGTTTAGCATGCAGGCGAAACATTTATCCGTAATGGAGTTCGCATGAAATATAGGATTTTTAGCCACTTGTGCCTTGAACACGTCCACAAACCGGTCGATTACATTACGGTGGAACTGGATATTGGATGGAATTACAATAGGCCGCCTGACACGGTCCTCCAGGTTCTTAAACTCTAAGGCGTTAATTCGTATGTGAAAGTCTGTTACACCATGTCTCATTGGTTTAACCATAATGCTAATCATTTGAAGGGTGTCGTTCTGGTCATGATGCGATATATTGTATGTTTCCGCCTGCAGAACAGATATATTAGCACCGCAACGTAAGGGTTCCAGCCTACTCACTTTAGCAACGCTGAGCGATGTGTTGCTTTGATGAGCGAAATGAACATTGTACAGGGTAGTTTTGATTATCCAGTTCTGAGTTGCAATCACTGTGCTTATAGAGTTAAGCTTTTTTTTGTAAACTTCTGGTCGCCGAAACTCGGTACCAATGTCGCCAGCCACGGAACTATAGTTTTCTAGCGAATTGGAGTACTTCAAGAGGGCCTTGCTGATCGGGTGCCGGCGCCAGTTATGTTGATGCCAATTGAAGATGAGGGCAGGCACCGCCAGAACTGCCAGCACACTGAACCGCTGGGCAGTCTTCCACGTAAGCGTTTTAAACGCCACCGCCTCCTGGGGCATTGGAAAATCCGGGTCAAGATCAGAGTCCTCCAGGGGCTCCTGGGTGGCAAAAACGGAGAACTTGAGCCTGTGGATGAAAAAGTAGGAGAACGGCAGGCAAGAGTGTACGAAAAGGTTCAGCGAGGTACGGCGTAGGTGGTAGCCCACAAAGTCTAGGTACTCCTCGCCCAGAAACCGAGAAAACAACTGCTCAATTGTGAAGCCCATGCGCTGAAACTCCTCTGGTGGGTATATAATGACCATACAAAGCAGGAAGTAGAAGAGGTTAAAAAGCAATTCTGACTCGTCCATGTTGCGAATAATTTTGGATTTGTGGTTTTGTTAGCTGAAGTGCCCAAATATAAGATTTCCCAGTTTCGATAGTTAGTATTAATATATCGCCAGCCCTTTCGTTAGATTTATCTACAAACCCAGGGATGCAGAGCCAGTTCGCCCAGATTCAAATTCAAATGGATTAAATGTTGGCCCGTGGTATGTTAACCTTGAAAGAAAGAGCTTGCACCGGAGCATTTTTTATGATTATTCGAGGTCCGACTATCAGGTGCTCGTTACTTTGGTAACAAATTTCAAAATGATTACGTCAACAAAAAATTTATGCCGTCTACTGCTTTACTACCGCCATCTATGTCTCCAAATATTTAATAACTGACCGTGACGTTCACCGCCTATGTAGAGCCAAATACCGAAATGTGTTAATAAATTGTAGTAATTGTAAAGTTTCGAATTGAAAATTATTATTATGACTCAGCAAAAACAATTTTTCGCAGCTTGTAAGCGTGGCCTGAGATTTTGGCACTTTTTGGCCGTATGCTGAAACAAACTTGGGCTGCGAGGTATCTATAAAATCATCTAGGATCGCAACATTCTGTTTACATATGTATGTATGTATAAATGTTTTATTGTTACGGAGTTCTTAGTTTTCATACGGACAGAATTATGATTAATTAAAGTTTGTGAAGATATATAATTTTATTTCATCGTTTTAATAATTTGGACCCACTACATTGAAAATCATTCCATAAAAACCTTTTTTTTAGGTATATTTATTCTAGAAAATTAAATTACTTTGTAAGACATACAAACTTTTTAAGAGTCGGTTATTTGGTAAAATATATATGGCTTTCTCGAAACGAAAATATTTAATATTGTCGCCGTTGTCATGGACTGGGTCAGTAGCCGTGATATGGACAACGAAACAATAGAATGTTGAAAGCTTGGACCGAATCTCAGATTCTAGTTGGACTGTACACAGAATACATATTATAAAGGGTTCACATTAACATGTCGATGTCGACAAGCATTAAAATCCATGTGGTGTGTAAAAGTCAAACTAAAGCTTAAGCGACAATCGGAATGTTCGGCTCGAGGAAACTCATAACCGTAGATGGACGTCGCATTTTCCTACTGCTGCAGCTCACTCAAATTCGGAATGTTGCCGGGGTAATCGTCGTTCGATGTTGAGCTGGAGTCGTTGGTCAGCTCAAAGCTATTATCACCGCTGGTGCCAGTGACTGTTGTCAGACTGGAGTCATTGTTAGAGTTCTGTTGCTCTGAGTTCCTTAGGTTTGGCAGGGAGGCTTCCGCAAACTCTCCTTCCCCCTCGCAGTCAATCTCATCGTCGTCATCATCGTTGCTCAAACTATTTGTGCTGCTGCTGCTGCTGGCTGGACGTGGAGTCACCCCGTTTTCATTACTTATATTCAAAGCACTTATCATTGGCAAGTTACTTGAGGTCGCCGGCGGCGTTGAATGTTCTTCAGCTTTCACTGATGCATGAGCTGTACTAGGGCTTATCTTTGCGGAGTTATCGATTAAAAGAGTAATTTGCGGTATATTCGGCGGTTCCGTGGAGCTTGTTGAATTGATTGTCGTTGAAGCAAAAGAGCTTGTGATGAGTATAGATAGATTGGGGATGTTTTGCGGTCGGGGCTCCAGCAGCTGCTCATGAATTTGTTCGCTGGGATTGAGAATTGTCAGATTGGGTACATTCGGAGTGGTCGCTGACGACAAGCCGGTGCCATTCGAAGTGGCAGAGCTGGAACTGACCCTAAGCTGGCGCCGAGGTGGAGCCACGGGTGGTACTTCCCCGGATGGCTGTGGCACACTCTTGTGCTGCGCTAACATGTCCTTCTCAAAGGTGTTCAGGTTTAGTCCAATGCTGCCCTGAGCAGCCGCCTCCAGGGTTGCATTACATGGCTGGTAGCTGAGACACAGACCCTCATTGTCCACATCCATGTCCTCATCTATCAACTCCAGACTAATCAGTGCACCAGGGCCATCAACCGGGCGAACCGGAGTGGTTTCTAAGATAAATGGAATATAATTTTTTTTTTTAATAACGAGGCCTACTTACCATTTAAGAAGTCCAGTGCCACAAAGTCCGCCGCGCTAAAGAGCTCCGCCTGCACCAGCAGTTGGAGCAGCACACCCACAGTGGGACGCTCGTTGAGCTTGCCTGAAGTCTTCCACTCGTCGATCATCATCTGTGACTTGCTTTGATCTGGCGGAAGTCTGTTCGCAGCCTCGTCAATCTGGAAAACGTCTTGAGCCGTGTACTTGAATCCTTTTTTTACGGCAAGTGGAAAGTTCAGGCATCCAGCGGCGCTGCAAGCCTCCACATCCATACCCTTGGGTATGATCGACATAAGCTTCCGCCAGCAGGCATTTTCGTCTAGAATCTTTGCCAGCCGGTAAATATCGTTGTCCTCAACGCGCCGCAGCTCCGTACTTCGGGTATACTTTGAGGAGGAGCAAATAGATGGGCTGCTTCCGTTCACTTGAACACCCTTTCCGCAGCCGTTCTCCTTGGCCATGTTACTTACCAGTTACCAGTTGACTTTACGGAAGACGTGGACTTTTGGGAAGTCAGTAGTTCAATTAACTATATGTCCAATGTGGATGGCTATGCATTATAAAGCCATGTTTGCACCTACTCTAGACTTTTGCTGGCACGCAGTGTTCTCCCATTAACATATAAATACGCTGCGTAACAAAAATAAAATTGCCTAAAAAGTATATTTTCCATAGCCAGTATATTTTCTCGCGGTCACACTGATTACAGGGCTCAAACGTGGATTTTTATTCATAGATTTGGTCTCACACGATTTCTTAAACAAGTTAGTTAAGCAGCTGCCAGCTAGAGCTGTAAACAATTCTACTTTTTGAGAATCGATTCTTTTCGATTCAATTCTTGAAAACATCGATTAAATCCATTTAAAATTTTATACCCGTTACTCGTAAAGTAAAAGGGTATACTAGATTCGTTGAAAAGTATGTAACAGGTAGAAGGAAGCGTTTCCGACCCTATAAAGTATATATATTCTTAATCAGGATGAATAGCGAAGACGAATAAGCCATGTCCGTCTGTCTGTCCGTCTGTCCGTATGAACGCTGAGATCTCAGGAACTATAAGAGATACAAAATTGAGATTAACCATAAAGATTCTTGAGGTCCCTACGCAGAGCAAGCTTATTACAGCATCCTGCCACGCCCACAAACCGCCGAAAACTGTGGCGTCTATAATATTATAATGAATGCGTTCGTTTGACCTTGTATAACTTATTTCTGTTAATATCTATCGATTTACCAAAATTTTTCAAATCGGAACATTATTTCTCTATTTATAAAGAAATTAAGGTTTTAAGGCCTCACATGGGCAGTGACGTCACTATAAGCATACTCAACATACTTACTCTGACAATAGGTGGCGCCTTGTGAATTTCCACTAGCAAAATAATATTTTAAAATTTTGTAAAACAGTAACGGGTATCTTATAGTCGCGGCACTCGACTATAGCGTTTCTTTTTGTTTTTTTTTTAGTTAAGCAAATTTGTTGATGCTTCGATTCCCTAAGAAAAGAATCGATATTTTCGCTCATCCAAAAAGATCGATTAAATCGATTTAAAAATCGAATTGTTTACAGCTCTACTGCCAGCTGGCTCTTGATAGGAACAAAATGTTGAGACCAACAGTAATTTTTATATAAAAAACTTTATTTTTTTGAACATAGATGATGTGAAATTTTCGTAATCTGCATCTAGCTCTCACCTACTGATGCTGTTCTATGATTAAATGTAGTTGCATTCAACATATATAGCCAGAACTTGTAGGGTAACGGATTTGCTAAATAAGCAACATAAGCTTTTTTTTCTGCTGGGATGTACTTAGTCTGAACGCTGAGATCTCAGGAACTATAAGAGATACAAAGTTGAGATTAACCATTAAGATTCTTGAGGTCCCTACGCAGCTTATTACAGCATCCTGCCGCGCCCACAAATCGCTGAAATCTCAGGAACTATTAGAGCTAGAAATTCAGTATGTATAATATTTAGATGCCAGCGCATCTTATAGTGGTACAATTATCCGGCCACACCCACCCATACGCCCGCAAGACTCAAAAGACGGTTTTCGTATTAGCATAGCGTTTTCTCTTGTTTTTTGTTAATTGCCTGCAAATTGATCAACGGCACATAATGTTCTATTAAAAGGCAATTAATCAGCAAGGATATGGAGATTTTTAACCACTTAAAATTGGTTGTCCCAAAGAAAATGTTTGATAAAAAGAAAAATCTGTGGGTCTATATGTATTATATATTAAATGTCTACACCTAGTTTATAGATACATTTTAGTTAAAAATAAATTGTTTTAACTTAATGTTGCACTAAAATGGATTGAATCCGATATATTTTGCTATTATACAACAACAATAAAAATTAAAAATATAAATGTAAAATAATATCCGACATTGGTCATTTTCATTGTATAATCATAAAAATGTTTGAATTTGATAAGAAGTTAAATTTTTATAAAATTAAAAAAAAAAATTTGGCATAAAGAAATATATTTCTACACACCACAAAGTAATATTTATCAAACAGATGGTTCTTTTTAAATAAAATTAGAAATAAATTAATAATACTTTCGGTAGAGATACAATTAAAAGTTGCACAATATATAAACTAATAAAACTCTTTTATATTTTTAAAGGAATAATAGAAATTGTCTTGATTTGAAAACAACAAGATATACTGTTTGTAGAGAAAGTTTTTTCTCGAAAATAATACACCAATACACAAAAAGCACTTGCTTATGCCTTTGTTGATCGTATTATAATTTTTAGAATCCTTTTTCGAATTCTTTGCCTAAAGTGTCGCGTTCGATACTATTTAAAGAGAAAAAACATTTAGAAAAATTATTTATTTCAAATAAAGATTAATCTTAATGCCCTTAATTAGCATTTAATTTACAACTTATTATAATTTTGTTTAAACTTATTTTTGTTTAGAAATAATTGCAAAAATTAAAAAAATTGTACGATTGAATAAATGAACGAATTTATATATATATGTTTTCATAAAACAGAAAAAGTTTCTAAAATCCACCTTAGCTCTATATAGCTTTCAGTATAACCTTTTCTGGTTTTTTTAAGGTTCAATTTTCGCCATAGAATTCATATCATATTAATGAATATTCTGTCTGTTTCCATATCGCTTCCAAGCTCAGCTATTAGTTTGTAACCTCTCCAACCCTTATATAACGTTGTCCAAAGTTGTTACCAACTCAAACTCAAAACGGTTTTGAATATATTGTTCAAAATATTGGAAAGATAAAAGTTTATTTTTTTAAAAGTCTATAAAATGGACGGAATTCAAAGATTTCAAAGATTTATGAAAAAGAACGGCTGGAATGTTTTCGTGGTTTGCCGCTGTACTACTTATTCCTATATAAGGTCACTTCTTAGTATTGAATATACTCCTACTCCTACTACTTATGCATCTTGATTTGTGCTGCAATCAGTAGCTTGAATAGAAAACGATGGCGATGAGTGTGCTTGAAATAAATGCCAATTTGACATTGTGGCCATATTGGGAGCTTGCAGCATTGCGCGTCGTTTTACCCATTTGGAAGCGCAGAGTGGGACTGGACATGCGACCGTCACCTCCGTTGCTGTATGCAAGGACTCGCATGTTGTAGCTTTTTCCCGGCGTAAGGGTATTGATGTAGGACTCAAGTTTCTGTCCAATAGGTACAATGGTATTGTTAGCTGTGATCATGTTCTGGTCCGTTTCCCAAATGCGAACCTAAAGATTTCAAGACGTTAATAATAAGTTTATTTTTCGCTGAGCCTTGTGTATTACCTTATAGCCCTCGACTGGTTCCTCGTCCTGCGAGGGGGAAACGTATCGCCAAACGACTCGCACAGTTGACGGATTTATTCCATAGACATGAACTGAAGACGGAGGCTTTTGAGGAGCCTTTCGATATGTGCGTTCTGGAAAGAATTAAATGATTACGAATAATCTATTTTCGCTTTATTTTTTCTAAAATTGTCTTCAGCTCACCTTCAAACCGTTCGCTTTCCGGTCCTTCTCCAGCAGCATTGTATGCCATGACCTTCACAAAGTAGTAGGTGTCTGGCTGCAGACCTACTATCAAGGCCCAATTCCTTGTGGTTCGTGACAGGTAGTATACGGAGTCTTCTTCTTGGTGCGTTGTTTTCCAGTACTTCAACTAAACAGAAACCTTTTATAACCCAAAAATATAAAATTTATATAATCAGTCTTACCCTGTGGCCAATGAGTTTTCCTCGAATGTTCTCCCGAGACATGTCAATCGGTTGCCAGGTGACATTAAAGCATGTTGAGTTAAAGGCAATCGCAATGGGCTTTTGAGGAGCAACCTGTGGCATGTCCTCGGCGGAGTGGATGACAGCAATTCCGCTTTCCGGTCCCTTGCCGATGCTGTTAATGGCCTGCACTTTGACCTCGTATTCCGTATAGTAGTTGTTGAGAGGAATATTAACCACAGCTACACCCATATGGTCCTGTTTCTTTATCTCACCCGATGCCCATTCAATAGCTCCCTTTAACTTCCAAAACACTTTGTAGTATATACCGTGGCTATGTTGTTCTTGGGGCAACAGGGGGTCCCAGGTAATCGTAAGGTCGCCGATCTTTCCACCACCACCTCCCACATTCCTTGGTGCTATATATGGCTTATCCTCATAGGTACTGTATATTGGCGATGGTGCTGATGGCGTACCAATTCCCAGATCGTTTACGGCGGTCACACTAAACTCGTAAGCGGACCACGGCGTTAGATTCACAACCTCGGCTTGTTGACGTGAAGTGTAGCGGTCTACTTCCCGCGCTTGCACATGAGTGGATACATTAACCCAAGTTCGATTCCAGTTTGTCCGGCCTAATATGTTGTAGTAGCGAATTGCGCGACCGTTGCTAGCTCCATCCACCCACTCAATTATGGCTTTCGTTTTACTGATTTGTATGACTTGTACCCCTCCTGGGGCGCCAGGTGCTCCTTCAATGGACACACTTGTCTTGCTGCTTATTTCGTTAACCGCGGACTTTACTACACACTCGTAATCGCCTGCATCACGCATGGTGGTGTTATGAACTGTCAATCTGTTCCAGTCAACAACCTGAAATGCGTATTTTCTAGTAATTACAGTGGTCAGAGATGAAATTATAGGAGACAGCTTACAATACGCCCGGTGCCGTCATGGTTGTTTTTTAAGGTTTCGCCATTGTGCTTCCAAACGTAAGCAATATCCAACAGCTCATCAAAGGCAGCCTCGCAATGCAAAAATATTAAATCATGTTCTCTAGAAACAATACGTTGCGGAGGAGTCTCAATAAAACGAATTTCCTCTGAAATTGAATAAAAGAATATTAAGAAAAAAGTATTGGTTTGTAAGTATTAATTTGTTTTCAAATGCTTTAGAAATTCTCCAATTGAAGCTTTGCGTTAGATGTCTATAAAGAATGATTTTAATAAAATATTGTATTATCTTCAATACAACTATTTTAATCCTTAAACGCAATAATTTACGATACGAAAATTATAAAAATAATTTTTAAAACCTACATTTGAAATTATCAAACCGAAATTTTCAGCAGCAATCTACTTTTGGAAGTGTAGTAAATTTTTTTTTATAATTTAACATATTTTCATCTTACGCAAAACAATAACTCGGGCGTGGGATTCATCGGTTCCAGCTTGATTCGATGCAATGCATGTGTAGACGCCCTCATCATCGCGCGACGTGGGTGCAATGGTAAGGGTACCGCTTGGCAGGATGCGCCGGTGGCCTCCCGAGCCTATAACCTGGCCGTCTTTCTTCCATTGGAATTTGGGGCGTGGAGCGGCTTCCGGATTGCAAACAATAGTTGTATTGCCGTTGTAAACAGCATACACTTCAGATTCGAGCGGATGCTTTTTAAAGGACGGTTTCATTGACAGCACTCTGAGTTGAGCTGACGAGAAGGAAGTCTTCAGTTGATTTTGGGCTCCGCATTGGTACATTGCTTCATCCTTATCTTTTTCCAGAAACTTAATTGTTAGAACATTGTCCTGAATAATGTATCGATCACGATTTACAGTCTTGGGATCGAGACGTTCGGCATTTTTATACCAAGTATAGTTCGCATCCGGAATGGCGAAGGCCTCGCATATGAAAGTTACGTCGCTGTTGTAGTCTTTGATCATGTCTTTTAAAGGAATAGTAAACTGTGGTCTCATTTGGATGTTTATATAGATGCTTTTTAACAGCGTCTTGCGGGGATTTGTAATTGTACAAGAGTACTCGCCGTTGTCGTTCGTTGTTGCATTTTGGATGATTAACACCCGTCCATAGTTAATGGTGTAAGCGTTGCGTTGAAGAGGTAGCCCTTGCCGAGTCCAATTGTACGACGGGATCGGGTAACCAAAGGCCATGCACTCTAGCCGGATCTCGTCACCAGCCACTGGCGCCTCCGGAAACACTTTTGGAAAGGTATTAGCGAATATAAGTGCCTGATAGTTGCTATTGGGAGTTACGCGCAGAGGAAAAAAGGGTCCATTGCGGCCAGTATCCGACACAAGGGTCTGTACAGTGCACGAGTAATTGGCTCTGTCTACGGTTTCAATAAAGGAGAAATAAAGAGCGCCATCTCGGGAGACAAACACACGTTGGTCCTCCTCCACAAAGTTAGGAAAATAATCGCGAGCCCAGTAATAGCGAACGTCAGGATAGTGTTGTGGTGGGTCGCAGAATATGGATTTTCCCCAGTTCATCTCGCTCGTCTCTGCAGAGCGTTTTAGGTTGAACTCCATGATGAATCCAAAGTTGAGATGCGCGCTTTCAGAACGAATGCGTCCAAATTTGTTTTCTGCCACGCAATGATATGCGCCCTGATCGAGTGCCTGCTTTGGCTCATAGATAATCAGGTTCCCTCCAGATATAGTGTATCGGTCCTGTTGAAGGGGATCGATCTTATGGTACTCAAGGGTGTCGTCTACGTATGCCTCTCTGTACCATTGGTACGACGGTGTTGGAAAACCGCCGGCCAAACAGCTCAGAGTTACATCGTTGATCAGACGATTCTTGTTCACATCGAAAGTAGTGTCGTTTGGTTGCTTTACGAAAAAAGGACCCCGCGGAATGCGTTCCATATCGGTAATATCGAGTCCATAATGGTAGGGCCGCTTGTCATCCAACTTTATGTTGACATTGTCTGGGTTGTATAATACCTTTGACTCGCAGATAAAAAGATTCAGTTCAATTTCGTAAGCCGGCATAAACATCCATCGATCCCTCTTTTTGGAGAAGGCGTAGACAACGCGATCGCGCACATAACCGTTATCTCCGTACAGCTGATTCGGACCTAAGGAAGTAAACAAGATTAGAAAAGCACTAGTTTTAGAAGATATAACATGCCTAAAAATCCGCGCAAATTATTTTGATTTCGCTGATTTATAGTGCCCGGCAGCGAGTTGTAAAACTGATTTGGATTATTGATGTTTCGGTTATTCAGGTCGTTTTGCACAAGGAATCGGTTGTCATGCAGGTCTTCGTTTTCTAGGGGAACTTGCTCGTCCAAGGAAAAGGAGTCCTCGATCTGCACCAGCTGGGTGTTGTCATCGTTAACCCAATTCAACGGTCCTGTCTGGCGCGCCGAAATAAAGAACCGATTCTGTCGTTGATTTTGAAGTATGAGGTTTTTGAGAATAAACGAGTGCTTCTCGACGTTCTCCACATTTATCAGATCGGCATTGTAGGCCTTGCAGATTTTCTTTGCCTCCGCCCAGTTGCGCTTAGGCGAACGAATAAAGCGATAGCAAGTCTGCCGAAACGAGACCCAATGCTCCGGGCAGAAGTTGTCCTCATTACTGTATTCATCGCGGTAACTGACTCCCACCGACCCAATGCTGTTCCGATTAAAGGGGTCGTATTGCGGCCCAACACCGCCTAGGTTGTTACCTGGCCCAACCACGTTGCCGCCAAGTGCTCCAGCTCCCGCCCTGCCATCATAGTACCCCTTGTAGGTGCTGGGACTCTGGCCGTCATGCAGGGGATTATCAAACTGACTTTGGTCTGAGCTCTGTTGCTGTCCAGTATACAAAGGATTATACCGCGGCAAGTAATCCTTGTTGTAGCTGGGTTGATAGTTCGTAGGTTGCTGCCCGGACTGCGCCGGATCCGTTTTGCCCAGAGGCGTGTCTCCGGGCGATTGGGGCGTGACCAGGCCAATTAAATAGAACGCAAAAAGGGCGACCTGGAGGCACCTTTTGGGGAACATATTGGTATTTATTTCTGAATAGCTCGTCTACTGCTTCAGGTGTCGTCACTCAGCAGACTAAAGGCACATTTTTCTATGGAACTCGGTTGTTTCTAAAAGCACAAGAAGAATATAAATACATGCTTAAATATATATTAAGTAAACAAATCTAAGGAATTGTGGTCAAATGAATTAGTTTGAATTACTGATACGTTGCAACAACCCGTAGACGTGAGAGTGTGTGTGTTAGGCGTGGTCGGATGCCGCGATAAATACCTATGTTACTTTATAAATAATTACATTTTTGTTTTTGAGCTTTCCTATAGGCAATATCTGAAAGACAGTGAGTAACGAAGTTGCTTTAATTAAAGAGGCCCGTTCTAGCCTAATTGATGTCTCCCTTAGGTAAATATCTAACCACACCTTAATTGTTTTTACATACAGAATTCAAACAAAAACGATTAAAACACGCACTTAAAAGGCTCGGTCTTTTGCAATGTTATTTTCAATATATCACGGTTTTGGTAAAAAAAAAAAAAATAAATTGTTATATTACTATATTTACAGCTATCTCAATTACTTGTTATACAAATAAAAAACCAAGATTAAAATATGAATCTAGTTAGGTATGAGCAAGCCACGATTGTGCGTTGTAGCGATAACGATAACCCAATTTCTGTATTTTCCAGCACAAATTTAAGAACTCCCTATTGTGCGCAGTGTGACCGCACGAGAGCCCGGATGCATTTGCGCGATTGTGAGCAACGCCACTCATTAAGAAATTACTTTCGTGCAGTTATTTCGTAAACGAAGTTTAAATTTAACAGTTAACATGATTTATTTTGATATCTTTTACATTTACGCTGTGTAACTCAATCCCTACCGCCTTGCTCTGAACGGTTAAAATTGTGCGTTCAAAAAAAACATGAGTATTTCATACGAAACTCAATAGGCAAAATACTAATAAATGCAAGGTGAGTAAATAAATAACAATATTGTCTTCGTTAAGCTCGAAAAATTCAAAGGCTCACAGGCCCTTGTTGAACCAGACGGTTTCCAAATCCGGACGTTTCTTCTTGATGCTGTCACGCACCTCCGACTCCAGACTGTCCACCTTGATGGCTGCTCGCTGTTTAAAGAATGCGCAGCCGAGGGGCGTGGCGAAAATCAACACGAAACCGCAAAATAGCGTTTGAATAGGGGCGTTGGACCTGGGGTATTTGGCCAAAAATCCCCTCTTCTCGAGCGTATTCATAAGCACCGGCGTTAGAGCTGAAATTTTGGAAAGATATTAAGGGTATTCGTCATTGTCAAATGTCCTACAATGCCCTTACTCATTCCTGGTATAGCCATGGCGATTCGACTAAGGATAACGGCCGAGATACCCAGAACAGCAGCTTTTTTGGAGACGCCCATTTCGTTGTTGCCCTCATCCAGTAACGTAACACCGTTCCGCAACTCCCTTTAATAAAGGAATATTTTCATTAAAAATTTGCTTAATATTAATAGCATTTTTGATTAAAACTTTCATTTTTGTTAAATTTTAAAATATACATATAAATTTTATAAATATATTTAAAATAAATATATATTAAACAATACCCGACATTTCATTTTTTCAATAAATTCTATATTGATTATTAAAATTATTACGAACTATATTTACTAGGCCTTATGTTATAATATAATCCTTCATAATGTCATCAATTTATATGCTTACAGTATAATTATTTAAAAATTTATGAATACAGCAACGTATCGTCAAAGAATATTTTTTACATGGCGAGAAGTTAATCAATGTACGTTTTACATATGCATGTGCACTTTACTTATTAATCATTTGAGCTTAGTTTATCTTAAGTGCAGCAAGATACCTACTATTCTATTATCAAAATAGTTTAAAGAATCCTTCACTATTTTTCAAAACATATAATAAAAGGTACTTACTGCATTCTCATACATGGGATGTTGATGCAGTTTGCCGCTCCGACTGCCACTAAGGGGACCAGGCGGCCCAATAGTGGATTCATATTTTTCACCGCCCTGTTTAGAGACAGGGCCGTGACCAAGGCTCCGCTGGTCGCCAGGCAATAAGAGGTGATCAGTTGTCTAGGCGGGAGATGAACTTATTAATGGTGGCTACGGCTACGGATCGGTACATACGGCTGACTGATGGGCGAGGTGCCCGAACGGTTCGTGTAGTTTACTATAGCGTTAAATGTCTGATTGAACCACTGCCAGAAGACAACAGAGGCAGTGCTCTTGTAGAATGCCATCATTCCTAGATAAAAGTTTCGCTATTATTATGCTTAAGTTAATTAGCAGCGCCGAAACGAATAGTACAAATGGCGTCAATTGAGCCCGAAAACATCGCCACACTTACCGCCGGTGATTATGGTGTTCATGGGCATCTGCGCAGCCATGCGCCCTATGACTATCTGCTTCTCGCCCGTCTCCGGGTGGAAAGCGGAATCGTACAGGTACTTGGCGCGCCACACGTCGTCAATTGTCTTACACTCCGGAACATCCTTGCCTTGAATAAGTTAGTATTAGATTTACCATCTTGGCTGATTACTTTTTATTCCTTACCAGCGCGATACTTCAGCACGATCTGGCGAGCTTCTTCCAATTTAGAGGCGGAGGCCAGAACATTCAGCGGGTTGGTCAGCAGGAAGAAGTGCTTGACCCTTCCCAAATACGCATTCTGATCATATTTCGGTTCGTCTATGTTGACTCGGGGTAGGGGGCTCATGGTCAGGTCTAATATGCTGTGGTTGCAAAGTATCTTATCAGTATGGAATTGAATTGATTACTAAATCTATCCCCGAAGCGAAATCGTCAACAAAGCAGACTTTTTATGTCTCCCGGACGCGTTTGAAAAAGTTCTTATCAGCCCGATGCTAGTGACCTAACTATTTCGCCTTATCGCTCGTAAACAACGCTTCTTAGCGCATACATACATATGTATGTAACCATAAGAAAACACTGTATATAGGCATATATGTACATAGGTTTATGACATAGGGAGGAATTTAAAATTGTATTTCTAGCGGTTTGTGGCCATGCCTTTTGCGAGTATGTATTCAAGGGTATTGAGCGTTATATAATTCCTTTGCGACAAGTATTGACAAATCAACAATTATTATCGGAGGAAACGCTCAGCAAACAAAAGAACAGGTAGCACAGCACACACGCACAGTCCAGAGTGTATTTTCAGCCGGAGCAGCTTTTGCCAGCTTACGCTGCTACCTTTTGCTGTGAACTGACGGCTGCTGGTGACTGAGCGGAAGATATCGAAAACGGCTGGAGCTCCAAAGAGCTTTCCCCGCTCTTGACTCGGAGACTTTGTATGCGTAACGGTTATTGCGGATGGCACTGTGACGAGAAAGCTGGAAGGCGGCAAATGGGCAAGAGAGTGAGAGAGCTTTAGTGCGTGCGCGGTATTTAACAGCTGGGCTTGCCAGGTTGACATTCATACGAAGTTCCAAGTATAGAAAACACTTCCTTCTGATTTTGTTGACCACTGTTGTTATTACCTATATATTTGCTTCCGCTTTAAGAGCCCATATGTAACGAGGAATTTGGAATGAAAAGAAAAATTTAATAAAGAAATGTCAATGTACTTAAATGATATTAAAAACATAGCATACTTCCATTATTATCAAATTTCCCTTTTGCATTTTTATATAACGTGGATAGTTTTTATACGTGTTAACATATGTACATATATGTACTATGAAATGATAAACAGTATATATGTATATATATGTTTTTAAAAAACTTTAATTAAGCACCAGCTTCAATCGTACAAATATATACATATGTTTAAGAAGGAAATGTGTACCTTTAGCGCATACAGGATGTTTGTTTGTGCTTGCTACTGTAAGTAAAACAAACTCCATGCATATGTCTTTGGTACAAATACTCTTTCTGAAGTCATAAGTACCTCCATGCGTACCTTATTGGTACAAATAATCTTTCTTAAGTCATCAATTTTTAATAAATTAATATATATTTAAAAACATGCTCAAATTTGCGAAATATATGACCCACACACCGGGCATAACTCAAATTGTATGTTTTGTTTCTATGCTTTTATTTTCGGAATTCATTTTAAGACTAAACATAACAATAACAGTTTTCTATATTAGCAATAGTTTTTATGGTTTTGTTTGCAATCTTACTGACAAGAATAGGTTGCCGGCCGAAGTTAATTTTTAAACTGCGTTAGTCCACACAAATTTCAGGCGTAAACATTTATTGTATTGGGTTGGTATAGTACTTTTAATTTTTTTTTAATGTAAATTGAAGTAACAATTATTGCACATTGTATTTGTTGTAAAGGGGAGTTTTAATTAATTGTTAGTATTCTGTCTACCTTTGCTGCAAACCTGGATCCTTCTCAGTAATAGTTATAGTTAACAGTTAAAGGTAACACGAAATATGTATATCGAATTTAAAACTAACAAATATGTTAATTTTGAATTCATTCGAATTTTTTTAAATAATAATAATAAACAAAAATAATAATTATATATTCAAATCAAATCTGTGTTTGTATGTATTACTGATATAACTGCTTGCTGTGTGACATACATAAGTATATGAATTTATATATATATTCTCAAACACTTTCTGGATACGTTTTTTTTGTAGAATAGGGAAGAACCTTGCACTTGGCAAGAAGAACAACATATTTATGTTAAGTGAGTATATTTAACAGGAGATTGTTCTTATTTATTGTTTTGTAACGTTGATTTTTATACATATATGCATATGATAAAAACTGTAGTACCACCTCTTTTCAATTTTGAAATCTCGAATTATTAAATAAAGAGTTGCTGGAGCTCTTTAATTTAATATTTTTGGAATTGGCTAAAAACGTTTTCACCTATTTAAAGGAAATAATTTGTTTTTTTTAATATTTGATTTTTTTAAGGTTTACTATTTTTGCGGCATTTTACTAATAGAAGGATTCAATATATTTAATAGAGCAACACTAACGTATAAAGGGAAACCACCAACATACATATTTATATCAGACATAAACGGATTTACTTTTGTAGTTATTATTAGGTTCCAAGAGTGACATATTTACTTTATCCTTGGAAACCTTTGTTTAAAATAATTTGTTGAAAATACATATTTATTTTGAAATTAACAAAATTGTTATACGTTTTTGATTTAATACTACTGGATTATAGAGGACCTCAATAGAACATAAATGTTGAAGGAAGGTAGCACTACAATTCTTTTAAATAAGGCTGTGTTTTTTAGTTTGAGATTAATTTATTTTGGTTTTGAACTTGGGTTGCTAATATAATAATTTTTCAAAGGCTATTTAATCCCTTTAAATTTGTTTAAGCATAATCCTCGAATCAGAATTTGTATATGTATATATGTAAGTTCTTTTTTGTAATATGTATGTATGTGTATATATGCCGGTTTTGTATTATTTCACTATTACTTGAGCGCGCCCATATTACAGTGCTCACTTCGTTAGTATCGGTGTGCTGTATGTGTATATTTTGGTATATACATATGTATATATTCTAGGTGTACACTATATATTTCAGACATTGCTTGTTTCGTGCAATGTTAACCCACCAGCTTCAACGTCACTATTCTGGGATGTAAAGTTTGATTTAAATTGCCATAGCATAAAATGAAATATCATTTTGAATCCATAATGCTAGCCCTTTCTGATGCTTTATTCTAAGCAATATAAACTAATATGTTCCATACAAAAAATGTTTTAAGTTACCCAGAAAGAGTTATTGAAACCTTCGAAATAATAGTTTTGTAATGACGAACCGTGTATTATATCAGATTGAAAATTCCATAAAACTGGAACGGGAAAGGGCTTGTTCTGAACATAAATTACAGCACGAATTGACATGAATAGTTTACTCTGCGTTAAATAGAATAATTAATATTTTATATCTGCATCTTATTTACAATAAAAAATTGACACTATTAATTGCCATCGTTATACATTTCTTAGAATTTATATCAAAATCAAGTTTGAGTTTTTTACTTGTTATTCTTGAATCATGAAATGTTAATACTTTTTTTAATATGATAAAAAAAAACATAAATTCTTGATACAAAAAATGCAACAAAATTCGTTGTCCTTGTTCCACAGTTTATAACTTTGCATATCTGGTCAATTTTAAAATTTTCGTTTGCTTTATCAAAACTGAGACCGGGAAATATTTCTACGACCGCGTATGTCATAGTTAATAAAACATTTTACAATAAACCGTAAAATTATGGTTTGTAATTAATTAAACTCTTAGAATGCGACTTTTCAAAAGTATATACAAACAACTTAAAAATAGCAAAACTATTTGATTGTGATATAGGGCATTTTACATTGCTATATTTAATCGTTAGCAACAATATCATATTTTTAATGTTTTATTGTTCTTAATTACATACATTTGTCTCCCTATCTACAGTGGCTACACTTGCTCTAGGTTTACTTTTCTTTTATGTATGCAATTCTCTCTGAATTGGGAAACTTTTTCCTTATCTTATACGTAATTACTTACCACCTTTTATTGAAAACATTTGTAAATTCATCTTTATTTTAGTAAGACGAGAATGCTTCATTATGAAACGATACGTTTTTTTTAAAATATATTCCATAAAAATTAAAAAATGTTTGAAACAAAATTTTATTAATGGGAAGAAATGGAAAATAGCAGATTAGGGATATTAACATTTTATGTTTGAGCATAATAGGATTAGTTTTAAATTAATAACAAAACTATAGTTTTTTGAAGACAACTACGTTGACCAACGCTAACGAAAAATGCTTATTAATTAAGCTTACTTCAAATTAAAATTAAAATAAAGCCTAATCGATCTAGTCATGAGAGCCTATCTGTTTGAACGCTGAGATCGCGGGAGCTATCAGAGTCAGATAGTTAAGACTAACTCCACGTCTGTGGAATGTGAAATATTCCAAATAGAACAAAATAGTTTCTCAATTTAGAGAGAATCACCGTTGTTAGTTACCTAAGTATTATATAAATACGTATTACATAATATTGTAATATTGTATTCATGTACATTCATATAATTTATCTTTTTGGTTTGGTGCAATGTAAAAATCCATGTAAAACGCCATTAAGGTATTATTTTTTCCTCTAATTATGGTTTTGTAAATGTTACTCATAATCATTGTGTCTGGTTTGGTTTTGTTGGTTTTAGCTGCGGTTATGAACAACTCTACATGTACGTTTATATATAAACAATACGTAGTGCTGCTAATGAAAATATACGTGCTTTGCTGACATTCTGAGTTTTTAGTAAGTACCTGAAATGGATCAGTCTGGTTAAAGAGGGGACAAACGATAGTACCCATAGAGCATACTCACTGAGACATTCGGGTGGGTTCATGTAGCCGAAGACATTTAATTCATAGAGCGACGCCAGGGTAATAAAGAACAAGTACCAAATCATCAAGATAATTCCCAGTCTCTTGTCCAGCTTCCACCCATTTAGGTGCGTCGAAAGGATTAAGAAGACGACGGTGGAGAAGAGTGACAGAGTAGAGTAGGCTAGTCCTGATATCGATATAGGGAAGAAAGCCAGAAGGAGTAAGGGAGAAAGAGAACTGAGATATTAAACTTTAAAAAGCACATCGTGTGCTGCTATTTTAGCTATGGGAATGACTAGGACACTCATGCCAGACATACCAAAAGTTGAACATAGATCGAGTATTACAAGGTAGACAAAAACTCAAGCAGGTAGGTGAATATCTGGAATAGTACATACCCTTGGAAATTACGTTGACGTGGGAGCCGGGCTTTATGATAGCCGTTTGTATGAACCAGGGAAGACCTAAGCACACTAGGATATCAAAGACATTGGAACCAATTGCATTCGAAACGGCCATATCGCCGAAACCTTCTTTGATAACGGCTATTGAGCTTAGGGCATCCGGGACAGACACGCCAGCGGCCACAAACGTTAGACCCATCACGGTGTCCGGGATGGCCAGCGTGGACCCTATCACGGTAATCATCCACACCATAAAGTAGGAGTAGAATGATATCCATACCATTGACATCAGGAATGTGAACGGGTACCAGTTGCGATACTGCTCCTGTCGGCAGTCAGGCATAGTTTTCTTGCAGAGGAAGTGGATAGGGTAGACCACGTACCAAGAAATTACAGCTGGCAGCCCACCTTCCGTGGGCCTGATTAGGGGATCACGGCGTTGCTCTCGCTGCTTGTCTGTCGACTTATAGTAGTCAGATGACTGAGTGGACACCACCTGGCCACCACTTTTGGGAACGACCGCAGCCGCTTCGCCAGTGATCACAGACTCGGGATGGTCGGCGTTGTAGCCCATGTTCTCCTGCCCACTTTGGCCTATCCCCCAATCGTCAAGTGGCGGGGGATTGGTGACTTGGTTTGACTGGCCGTCCTCTCCCCAGGCAGCGTTCGGGTCCCAGCTCGCATTGGGATCGCTGTAGTTCTGGTAGTCGTTTTGTGGATCTGCTTGTCTGGTATCGATGTTTTTTGGGACTTGTTGTTCCTTTGCCTGGGTAGCACTTTCTTGTGTGTAGGAGCTTTCCGGCACGTTCTTGTAAGTGACCAGAGCCGATTGTTCTTCCTTGCTGGGCAGCTTAAAGGGAAGGTTAAGACCCAGTGCCCATCGTTCTAGTTCAGTGTTGAAGTGGAGAGCTACGCAGTATCCTACATAGCAAAGAAGCATAACCACGGACTCAAACTGAAAGAATAGAGAAGGGTAGTACGAAAATGGTTTATTTATCCTCTAAACTTACGCAAGATATGACGTCGTTGAAGATAATTATCAGCATAACCAGAATGGAGACGCAGTAGAAAAAACAGTCCCGCACGAGGGGCCACCAGTTCAGCTGGCAAACGGTGCCCGAGCACAGAGCGCAGACGGATATCACGAACATGATATTAAATACAGCTGAGCCGATGACCCCACTTATACCGATGTCGTCCTTGGCAAAGAACACTCCTATTACAACAGTCGCTAACTCAGGTGCCGAGCTCCCGGCAGCCATAAACGTGGCTCCCGCCACATCTGGCGAAAGCTTTAACTCTATAAATTAATCATAATGAATAGTACTAATTGACAGCCCCAGTTTTTTATTTTAAAATGTATAAATATATATAACAACTATTGCGATTCTGATTAGATTTCTCAATGACCTTTTCAGTACCATCAGTATTGACAATAGTTACAAAAAAGGATGCTTGCCTTGGAAAGCAGAAGTATTAATATCCTTACAGTAAAACCTACCCTCTTTCGACCCTATGAAGATACAAATGGTAAATGGATCCTGATCATCAATAGCCAAAATCTCGATCACGATCAATATATAATGTTATCGTCGTGATCGTGATCGAGCCATTTGTTGGTATTTGTGAACTGGTGGTAAGCTCATTGACTATTTAAAACCGCATTAATCTCATAATAATTTTGAAGTATTTCCACGGCGCCAGACGACGAAAGATTAAAGATAACGCGACAGATCGCCACGAGCTGCACCAAATCACCCTCTGTATGATTGTCAGCAGCTTTTCGATGAAAATGCGCTGCGGAGGCCATTCTTTAATGAAGATGAAATTGTTGTAGAACAGACGCCTCACTTCATTCTTCCTACTCACAATTGTGAGTAGTAAAAATATTCTATTATAGGGGGCAAATAGGCTACTCAACTTGCAAGATAATTATACCCGTTACTCATAGAGTAAAAGAGTATACTAGATTCGTTGAAAAGTACGTAACAGATAGAAGGAAGCGTTTCCGAGTCTATAAAGTATATATTATATATTCTTGATAAGGATCAATAGCGAAGGCGATAGAGCCATGCCCGTCTGTCCGTCTGTCCGTCCGTGTGAACGCTGAGATCTCAGGAACTATAACAGATATAAAGTTGAGATTAAGAATGAAGATTCTTGAGGTCCCTGGACAGCGCAAGTTTATTTCGGCATCCTTCCACGCCCACTCTAATGCCCACAAATCTCGAAAAATTAAAATCGCTGAAATCTCAGAAACTATTAGAGCTAGAAAGTTAAAATTCAGTATCTATAATCTTTGGATGTCAGCGCATCTTGAAGTGGTATTATCCGGCCACACCCACCCATACGCCCACCAAGCTCAAAAGACGGTTTTCGCATTTTTAAGAAAACCTGATATCTCGGTAACTATAAGTGTTAGAACATTCGGATTAAGCATGTATGTTTTTATGATGCCCCAAAAGCGAATTGTGTTTTTTCCATCTAGCCACGCTCACCATAACGCCTACAAAACGCGAAAAACCAAAAATTCAAAAATCTCGGAAACTATAAGAGCTAGAAAGTTAGGCTTAGGAATATGTATTTTAGAGATGACACTGCAACTTGCCACGAGTTTTCATCCGGCCAACGCCCACAAACCGCGGAAAACTGTGGCGCCTATAATAATATTATGAATGCCTTCGATTGACCTTGTATAACTTATTTTCGTTAATGTCTATCGATTTACCAAAGATTTTTCAAATCGGAATATTATTTCGCTACTTGGGAATTTCCATTAGCAAAATGAATATTTTAAAATTGTGTAAAACAGTAACGGGTATCTTATAGTCGCGGCACTCGACTATAGCGTTTCCTCTTTTATTGCAGTCAATGAAACTAAAAATTGTTTTTATATTTGCTTAGACTAGATATGTACCTCCGGTATGTAAATATGTCAAGCAAAAAAGTAATACATATTTTCGAATTTTATCAAGACCTGCTCCTTGACCGTTAAGTATGATATGATATTTATCCGACTTTCATAATTCTTAAAAATAACTTTAATCTTATATAAAAAGCTAAGTTCAAGTTTTTTGTTTAAAAATGACAAGGAAGCTTAAGATATCAATCTGGCTTATTCTGAAAACATTAAAACCAAGATCACTTTGAAAATTGCTTTTTGTTTTGTACAGACGGACATAGATATATGACTCGGGCTATTGATGCTGCAATAAATTTAAATACTGAATATTAATACCGAAATCATTCTGGGGTTTAAGAGAATAGCCCTGGAAATGTCTGTGAAACAGGGTTTTAAGCTCACCCTCGCAGAGGCGATCCAGACTGGCCACAAAGTACTCATCGCATACGATTGCCAGGCCAAAGAAGGTGAAGACGGCAACCAAAATGTGCAAGATGAGACCACCGTGTTGCCGCGCCCACTTGTTCATCAGCGGTTGCGGAAACTGTTCGATCGCTGGGGGGGTGCAGTTCTCCCGCTTCGGGCGCCAAGTTGGTATAGCACCATGGATGGGAGTGGATTGTGTAGACGCCTGTCGGTAACGAAGTGGGTCTTGAGTGATTTAGAAATTTGTGAATTTAATACTTACCTCAAACGCAGGAGTGGTGTTCAGGACAGAGTTTTCCTGTGTGTTGCCTTCTACTGCATCCACTTCGTTAGTCTCCACGTCGCCAGCGTCTTCGGCCAGACTGCCTACATCCAGTGGCAGGGGCTGTCCTTCTTTGGAGTCTCCTTTGGCGGAGTAGATGCTCACGCAGTAGTAGATTAGGAACAATAGTCCCATGTTCCACATGCGGGCGCGGCGCGATCGACGACGTACAATCTGAAAAATAGAGGTTTAAATAAATGGTTATACTAAACGGATCAGTTATTCTGCAAAGTCAATGTGCAAATTATCTTAGCTCGTGTCTCCAGCGCAGATAGCTTATATTAAAGAAATATGTCAGCATCTTAATATTAAAACTAAAAAACGCTATATTCTGTGGTCCCGTCAATCAGATACCCGTTCCTGTGTTATCCGAATTTAAATAATGATTTTACTAACAAAAATTGACGCCGTGTAAAATTGTACTATTAATGTAAATGAAGGTGATGTCTTTGATGTCTTTCTTGATACAAAGACGACATAATAATAAGATGCCATGATCACTCTCGCAATTTTCTAGAAGAGCAAGAACAAGCAACACAATACAAGATATTTTGCTTTCGATTGACCGATGGTGCGGCTTTAAACACACTGAGGCTTTACCTGCAACATGAAATTTGACACCAGCTTAAGGTGCGCACAGTCTGCAGCTAGCAAACCAAAAAAAGTCATACAAGTATTTACTTAAAGTTCAATGGTTGATTGTATTTTTCATAGGGTAAACGAAAGGAACATGGAAAAGCGCTCAACTATGGTTACCTATGTTATTTTAACTATTGTTAACAGAAGCTATGAGTTTGAGAAAACTATAACACCGGTTGTGCAGACCGGTTAATTGACAAATGTTCTTTACGGGATCTTGTACGTTGTGACGAAGTACAATGGGAGATTTTGCGTTGGTGTTTACTTCCATATAAACATGTTGCCCTTGGTAAAAAAAATCGGAACTACTCAAAAAGTATTGTCTGAATAATATACAAAATAAATTGTTTTGGAAGAATGAGGTCATTGTGAAATCATTTAGAATTTAAAACCCGTTACTCGTAGAGTAAAATGGTATAAACAATAATAGATTCGTTAATAAATATGTAACAGGTAGAAGGAATAGTTTCCGACCCTATAAAGTATATATATTCTTGATAAGAATCAATAGTGAAGTCGATTGAGTCATGTCAGTCCTTCCGTCTGTCCGTATGAACGCGGAGATCCCAGGAACTATAAGAGATTCAAAGTTGAGAATATGCATGAAGATTCTTGAGGTCCATACGCAGCGCAAGTTTATTTCAGCATCCTGCAATGCCCACTCTAACTCCCACCAAGCTCCAAATATAAGTGATAGAGAGTTCCGATTAAGCTATAGGTTTTTATGATGCCTCCAATGCGAATTGGTTTTTTCCTATCTAGCCACGCCCACCCTAACGCCCACAAAATCCGGAAAACCAAAAATGAAAAAACTTTAAGAGCTAGAGATTAGAGATGCTACTCCAACTCGACACGAGCTTAATGTATGTTATAAGGCCGCACTTGGGCAGTGACGTCACTATCAGTTACTCAACATGCTTTTTCTAACAATAGGTGGCGCTTTGTGAATTTCCATTAGAATAATTAATATGTTAAAATTGTGTAAAACAATAACTCGACTATAGCGTTTAACCTTGTTTAAACTTAAACTTGCTTCTATTAAAAATTTAAAGATATTAAAAGCACATATTTTAAAATTAGTTTTAACGACTTGTTGAGGTCGTGTGCCTAAGCTACCAATTACAAATTCCTACAAATTCCAAATTCCAACAAAAATTCCTTATTTGAAGTGTAGTGTTTTTAGATTGAGTTGCAAAATCTTCAAAATATGAATTATTTATCCCAAATTTAGGGCTTTTATAGTTCCTGATACTTTCACTCTTCTGTCCAACCGATTTTCCTATCACGTTTGTTTTAGTACAATCTCTTTGGCACAGTGCACTAGTATACTAAGGTGAGGAACAGTCCCAGATCCATTATTTATCATGCAACACCATAAGAATTATATTGCTTGGAGCAACAGGAGTGTCCATGCTTCGTTTTGCACAATTTTTCACGACAATGTGGTTGAGACTGCCGCTGATTTGATAACATCCCAAATATGAAGTAATTGCTATAGCGTTGGGGGCTCTCTCTTCCTCTCTCTAAAGAGAGTTAGTGATGAGAGCAAGTGGGGACTTTTCAACTAAATACGAACGGCCATAGGATATATAGCAAAAGCATCGTTATGAGTGCGGAGCGGGATGTAAAGACCACGGCGGCGTCTGTCTGACAGAGTGACTAACAAAACCAAAAACATCACACCACCGTAAGCGTAAACCCAGTGCCTCCCTTTTGGGCCACTCGGTCATGCCGCAAAATATCGATTTACAGTAAGGCCCCCTCCTTCGTCGACGCCACCGCCTTTGCATTCCTCTCCCTCATTCTCAAGCGCCGTTGGGTAAGGTTGCAAGAGCGGGATAGCGTACGGTTTTCGCTTGACTTTTGTCGTTAGTTCCTGTTGTTGTTACTGATGATGCTGTTGTTGCCATATCTTGGGGTAGAAATGGAAAGGGGCTTGATGGGTATGGGTAAGGGATATTGGGTACGGGTTAGTGAGATTTCACGATGACGGCGTCATCTTATAAAAATAAATAGCTATGCAAACTAAATAGACGAGGAGAAAGTAGCGGTTGTAGAGCAGAGAGTGGTGGTTTTGTGGGTCGGTGACTTGGTGTCGCAGTGGCTCGGCTTACATCATACACGCTCATATTTTCTTTCAGCGACGCAAAACAATGGAACATGAAAAAGCAAAGCGCTTCTTTTGTGCTTTTTTTGATTTGAGCCTTATTCTCCAAAAAAAAAAAAAGAATGCATGCTAACAATTGACGTGCAATTTGCATTAAGCTAAAGGATGGGATTAACAAGGCTCAGCGTTTTAGGATTGCACCTTGCGGGCCATTTCATAATCACTTTTTACCATTTTCACTAATGTCTGGTGGTGCGACGGAGGTTCACTCTCTATGGCTTACGGGTCTTATGGACCCGTTAATTACAGGCGGCTGTTGGATTTTAGCGGAAAACAGATACAGAAGAAATCGTTGCCTTGGAAAACATGTGAGGAACTAGAGAAAAAGATGAGTTCACTTGGCCAGCTTTACTAATCCATAGAGGCCTTCATCAAAGGCTCGATTTGCTATGATTTCGAAATTTGACTAGCAGATCATTTTACAAATGGCTCTTAGTCGTTTTCCTACTCCGTACGCGCGTGGGTTAGATTGTGCCGTTCGTATCGAGCACTTCGCGAGACCGAGCCGAGCTAGCTTGGTTTTCCTCCGATGACGTCTGAGCGCGGACTAATGCAGCGGCGTCGCGTCTGGCGCACAACTTCGCACGGATGGAGCGTACATTACGTTGGGAGAACCCACCACAGCCGAACGCTTCGGCCGGAAATGTGATAGTGCGACGCCTGGGAAAATGTTATGGTACTAGTGTTCATGCGAACGGCAGGGTAAGTGCGTGGGGGCAGAAAGAAGGTCGGCCCGCTTGTCCAACAGCGCCATCTATGGACCGCTTTTTGAGGCACAGTTCGAATTCGTAAAATTTGTAAAACTTTAAATGGTGGAGAGCTTTCACGAACAAGCAGGTGGTAGTGACATTGACCCATTCAGACGGTATGATAATGAGCAAGTATATGTAGCATATACGAAGATTGCATTGGGAATAATAATAAAACTGTGCCCAATCTATAAGTCACGCCTTTAAATCCTATTCTTTTAAATCAATTTTCTAGACTTTAATGTATTCACCTCCTGATAAAATGCACCTAAATTCTCAAAACATGCAAAAAGGTCCATTTTCACTATAGCCATCAGCGACTTCTTCGATTCAGTTTTTATTTCCTTAATCGACTTGAAACGCATTCCTCGAAGTGGTCTTTTGAGTTTTGGGAATAGCCACGCACAGAGCAAATTACGCCGAATTGATTACGAATTATGTATGTACAAGTGCAGTTGCGACGCAAAAACCAAAAATTGCTGGCTTATATGATAACTCTCAAATAATATTTTTTATCAGCAGTTTGGTGAGGTGGTAAGAATGCACTAATAGGAAAAAACTGCCATAATGACCATCATTTTGATCGACTTTTACGCGCTCTTGTCGGTCTGGCCTCGCCTTAAGCAAGCATCAATCTAAGTCTCGTAACCCGCAACACTGCATTTGAGCTTGTCTTGACAGTCAAAAAGCAGAAAGCAAGAAATTGATCGTTTTCGATACCCAAATCGAAAATTGAACTTTTGGTCGATCAGTAATTAAAAGCGAAAATATATTACTTATAATGACATTAACAGGAAATTACAACCGAGAGTCTTCGATGTGACTTCAAAATATTAGCTGTTACAAATAATAAGTTAAGTAGAATCTGCTGCACGAAATAAGCTACGGCATGGAAAAGCCTGAAAATGTTTTTTAATAAATTAATTAATTTATTTTTATTTTATGATTATGAAAATCGCTTCACTTTATTAAACATCTTAATATTCCCAGTTAAAAAGAACTTCGTTTAAATTTGTTTATTTATTTTTAATTTAGCAGAAATATGCTGCGGGCCACTTTATGAAGTTAACAATTCTAAATTAGACTTGATTAATCCACTTTCGTCTCAATTATTTGTAGTTCCTAAGATCTCCACGTTCCTACAAAAAGGGTTAGAGTAACCGTAGCAGGAAAATTAAACCACCTTGAGCAATGCAGCCTAATCAAGAAAGTACCTGCTGAATCTCAGAATTCTAGTTCCTATAGAGGGTGTGGCCATATGCGGAATGGAATCTGCATGCTTAATACCGAACCTTCTATACTTAAAATTTCAGGTGCGTCCTCTTCCTACAGATGATTGGTGTGCGTAAGAGTGATCGTATCAGGATACTACCTTGAGGTGATCTGGTTTTATCTCTAAACTTTTTATATCTGAATTTTTTATGTCTTATAGACCAGCGTTAATACAAACAGACGGAAAGGCGGACAAACAGATTTGGCTAAATTGAATTGGCTATTGATCCTCAGCAAAAATATACATTTTTTTACGCACGCAAATTATTCGTACACTTCTCATTCTTGACTTCTATTTCTGAATTCAACGGCAATCCGCGATTCTTTTTATACCCGTTACTCGTAGAGTAAAAGGGTATACTAGATTCGTTGAAAAATATATAACAGATAGAAGGAAGCGTTTGCGACCCTATAAAGTATATATTATCTTGATCAGGATCAACAGCGAAGTCGAATGAGTCCACTTAATTCGCCAACTTTTCGTGCAAAAGTTTCACTCGTTGGTAAGAAATCTATTTTTAAGCTGTTTGTGTCTGTTGGCTATTTTGTGGGTTAAGGTTAACTATATTATGAAAATTGAATGCTTTGGATTTTACGATATTTTGAAATTTTTTTCCAATTTTGTTGTTCCTTTTAATGGTATTTCATCTTGGTCAATAAATAAATAAAATTATTTACTTAAAAATAGTTTGACTAAAAAATTTTTGTTAAATCGATTGTATTAGAAAAGAATATTTTTCAAGGTAAAACCCAAACACAATTATTAATGTTTAATGTATATGCCACAGTTGTTCATGGTTATGGGGTGAAAGAGTGGGCGGGGCGGAGCAATTTAAAAAAATATATTTTAAAAACAGACGATCCATCTACGCCACTATAAATATTATGGACTATAACTTCTTTGAAGTGGCTTGGTTAACTTTAAATAAATATTAGCAAAAGCTGCGCAAGCAACCACTTAGTTCTTACCGATCCTGAGAGCTCAGCACATAAAAAGATCTACTTAGCTAGTGTTCCTTCTTAAGAGTTTAACATTTAAACGGAAAGGCTGGTTTCCAACTTTACAATATGGCCTTCACTTAAGGTGGGGAGGTGGTTGATAATATAAAAATCTTCTCGATGAGATCTACGGAACCCCTGGTAAACCGGCAATTGCATTCAAATTCAACTCGGAACTGAATGTCATCCATATGGGCCAGAATCCTCGTGTCGGGACATGGCGTTGCATAGCTCCAAAGGTCTTAAGTCAGCCACCGGATCCCAAGCAGTTCGAGTAGTTTAAGCGGGTGAAGATGTATTCAATAGTTCTAATCCTACGGGAGATGGGCTGTTGCTGTTACACTTCGGGAACCAAGACAACGACCTTCTAGGATTACTCCGATGTTGTGACCTCGGATAGAGCTGTAAACAATTCGATTTTTAAATCGATTTAATCGATCTTTTTAGATAAGCGAAAAAATCAATTCTTTTTTAGGGAATCGATGCATCGACAAATTTGCTCATCTAAAAAAAAAATTAAGTAAGCGAAAATAGTATTTTAAAGTAATATAACTCAAGTAAACTAATAAATATTAATCACTTCCAGAATCAGTGTGTGTTGGTGTTGAGGAAAAAAAAGAGAACTTGATAACTATGTTCGTTTTCCAAATAAATAATGTAGATTGTTGTCCGCTCTGGATGCATAGTCACCGACCGCATAGCATCCTTGAAACCCAAAAACGTAGACATGCCTGTATTTACAAAAAAAAGCCCATTGTTAAAAAAAAAAACATTAAAACAAACAAATCAAACAAATTTTTTAATTTTTTAATTTTACTTTTGTTTGGAACTGTCAATTTGGTCTTTTCCTTAAAACTTTTTAAGTGAAATGTTCCTTTTTTATAAATTTTTTTTTCGTTTTCGGTCTTAAATCGATTTAACCGATTCTTTGAAGAATTTAAACGAAAAGGATCGATTCTCAAAAAGTAGAATTGGTTACAGCTCTACCCTCGGATCTTACGTTCGGGGACATGCACGCCTATAACATCACGCTGGCTGGAAGTAGAGCTGTAAACAATGGACAGCTTTGAGACGATTTCTCATGGAAGAAACTAACTTTTTAATGGATTCCACTGGAATTTTTGGCCATTCTTCCATAGGAACAGTATTCCGATCATTTTTGGTCGAAATCTTCTTCTTGTTTACAGCGACTTCCAACATTCCCCATAAATTTTCGATCACAAGTAAATCTAGATACTGTACTGGCGTTATATCGACACGAGGGCAACTCCTGATAAGACAGGACTTCACTTTTCCTGTTGAATGCTGCGGATGGTTGACCTGGTAAAATCGAAAACGATCGTGTATGCTCAGTTTTTTAGCAGTTTGCAGTAGGTTTTCCTGTAAAATATTGAGGTACATTTTGGCGTCCATAATCACATAAATGAAAATGAGGTTGCCCCCGCCAGTGGCTGCTATACAGGCCCAAACCATGACGTGTCCCCCGACATGTTTGACCATATATTTTAGGTGCTTAATTTCCAACTCTGTATTTGGTCGCCGCCACACAAATTGTCGTCTATCTGAACCAAAAATGTTATCTTTAGCAAAAAATATTGTCTTTAGCAAATATAACGTCATCCCAGAATGAAATCGGTAAAAGTATGTGCTCCTTTTTAAACAGCCAAGCAGCAAATTTATTTTATTAAGTAAGTTTTTTTTATGATTATGGAAATCGTTTAAGTTTAATAACATGTTAATATACCCTATTAAATTTTTTTGATATCTTTATAAGTTTAGGAGGAATAACGACTCAAACTTTTGTTAGGTAATTGCACGAAATAAGCTGCGAGCCACTGCACTATGTGGAATTTGACCCGTTTTTGTGGCCAAAATTAATATTTTTAAAATTAACAAGATTTTCCACTACAGGTTTCTTGTATAATGATGGTTATGACTAAAGGAAGATATTTTTGAAAAGTGGGCGTGGCAACGCCCCCCTCCGCCCACAAAAGTTTAATATTTAGCGCATGTTAGAGACCCCAATTTTGGAACACAGGATGAATGTCCGATTTCAATTGTGTCCTGCAAATTTGGTCCAGATCGGATAATAAATTTAGAAGTTATTAAAAAAGAAATTTTTTTGGTAGTATTATTCTAGTTATTCATTTTCAACTGCATCATTTTCATCAATTTCATTATTATTATATAAAAAAAGTATGTTTTTTTGTATATTTTCAAAAAATGAGTTTTGGCCACAAAAACGGGTCAAATTCCACATAGTGCACTGTATGCATATAGATCTGGAAGTTGCTTATTCGAAAAAGTGCTCTTGTTTTGTGTAGTTAGCAAATGAGTTCATAGATCGGTAACGATAGAGATATACAGTATATAAATTATATATTATATATCGTTATAAGCATTTCTGTAAATACTATATACATATGCATGTATATGTGGCCGTTTTAATTATCTAGGAGAGTTCTAATAAAGTTACCTTGTTTAAGCTAGATTTGACAGAATAGTGTGTTGGGTCAAAAATAAACTAAAAAAAAACTAGATATATGTATGTTTGGTAGTAAAGCGTTTAGGTAATTTATTCAAAAATTAAGAAATAAAAATAAAAAATATAGCTACAGTTCTTTAAATCAACAGAAACGGCTTTGATATCTGAAATTTGTTGAATATTATTTATTTGAGCCAAACCCCCTTGCCCATCCCCCGACAAGCGTCAAGTACTATGGCAAACAACAATCAAACGATGTCTGTCTGCACATCAATTGAAGTGCCGCAGAGGACAGCCATTGTTTGGATTTTGCCACATTATCCTTTAGGTTGTGGCTGGGCGACTCCAACAGAATCTTTGCTCAGCAAAGTGATATGCCGCATCCTTTGATCGGCCCGACATCCTTGCCTTCTCCTTGCGAAAACAAAGTTATTTATAGGATGTCTCTGGATCGTCACCTACAAAAAGTCCATTAGAGTAACGATTTTACCTGTTGACACCTTACAATTCCTCCAACTAATAGGAGCAGTCAAGGTAGTTTTGAGCTCATCCAATAAATATGACGGCTTCTCAATTGTGGTAGGTTCTTTGGCTCAATTACTAGTCGATGGAAGACTCACTGTCTGCAGAGCTCGGGAAATATTCGGATTTCCAAGAAAGAACAGAGGTTTCCTTTTTGGAAGACAACGCGGAAAAATCACATTAATTTCATTCACAACAAGATGAAACGCTATAGTCGAGTGCCGCAACTATACGATACCCGTTACTGTTTTATACAATTTTAAAATATTTATTTTGCTAGTGGAAATTACCCAAACGCAACCTATTGTCGGAGAAAGCATGTCGAGTAACTGATAGTGACGTCACTGCCCATGTGAGGCCTTATAACCTAAATTTATTCATAAGTAGCGAAACAATGTTCCGATTTGAAAAATCTTTGGTAAATCGATAGATATAAATAGAAATAAGTTATGCAACGTCAAACGAGGGCTTTCATAATATTATTATAGACGCCACAGTGTTCCGCGGTTTGTAGGCGTTAGAGTGGTTGTGGCCGAATAAAAACTCGTGGGAAGTTGCAGTGGCATCACTTAAATACGTATTCTTATGCCTAATCTTCTAGCTCTTTTAGTTCCCGAGATTTTTGCATTGTTGGCTGTTCAGGTTTTGTGGGCGTTAGTGTGGGCGTGGCTTGATCGGAAAAAAAACAATTCTCATTTGGGGCATCATAAAAATCGACATGTTTAATCCGAACTTTCTGTCACTTATAGTTACCGAGATATTAGGTTTTCTTGAAAATGCGAAAAACGTCTTTTGAGCCTTGTTGGCGTATGGGTGGGTGTGGCCAGATAATAGTACCACTAAAAGATGGGCTGACATCCAAAGTTTATACATACTGAATTTCAACTTTCTAGCTCTAATAGTTCCCGAGATTTTAGTTTTTCGCGATTTGTGAGCGTGGCAGGATGCTGAAATAAACTTGCGCTGTCCAGGGACCTCAAGAATCTTTATGCTTAATCTCAACTTTGTATCTGCTATAGTTCCTGAGATCTCAGCTTTCATACGGACGGACGGACAGACGGACATGGCTCAATCGACTTCGCTATTGATCCTGATCAAGAATATATATACTTTATAGGGTCGGAAACGCTTCCTTCTATCTGTTACATAATTTTCAACGAATCTAGTATACCCTTTTACTCTACGAGAAACGGGTATAAAAACTGAAATATTAAAGTCAATCAGATCATTATTAATGGTATTTGGTGATATATACTCTTATGATTTACATGTAAAAAGTTAATATACATTGTTATTAACAATTAATTACATACTATCTGGAAAACAGACGCCTTGAAACGGCATCTACATACATATGTACAGTGGATCGCAGCTTATTTCGTGCAGCTACCAAAAACAGTTTGAGCCGTTATTCCTGCCAAACTATAAAAGATATCAAAAAAATGTAAACGCAGTTTTTTAACAGGGAATACTAACATACTTATTAAACTAAAACGATTTTCATAATCATAACAAGAAAAAGCTTATGTAATAAAAACATAAAATTCAGCCTTTTTCATGCCAGAGCTTATTTGGTTCAGCAGACTCTACTTAAATTATTATTTGTAATTTAACACATACTATTTTGTATGTTATATTTTCTGGTTCAGGACAGCTTTGAGATGATTCCTCATGGAAGAAACTAACTTTTTGGTGGATGCCACTAGGATATTTGGCCATTCTTCCATAGGAACAGTATTCCCATCGTTTTTGGTCGAAATCTTCCTCTTCCTTACATTCTCGATCACTATTAAATCTACATACTGTACTGGCGTTATATCGACATGAGGGCAGCTACTGATAAGCCAGGACTTCACTTTTCCTACTGAATGCAGCGTATTTTGAACAGGTAAAATCGAAAACGATCGTGTATGCCCCGTTTTTCAGCAGGTTTTCCTGTAAAATGTTAAGGTACATTTTGGCATCCATGATCCCATCAATGAAAATGAGGTTGCCCGCGCCAGAGGCTGCCATACAGGCCCAAACCATGACGTGTCCCCCGCCATGTTTGACCATAGATTTGAGGTGCCTAATTTCCCACTCTGTATTTGGTCGCCGCCACAATTGAGTCCATCTGAACCAAAAATATTATATTTTGACTCTTTAGCAAATATAACGTCATCCCAGAATGAAATCGGTAAAAGTATGTGCTCCTTTTTAAAAAGCGAAGCAGCAAATTTATTTTATTAAATAAGTTTTTTTTTATGATTATAAAAATCGTTTAAGTTTAATAACATGTTAATATACCCTATTAAATTTTTTTGATATCTTTATTAGTTTAGGAGGGATAACGACTCAAACTTTTTTTGGTAGCTGCACGAAATAAGCTGCGGCTATGTTATGTGTTAGTAGCCCCTTATAGCGTTCGTTCTCGATTTAATTGTAAGGTTAAACCTATTCCAAGAAGTTACTACAAATCCAACCTTATTTTGGGACAAAAGTTAATATGCAATCGAGGGCGTCTAAAACGGTATACTGCAGATCTCTCGCCTGGTGTCATACTCGTACTTTACGGGTCGCACAGTTTCAAATTGAGTTTAAAATGAATTACAAATTCGTCGGCCAAAATGTGGCAGCTAATCGATTGCGCACGCTCAATTTAAGCGGCCCAGAAGCACGGCAAGAGGACAGGCTAGCCACATTGGCGACCACACCGCCACAGGACTCCTTGACTGCCGGAGCGCTGCAAGGGGTGTCACGTCATTGTTGAAGCTGATACAATTACCCGAGCGGTCATAATGGAGGAGTATAATCTGAGTTGACTCGTCTTTTGACGCAACTACCCGAAATTGGCTCGCTTGTCATTATTCATATCCCACTTTCTATACAAAGAAATCTGGGGAAGGTGTCAGCCCAAGGTGTCGTAGCGGTTACTTCCATTCTTGGTAGGGGAAAGACGTGCCGCTACTTTCCTTCTCCTGGATCCTTGTCTTCGGGTCCATTGTTCGTTTGTATTGTTGCTTTTTGCTTCATCGAGTGGCTGGGCCGTGGTTTATAGCGGAGATGAATGCCGAATAGGGGATGAGACAATACTTTGTATATGGCGACTCAATAAAACACTTATTGTGGACAAATTTCGACAGTTTTCTAGCGGTGTTTTCGTTTGTCTAGAATGTGTTCGATGTGTATGGCTGTGTTTCATCGGATTCAAAGGGAATGCTTGACTCTTAGCTAGAATCAATTTATTTTATGCGAAATAATCGTGTTGATGGCTTCGTTCTCGCCCCTTTTGCTCTTTCGGATACCCTTAGCTCCCTGCTACTATTTAGCTCTTATTCTCACTCCACTTACTGCGACATTTGGGTTTGGTTTCTGGCTGCGTCAACCCCCTAACAGCGATAGCCTGCAAACCTTCGGGCTGGATTCGGGCTCAGACTTGAAGCGACTAGGCGAAAAGAGGTGGAGGAAATTTTAATTTAGCCCATTTAGGTTTTGCGGTTTTCCACTCGGTCACATTACCTACTGATGCTTAATGATCTATTGGTTATATGGGGCGCAAAAATATAAGATTTCAAACCGATTTAAGTATTCTAGGTTAGTTACATAGTCTATAAGCGTTACTAAATATAATTTCGAGTTTGGGCAAATGCTGTAAATGTAATGTATCACTTTTCGTATTTTCGATTATTTATCATCATCATCATTTCGGATATCAAACAAACAGATTCATGAAAAGACTTTAACACGTGGTTTTTATTATCGGTATCAATCAATTTTTAAAATCCAGACTTTTTGTGGCCAAATAAGGTTTTTTATGTTTAACCACTCTATCAATCAAGCAAAAATCCAATGTTGTGCAATTTCAACAATTGCATGGCCTCCACACAGCATGGGTTTTGGCATCCGTAAAGTTGATCGAGAGGTCTTCCAAACGTCATGAGGGGATTTGCGCAAAATGCACCTACAAATCGTACACAATGAGTGAGGGCTTCATTTCAGCTTGGTTTCGAACTCTGTTCATCATTCATCCGACGCTATTCATAGAAATGCCATTCATTGACCAGGAGGGCGACTCTATCCTAGCACTTGACAGCTGACCAGGAACCGGAACCCTTAGGTAAACACGAATTTACCGGTTATTATTTGCACCTTTAAATCATAATTGCACTTTAGTTGACAGACGCATCACCCAGGCCCATTTGAATAGCCAATATCCTACTGTTTCTTTTACAGATCTGTGAGTTTTTTCACGGGGGTCAGTCGACCCAAATAGTATTGATAACTATGTGTGAAAAGGCTTTTCACACAACAGTGAACATTGGTCCTACGGTAGCATTGTGCGTATTCTGGCTAAATCTTTTCCCTTAAGAGACTCCTGCAGATTTCGATTTGCATTTGACTTCCTGGCTGTTGTGGGCGAGCCAAACCACTTATGAAATAGGGAGTTGCTATTCATCTTTAGTCCCTCAAATGCCTAGGCGGATCAATGTCCAAGCCGCTCCTAGATAGCTTATTTATTTCTATAACTCGGACCCATGAAACACAATTGTAACCTATTTACACTTCTTCCTTGATGCTTGCTTGTAAAAATATAAGAGTTGCAAAAGTATTACTTTTTCCGCAATAATCTGCAAAGCGTGTAATACGGCAAATTGAACAAGGTTGAATAGGAGTAAGGCTTTTAACTAATTCCAAGGAACGAAACTTAACACTTCTCAATTTATAATGTTTTGAAATTTAACTTTAAATTGTAGAAATTCAATTTGCATATTCATTTATTTCTAGATAAGTTTTACACGATTTACAAAAAATATATATTTCACGTTGTATACATATACGTATATAATTTTACTATCTTAGAAATTGTTCTTACAATTTTAAGCGTAATCATTTAATGTATTCTTTTGTCATCATATTGTATTTATGCACCTTCGATAAAGATTTAAAATGAATTTTGTAAATATATTGGAATGTTATAGATACTTCTCCATTGTTCATTAAAAAACCAATTTGCCAACTCACATAACAGTGCAGCTTGTTTATTTATATATATATACTATAATATACTATAATGCGAATGTATTAATCCTTGCTAAACTCTTTATGACGATGTAAAAAAACTTAAACTTAAAACTTAACTTAAACACAATCCGTGTTGTCACACACAGGTAACGAAATAAGGGGACAGACTGCGACTACAACTGTGAAATTGTTTGCTGTAAATATCTGTTAATAATGGAACGATCACTGGCTAAGGTCAACACTTGGCACACACTTCCAAAGGAGGCTGCAAGGCATTAATGCGTCTAAGGCCCATATGAATATTCAAATGGAAAACCATTGTCAACAAAGACTTGCTTTAGCCGTCCAGTTGTCATCGCATGAATGGTCGGCATTACAAGCGGATTATTGGATTTGAGGTTAAGTGCTTTTCCAGTGCCGCCAACTGAGTTTATAATTTTTTGTCGAAACTCTCTTTTAAATGTTTTGACTTGGCGGTCGACAAAAACGCACCCGGGAGGCGGAGCTATCTATGGACGCCATTGCTAGACCCAGCAGCTGTTCTTGCGCTCGCAGATGGCCTGTTTCTCATTCTTGGAGAGAAGTAAGCAATCTCATATTATTCAGCTACCAAGGCAGCCCCAAGAAAAATAGAGAGGACTAGACTGGCAGCGTACGCCACGGAGAAATCGAGGAATTGATACAATTGATCACATCAAAAGCGCGCGTACCCGTACCCTGAAAAATGGGAGGGGAAACGGTCTGCAGAGGGGTGGCTTTTGTGACGAGCCATTTAATGGACGGCATGGCCACTGCTCGGGCTTCTGTGGCATTGTGTCACGGGATTAATGCTCGTCGGTACTTGGTCGTATAGCTGTACGAGCCTTTTGTTGCCTATACTATATGCTGCGCCACCAACTCCACGAAAAGAGCAACCACGTTTACCACATAAGTGTTCGCCGCAGAATTAGTAGGGTGCATTCGGCTGAAAAACTAATTTGATTTATGTTTTCGTATTTCAATCTCCATGTTTTCCCAGTTGACACCCATAACAAGGCCGCAAGCTGTTTTCAAAACGCCCCGAAAAAAACCTGGAGTTAAGAGCTTCGAAAATAATTTTACCGCGATTTTCAAAAAGCTTTAACGATTCTTAGAAGTCTATTCCCACCGGATCGCTGAGGCCCAGGATGAATGCACAGTCAATGTGTATTTTTTTTAATCTATGCAATGCTATATCGGAAAAAACAATTCGGATTTGGGGCATCTTAAAAACCTACTTGCTTGATCCGAACTTTCTATCACTTAAAGTTACCAAGATATCAGCTTTTCTACAAAAAATGGTAATGGTATCACCATAAGATGCGCTGCCATCTCAGGATTATACATACTAAATTTCAAATTTCTATCTTTAATAGTTCTTGAGATTTCAGCTATTTTAGTTTTTGTTGGCGTTAGAGTGGTCGTGGCAGGATGCTGAATAAACCTGCGCTGCGTATGGACCTCCAGAATCTTAATGCTCAATCTCAACTTTGTATCTCTTAGAGTTCGTGAGATCTCAGCGTTCATACGGACAGACGGACATGGCTCAATCTTTTACTCTACGAATAACCGGTATAATAAATCTGATTTATAAATATTAAGGCTTTTTACGGGATTTGTGTTTTGTGTTCGAAAATTATTTCCTATATTTTTAAGGAACTTATATTGTTAATAAAACTTAAATAAATAAATCAATTTTATCCTTGAAAAACTAGCAATGGCCTTTAACTGGTAAACAACTTTCATTTGTATTTCTAAAATTGTTACATATAATTTAAGAGTCTTAAATGTACTAGAAATAATAAAATGTGGGAGATATTTCAATAATTCTAATACCAAACAGTTTTCCGTTAAATTCGGATATAATTTTATTGTAGAATAGATCCTGCTATTATTAAACCATTAAGAAATTTGTATCGTAACATAAATGTATCGTAAAGAAAAATAAATGACGTTCGTTAGCGAAATAAGAATTAATAAATGCTTTTTCAATGCTGACTACAATATAATAATAACGACAATATTCTTGGACTTTATTTTAGATGGGTTAGGGATTTAGGGAAATTATGTAAATTATTTTACCTATTCCTAATTACTTACAAAATCCACTCAGTTCGCCATGATGCCATATACCATGTATGTAGTTTCGTCTAACAAATAAGATTAGACACATGACCTATTAGTTTCTTTAAGCATTTGTTTAAAAACGTTAAGATTTGACCTTTAAGTAAAAAAAAAAAAAAACTTACAGCCAAAGGATGTGGGGCGGCTCTAAGAATTATAGGAGGCCACCTTAACTTCTGACTAAAAGGATAAAACCCCAATATAAAAATTTAAAATTTGAATTGTTTATTATAGTGGTTGGTGTCATCGAAAAAATATTCTTTAAGTTTTTGTATAACTTCTAAAAGGTTTCGATAATCGAAAAATTTGAAATTCGCGAAATTTGAAGAGTCACCTTACTTTTTGAACACACCTCGTATATTTTGGTTTGACCTTGTATAACTTATTTCTGTTAATATCTATCGATTTACCAAAGATTTTTCAAATCAGAACATTATTTCGCTATTTATGAAGAAATTTAAGTTATAAGGCCTCATATGGGCAGTGACGTCACTATCAGTTACTCAACATGCTTTCTCTGACAATAGGAAGCGCATGCGGAATTTCAACAAGCAAAATTAACAATTTAAAAATGTGTAAAACATTAACGGGTATCTTATAGTAGCGGCACTCGACTATAGCATTTCCTCTTGTTTTTCGTTCTATTTATTCTTTTTATATTGTAAAACTCGTTCGATCAATATAAATTGTATTTATGTTTATCAGAATATTTATCCTGTTATCATACCTTACATACTGAAATCTCTGAAATATAATCTTTCTTTCGCTTTAAAATAGATCCCGGGGCTTATCTGTATCTGCAAATGTTGTAGTGCACAGCGTCCCCTACGTCAACTGAAGTTTAGTTAGGATGGAAGTTTCCCTAATCATTCGTTGTCTAGGGTCTCTGTTTATCTTATATCAACAGTCAACGCATATGTGGAGTGGTCAAACTCATGCATAAACACATGTAAAATTTCCTAATTAATTTAAACATATATATATGTATATCTGTTTATAAATGTATACCCATCTGTTAGAGATCCGCCACTAGGCATTCCATGAATGAAATCATAGAGTGGTGTTAATATCTCATTATTTTATAACTTCCTTTCCATCTATTTATGAGTCCCGCATTGCCTTAGGTAGGTGCCAGCTCAAAACTAGTCGGTCTGTGAGACGATTGCGTGGAAATACCGGCGCTCATTACTTAAAGAATATACTGGGGAATTTCCCAGGTGGCTGCAAGCCCAAGTCCCAGCCTACGCAAATAAGCTCGTGGATTTTACAGCCTCACAACCCCTCAAAGCAACCCAGCCAACTACCTACTTGACAACGATGAGCCATTTATCCGTCCAGCCATCGATCCACCCAGATTGCAGGCAGCACTGCTCATGGCAATCCCAGTTTATGAATGAATCCATTAAATGACCTGAGCCGTGAATGAAGAGTTCTTCGCGGCCTGCATTTATGGCTGTACCAGCACCGTACTCTAAAATCTACCTAACCCACTAAAACCGTTTGCATTCATTAGCATTGAAGAGCGATAAAGTTGGACATAATCCAAGTGATTTCCCTTTTGTTTCAAATGACACGACAGAAGGCTTAAGGCGCTAGGACTGAAGTGCAGCTCTAAGGAAAGGAACTATCTTATAGGAAGTTGATAACGTATTGGTGAAAGAGCGCAGCAAGTAATGATAAATTGGTCAAGCAACATTCTCCTTGAGCTATGCACATTTTTAATTAATTGGATCGTAAGTTAATATACTAGATATATTAGATATCAATACAATACTAGATGTAAATTTACGGATCGGTTACCACAAATCATAGTTTAGAATATACATATATACATATATATATAAGACTCGTTTTTTTCTTTTATAAAACATCTGAAAGTTTAAAAACTCTATACAAGAATTGCAATAACTGAAAAATGAATTTGAAAATACGTTCAAACATATGTGAATCAAAGGATAACGCGATGTCCCATACTGATCAATTTAAAGATAATATATACAATTTTTTGTTAATATTTCATTGCTTATATACATACATATATACCTGAAGTCGCTATATACCTCGTAAACCAATTTAATTTTATTTTTAGGTGGTAAGTAAGAAATGTTGATGGTAAAATGTATAATAATGAATGGATAAATAGTTACCCTTCTGGTTAATTAATCGTATACAAAGAAAAATATTTGGTGACCAAACACTAAAACCTTTAGATAATTTTACTTACTTTAAAAATTATGCAAAAAGAAAACCGTACTTGAAATTATAAAAGCTGACAAAAAATATTTATAAATGTATGTACCTCCCTCATCCAATGTATTCTGTATCTACTTCTCTAATCCGCAGCCCTAACGCGAATAGGGCAAACGCCCACTGAAGGCAAAGATTTCGTTGCCCATCTCCCAAAGATGAAGCAAAGGCCAACTTTTATCCAAGGCGCTCTAGTGTCAGGCCTCCTGGCAATTGCGTTAGTACTGCTTGGATCCTTGGGCACGACTTTACATATCCCGGCTTGCTCTAACCCACCCTCGACGAAACGCTTAATTCAATAATAAATTGCCATAGAGTGCCGATGATAACTAAACCGCAGATAACCGAGTTGAACATTCGGCATCTGTATCTGTTTGGGTCCGGAGGGCAACACGATAAAACAGGGAATGGGTAAAGAGGGCAAAGCAAAATCCTAAACCATCGAACCGAAAGGCACTTGGGTCTTATAGGTGGGTAAGCGTAAAATTCATAATAATGAATGCTTTACTTCAAGTTCCGCCCAAAACTAAATTCACCCTGCTGGGATCGACCAGGGCAAATGCATATAAAATGGATATACACACAAGTGGTGGTTGGAGTGCCGAAAGCGCAAGTTATGAAAGCTGCCCGGCGCTTAACTTAAGCGTAGTATTCGATTTTGCCGACAGGGAAACTACACAGGACTATACATACACCGGACTCTTATGTACTTCTGCTGCGAGTGTGTGCGTGAGTGGGCCGCCATTGTTGCGCTGACGAAACGAAACTGATTCCAAAACCAAAACCCACCCTAGAACATCCCTCTCGCTCGCACATATTCAGACAAACAACAAATCGATGAATGAAGCGACCCTCAGTGTACTTGTGCGTGTGAGCGCAGGACGAGCGGGTGCGTATGTGTAGGTAGCGAAGGTAAGAAGAGTCCTCAGCTTAAATTAAGAGTCGACGGGGTAGAAGAGCTCAGTTCGATTTGAGATTTCGCACGCAGCGCACACATAGCAGTCGCCAGTCAAGTTACAAGCCCATTCCAAATCACAAGTGTTCCAATCATTGTCGCGAACAAGACTTTAGTCCTTTTAAAGAAACAAGGAAGATAGAAAATGTCGACTATTAACCTCCACCCACCACAAACATACTCGCGCCTGTTTCGTCCCTGGGATACGCAACGTCAGGTAGCGTCCTTAGCTCCCCGGTCGGTAAAGCAGGAGCCAGAGACCATCACCGTCAAAACGGAGCTGCCAAGTAACAGCTTTGGTCGGGACTGCGACAGGGACTTTTCATCCGCGTCCTCATCGTCCTCCTCGTCGAGCAACAGCAGCAAATCCTGCTATGAGGACGCAATAAATCACAGCAGCTACACTCGGACCTCCACCCCACTGTTGGATATCACTCCCCACCCCGTCTTCCCAAGCCCCCACCCTTCGGCTTCGGAAGCACCCACAGTCAGCTCCGTATCCTTGCCTCCACCGCAGCAGCATACTCCGTTCCTGCCGGCCCCAAGCGATCTGTACTACGCCGCCGCTGCAGTAGCTGCGTCCGCTGCCACCACTCCCACTGCTGTCACCGGCTTCGGCATGGATTCCTTTACGTTTGGCTTGATGGAGCAGGAGTATGCCCGCGTAATAGCGGAGGACGCACAACTGAAGACGCTGAACGCCCGCAAGCAACGCCCAAAGAAGTTCAAATGCCCACACTGTGACGTAGCCTTCTCCAATAACGGCCAGTTAAAAGGCCATATCCGCATTCACACCGGTAAGTCGATCATATGGGTTCCTTCAATGACAGCTAAACTCACAATTCGCCATTATTTCTTTCCAGGCGAACGCCCCTTCAAGTGCGACGTCGATACCTGCGGCAAGACATTCACGCGCAACGAGGAGTTAACGCGCCACAAGCGTATTCATACTGGACTGCGACCGTATCCGTGTAATGCCTGCGGGAAAAAGTTCGGGCGCCGGGATCACCTAAAGAAGCACATGAAGACGCACATGCCGCAAGAGCGTCAATTTGGCCCTGCCATTTTTGTGCCCATGTATCCTTACTTGTATGGTTATTAAAAGTTTCCCGAATTCCTAGCCTCCTCGCCACTCATTCGATCTATGAAGCGCTTGCACGCTTTAAACAAGCATATACGAAACCAACGAAATTAATGCCGGCCTATCTTGGACAGAACTACCTCAGCCGTACCTGGCGAAAAAGGCGCACTAAGCGAACTCATTTAAAGCTTACTGCCTTTGAGACCTCCGACGATATATGCAAATATTGAGATATTTATTTATTAGCGCATACTTACACTTCAAGATACGTCACAGAAATCACCAACATGTGTAAATACCTCCTTAAGTGATCCTTCATAATATGCTAAGCGATTAAGATATTTAAGAGATACCCGATTTGTATGTTCGCGTGCACACTATCTATACTAAAATTAAACTGATATTTTAACAGTTTTATAAGCTGAACGTGTTTATTAAATATATACAATTTATTACTATTGACTAGAGAATCCAAGTTAAATATTGAAAGTTGACTTGTATGAATTATGTATACACCAGAAAATACAAAAACTAAAAATATTAAATCTTGTTGTCACTTAAAAACTATGAATGTAAATTATATCTAAGAGGGGTCATCCCTTTGCAATTCTACAACCCAGTTAATGCATTAGTTGCATTATTAAGGACCAAATGATTAGAGACCATTCTGGCTACATATGTGGCAGTGCTACTTTCTACTGACCGCATAATTTGGCAAATCGCTCGTCACGCTGACAATATCAAAAGGAAAATTGGAAAATTACCGCTACCATCAAAGGCTTAAAATGTACAAGTCACTTGGACCGAATCCATCCAACTTCTATTCATAAATGGGCATATGTACATAAAATACAAAAACAATTTAGGCAGGAGAAAACGTCAATAGGCAGAGTTTTCCTTCTAACTGTGTATAAAAACATAGTGCATTTTTCTTGATTGGCTATATTTCCCACAGTCCCCTTCTGCACAGATCGCACGACCATGTCGACTCGGCATTAGTCACCTGACAACTTGCGTCACTCTGAAGGACAATAGAGTGGTCCACCTGAGTAAAGTGACCGAAACACAAAGTCGACATTCAAAAAATTACCTATGGGTATTTTTAGAATTCGTTAGGCGAAGAAGTCATCGTCTTGTACGAGCGGACAATAGATGCAATGTATGGAGAAGGTGGGCAACTGGCCGGTACCCTATTTGGTTCGATTGATAGAGGCGTGCAGATCTTACATTATCTGTTTCTTACCTGCTCGTTGTTCCTTTAGGGCTGAGAATATTTTTACTATACACCAGACATTGCGTCGTCGACCGCATCACATTTGTGACACAATGATCTATGTCTGTAACGTATCCCTTCCATTAAAACCTAAAAACTTTTATTTGATCTCGGCAAAGGGCTCTTTATTTCGAGTATCAAGATCTGCTGACATCAACAACTTTAAATACTCATTTCTATAATTGTTATATAGATATTAACAGAAATAAGTTACACAAGGTCAAACGAAGGCATTCATAATAATATTATAGACTCCACAGTTTTCCGCGGTTTGTGGGCGTTAGAGTGGGCGTGGCCGGATGCAACTTCGTGGCAAGTTGCAGAGGCATCTCCTAAATACGTGTTCCTAAGCAAAATTGTGTAGCTTTTAAAGTTTTCGAGTTTTTTGCATTTTTGGTTTTTCGGGTTTTGTGGGCGTTAGAGTGGGAAACAATTCGCATTGGGAGCATAATAGAAACCTACATGCTTAATCCGAACTTTCTATCTCTTATAGTTACCGAGATATCAGCTTTTCTAGAAAATCCGAAAACCGTCTTTTGAGCCTTGTGGGCGTATGGGTGGGCGTGGCCGGATAGTAGTACCACTATAAGATGCGCTGCCATTTAAAGATTATACTTTTTGAATTTCAACTTTCTAACTGCAATAGTTCCTGAGATTTCAGCAATTTTAGTTTTTGGCGATTTGTGGGCGTTAGAGTGGGCGTGGCAGGATGCTGTAATAAACTTGCGCTGTCCCGGGACCTCAAGAATCTTCATGCTTAATCTCAACTTTGTATCTGCTATAGTTCCTGAGATCTCAGCGTTCATACGGACGGACGAACGGACGGACGGACGGACGGACGGACGGACGGACGGACGGACAGACGGACATGGCTCAATCGACTTCGCTATTGATCCTGATCAAGAATATATATACTTTATAGGGTCCCAAAAGCTTCCTTCTATCTGTTACATACTTTTCAACGAATCTAGTATACCCTTTTACTCTACGAGTAACGGGTATAAATAGTTCGTATACGATAGGTATAGAAAACCAATTGTAATATGTCAAGCTAAATAATAAATGTTGCAGGTCTGCACGCAACTTTTTCCGCAGTTTGAGGACGTAGCCGGATGATAAAACCACCTATAGCAGACGGATCGTATTTGTGGGATTGTATCCTCTCATACTTCCCCTGATTTTAGCGCTTTTAGTTTTGCCGTGATTATGGCGTTTAGTAGCTGGGGCACATAGTGAAACAACATATAAGACACTATTCACTTCCCGAGTTCTCAGCTGCAATAGAGACCGCCGTTTTTCGCGATTGGTGCGAGGCAGAGTAGGCGTGGTTCTATGACAGAGCAGCTATGGCTATGCATTTTACATAAGTGCTGAAATCTTAGTCTTTATGCAGACAGACGGGCACAGCTAAATCGATTCGATTATTGATCTCGATCAAAATTGTATATTCTAATAGGGTCGGAAAAGCTTGCTTCTACATATCACATCTTTTTCATATATACTCTAAGAGTAACAGGCATAACATACATAAATATTTCGTCTTTCGTTTTATAACAAGCTAGATAGAAATGTTAGTTTCAATAATAATTCCTAATAGTTTTCACCAGAACTAAGCTCAAAAAAGTTTCGATAAGGTTCCAGAAACAATAATTTAAAATAACTAAAAATTAAAATTGCTATTTTCTTACAAAAAAAAAGAAGTTTGGCTAACAATAACCTTTTGACATCCTGGAACAATTGGTGTGTTAGACATTGCCATGTCATGACCACAAAAATGCCAAACAAGATTCGTTAGGTGGTCCAGAGAAAGTTCGCAACGAGTTAATGGCCTGGACTACCAGTACCACTTTTGTAGCACCATTTCTTCCTCTCCTGCCCACCCACAGCGCCCAGACTAAGAAATTGAAATGTCTTTTGTGCACTAATAGAGAAATATACGGGTCATAAGTTCGCAATACTACAATAGCCGAACCCGGAGCAATTGAGTCAGGAGCAGAGCGAAAACCCAATAACCGAAAGGAGCAAAGATTGTACAGGAATAAAAAATGGAGTCGTAGCCCAATGGATCAAGCTACCTTTCACAGCGCCAGTTCTTAGCCGGTGCGATGATGACCGCATCATCCCCTTGCTTAGCAACCCTCATCCCTTATCAACACGGATAGGGATGAATGACAGAAAGTGAGACAAGGGCCACCCGGTGGATGGCAGGGGTAGAAGACTTCTGTACCAAGTGTCGGAGGATCCATTTAATTGGGAAATTTATTGACCTAAGGAGCAACAATCTCGCAAGAATAGGAGACAGTTCGTCTGGCCCAGTCGTTGGTTATCTTTTGTCCTGTTTGTTTTGCGGTTCTGAATAGGCTTTCTCGATGAATAGAGGAGACATGACAGGACGGACTTGCTCTAAAAAAATCTAACAAGCGGCCTGAATTAGAGTAATATTCCTTAGTTCCGAGTAGAAGCTCGGCCTCAACCTCAACGTGGGTGGTGATCAAAGTTATATTTTTTAGTTAGTTTCTGCTTTTAATTACAAAACTTAGGGCATCACGAAACTGTAAGTAGTTTTCATTATCGACGCTCTTACTTTGTCCATTGCTATTTGCAATCGTATTTTACAGAAGTCTATTCCTAGATCCTTGGCAAAAAGTGGGTATGTCCCGACACTCGCTAAACGATGCGTTTATCTGCATAAACACCCTTAATAAGTCGATAGCACCAGTCCGTAATCTTGCCTGAGCTCAAAACTATATGATATCGCCTTCCCGTGTTATATACGCAATTTGTTTTCTAATCCTAACGCCTCAAAGGAAACGTTTCTTGCCTTGGCAAAATCCCCACACATGGTCTTAAGCTGTTTGTCGAGATAAGCCGCAGACCACAAATATGAATATGCATTGAAAGTTTTACCGATACTTACATTCTCTAGGCTCCTTCTGACTATCGCTTGACTATCAAAAAACTCACCCAGTCCATCAATGCGCAATGTCAATTAAATCAAACCAGAAACCAACCAAGACAACACTCGAAAGACGCGCAGCAGGGTATTGAGCCCACAACGCAAACAGTAGGTGGTGCCGGAAGTGCAGAGGATTTTTCCCATCGCCATGAGTCCTGAAATCTAATCAAATCTAATGATGGCATAATTGACTCTATCTGCACACATTATCGACACCCAATATTTGTAGTTCTCTGTGGGTCTTGTTACTCAGTAGGAAGTGCCTCTAAGACCTAGCCACACAAATCGTCCAAAGTCCAAGAAAACAGGAAATAGGTAATGGATTTCTTTGCAAAATTGAATGCAATGACACTTAGATTTTGCGATCGCCGTGTGGTCCATGCTGCTTCCGCTCCTATAGACGTTATTTAGCTGTAAAGCTAGAAATGTTATGACATATAAGAAAAAGTATAGAAAAGGTGTGCTAGGGCAATTCATCAAGGCATTGACACATTGACTGGTTCTTCTAGCTTGGATCTTACCAAGCGAATGCGTAGCGTGTGCTCCTAAAAATTTCGAATTTACCTAGGAAGTGACCCTGATCTGATATATCAATTAGTAAACAATGCTTTTGTGTTTTGTTTCTTTTAACAATGACTGTTTTTATATTTGTAAATATGCACATAAAAATACTTGGATGCCGGTAGCAGTAAATGCATGCTATGGAGGAATAAAGGTAATACGAGTACAGGCAGTTTGCTGAGTTATTTCTTAGGTGGTGGAAGGTACCCATTAATTTAGTACATAAGAAAAGGCAACGGCATTCATAAGTAAGGCACACACATGTGGGCCACTGAGATTTCTTGGTATCCCTGCTCGGCCGCTTCCGAGCAGATTAAATGAGGTTAATTTTGTTATTGGTTTCCTCTTCCTTAGTACAGCATTGTGGCGGCCTTGTTTTTGTCATCACTTGGTGGCTCCATGCGTTTGCAGTCGCGGGCGTCTCGGCGCTCGGCGTACAGTAGAACAGCGATGTTTATCAACACCACGACAGTGGAAATCACGACCAGATAAAAGCTGTAGCCAAGGTAAGCTAGTCCTGTGCTGTACCAGTGCTGTTGTTGGTGCTCGGTCAAAAGTATATTGAGGGTGAAATACTTCCAGAACTGCACCAGCCAGGCGACAAATGCAACGACCTGAGCCCCCGCTGCAGATATATTAGCGGCCATCAGCAACACCATTGTCCCGCCCCTCTTGGCTGCAGAGGCTGACTTAAGGACTGCGGCAATGGCTGCAACTGCGGATGCCAAGAGGCCCAAGCCGGTGCCTAATGTAGTGAGCATCCAAAGCCACAAGCTGGTTTTGTCGTTCTCTGTGCGGACAAATGTGTAAACTGAAATAAAATTTTCATATGAAAAAATATATTTTTTTTAACTTTATATGTAATTTCTTAAAGTGAAGACCTTCCCTTTTGCTTCAAATTTAAGAGCAAGTTGTTTTCTATCAATGGACATCAATTAATAATTTTCAAAACTCCAAGTATCAGGCAACTACCTCATATATTCACCTCTCATACAAATTTAAGTTTATAGTTTTCCGTATTTTGTGGGCGGTCATATGAGATCATTGCATGCGTGTTCAGAATTTTCTATCACTTAAACATAGTTACCGAGATTCCAGCGTTCCTACAAAAACCTACAACAGAACATTAAAATGTTCTGGCATCTCAAGAGTATATGTACGAGTATATGCATGATTAATCCAAACTTCCTAGCTCATTTAAATCCTGAAATCTCCGAGATTTTTAGTAGGCTTAGCAGGACGCTCAAATAAACTTACCCTGCATCTCATGAATTTGCATGGCTAATCCCAACTTTGTATCTATTATAGTTTCTGAGATTTCAGCGTTTATACGGGCAGTCGAACATAGCTACATCGACTCGGATATTGATCCTTGTTAATATACTGCTGATGTCTTTTCAGCAGTTTCCTTCAAACAATTATTTACAAAGCTATACAAAGCCGTTTTGCTTATTCTTAAAAACTGGTCATCATCCCCACATCTATTTGATTTTTCTCTAGTTGGGTCAATCTTACCATCAACCGGATAAGTGCGTACGCCAAATCCAGGGTTCAGGTGCTGGCTGCCGTAGAAGAGTCCGAAGTTGACCTCTCCTTTGGCCTCCATTGAAGAATGGCGGCGTGGACTCGCCCGGACCCAATGGTTACTGGTTATGCTGACTAACAGAAGGCCAATGGCCAGGCAGCTGCCAAAAAAGGTGGAAAAGACCAACGCACGTGTGCGCATGCTCATCTTGATAGTGCTCGTGAGAAACCGGTGAGAGGGGCAGGTACGGCTAGTTTCACCATTTAGAAATCTGTAAGGCAGACTCCAGCTGCAACAAAGAAAGTCGGATCACTACGCGTAGTAGCTCAGTGACCAGTAGCCATATATAGTACGATACTTACCTTTGTCGGGTTTTAATTGACGGAATCAATCACAACTAGGGTCTTTGTTTTGCGAACAATTTATTATTATACAATTTAATAAACGGTTTTGTCTTTGTTATTTTTCTTGGGTCAAGAAACATGGACAGATTTTTCACCCTACTGAATACGGTAGCACCAATTAGTGCATTGGTCTGGCAACCATGGAAATTTTTACGTATTTCGATATCGATATAATTTTAATGTAAAAAATAGATACGGTGACAACCCGGGACACCGCAAAAATAGCGCGAAGTTTTTGTCTTTACTGAAAAAATCATTCTGTATTTTCGGTAAATATGAGCGGACGCAAGCACAGAGGCTTTGAGAATATGGAAAATCTGTGCCCTGTTACCAGGTATGTGTTTTCTCGCTAGTGTCCAATCAACTGACTAACAAACTGACGTGACGTCACAAGTTGGACAAACGGGGTCATAAAAGTAACTTATAAAATTTATGGGTTCTTGACCCCAGTCCTAGTGCTGATGAAGCACTATCGAGTTTTGCAGTTTTAATTAATTCTCAAATATTGCAGAAAACGATCTTCCAGTAAGTATCCCACATCGGTTGTGGGAGCTTTAGTTTCCGCTACAAAGTCGTCGCAGTACGAGCACCCTTCCTCGCCATCAATTCTTACTTTCGAGGCCCTGGAGGAGATGGGCATTGGGATGTTAGACTCTGAAGAGAGCAGCTCCTCAGCACTGTCAGCCATTGCTTTGGCGGTTAGTGCAAGTGCCACCAGCGACGACAACTCTAATGAAACGACACCGTATTCCAGTGCAGCGCGCATAGCGCACCAGCTTCAGAATTCGGAGCGACTAAGTTTTGGCGCCAAGGTTGATACCACTCAGCATAGCTCTTCTGTCGTGAATGCAACAGCTTTTACCCGCCAATGCGAGAAAATGGAGACGCAGGTCAAGCGCTCAGCACTGGGATCTGAAGACGGTAGCAACTCAAACACGCCTACTAAACGCTTGCGAAACCCACTGGCTTCTGTCACCTGCAACAACCAGTGTGATGTTGCGGCCCCACTTACCTTTCAGCCCTCAACCAGCAGACTTGCCCAAGTTCGTCAGACAAAGAAGCCCTTAACAGAACTTAACTCACCCCGTCCGGTGCCAACGAACAGCTTCTTTATTTATCGGACTCCGACCATGAGTGCACATATCAATAGCGGAATAAACTACTTCGACAGACTTTCAGACGAAATACTGTTGGATATTTTCAAATGGCTTCCGAAAAAGACGCTACTGCGCATGACAACTGTTTGTCGGCGCTTTAACCGATGTTCACGCGATGAGACATTGTGGACAAGACTTGATCTTGGCCTGCGAAACATTCTGCCAGGCGCTCTCGAGCACATTGTACGGCGTGGTGTTCTGGTAATACGTCTAGCCCAGGCAAGCGTAAGTATCATTTCTAACAGAATGGGGAAAGTGATTTCACAATTTTCTGTTAAGCAGATCCAGGAGCCAGCATTCGCATCATCATCGACAGGCTATACGGCTCGAATACAATATCTTGACCTGAGCATGGCCTCAATCAGCCGAAACTCCCTGCAGACTCTTTTATCACATTGCCAACATCTAAAAAAAATAAGCCTAGAGAATACTGAGCTCGATGATAGCATCTGTACTGAGATCGCCAGAAATAAAGGCTTGGAAGCAGTCAATCTGACCATGGCTAGTGGCCTTACAGCTGACAGTGTGCGACTAATGATGGAGTCTCTTACTCATCTGATAAGCTTAAACATATCGTGGACTGACCTTAGTACAGATGCCGTCACGGAGTTGGTTACTCATATCTCCCCTAATGTTATCCGGCTAAATATCGCTGGCTGTCGACGCGTTTTATTTGACTCTCGTAAGTAGTCACCCATCAGTTAACTCGAAACTCACTTAACACATATATTTTCATTAGATGTTGATTCGCTGCAAAAACGGTGCCCACAGCTTTTGGAGCTTGATCTATCAGATTGCAATAGCCTAACCCCTGCAGCTATAAGTACAATTATGAAGTTCAAGATGCTGGAATATTTGTCCGTTTCACGTTGTTATCTTATTCCTGCTACCAGATTTATGTAAGTTATTTTTGATTTACGTCTTAGCTATTTCTACCCGGACTTTTTATTTGCAGTGAGCTCAAGGGTATGCCTTGTCTGACATACTTGGACATATTTGGCATGCTTTCAGACGCTGCAATGGAAGTCCTTGAAAAGCAAATGCCTAAAATGGGAATAAACAAGTTCATACACAGTTCAGTTTCTCGACCAACTGTAGGCACTCGACGCACCTCTGTTTGGGGCCTTCGCACGCGTGATTAGATCCTAATTCTATACCTTTCAGTACCATCTTTTTGCTACTTATATCACTTCCAACGAAATTTTTTATTCTTAATTCAACAACATAAATAATCATATTCTGCTGTTATAAATATCTTGCTTTATACGTTTGGTCATTGATCCGCTTCGCTGATAGGGGCCACAGGTTTCTCCCACTCCCATTCATCCCAGCTAACACAGTTTTTAAGACTATCCATGAATCCCATCTCGTCGGGGCACTTTATTTCAATAGCTGGTTTGTTAAGAGTTTCACACTTCCAGTACGATGTAGAATCCCAATTGTTCCGGAAAACTGCTATGTCTAACTCATCTTGGGTCTTGCAGCCTGGTTGTCCATCACCATTATAGGCATTGACAAGACCAAACGAAATAATAAGGAGGACGCTAAGGGCGAGCAGAAGTTTCATCTTACCATAAACTGATGACCAACTGTCAGCATTCAAAGCCTTTTATAGGAACATTTTGTCGGTAGTATGCCATAAGTGTAGCTACTACCAGAAAATGCTTTTAAAAATTTGCATCAAAGTAAACTCTTGATAGTGTATAGATAGCAGTACTTGCTCTTCACTGTAACCTGCTTAAACGAAAACTAAAATGGTGTTAGGAAGTGATAAAGTTTTCAATTTAAAATATTAATGTCTGTGTTACAATACTAAACTTTCGAAATAGGTTTATAAATATGGAACAGAAATAAATTTGCGAAAACGTTGACCATTTACTTAAAAGTTTTACTCAAACCTTTCTTGTGAAATGTTAATATAATGGACGACGCAGTTTTCTGCCTTTTGTGGGCGTTAGAGTAGGCGTGACCAGATGTTTAAAAATACGATGTGGTAGCATTATTGGAAGCTAAAGGTTGTCTCACGAAAAATGTATTAGAAAATGACATAAAAAAATGAGGAAACGCTATAGTCGAGTGCCGCGACTATAAGATACCCGTTACTGTTTTACAAAATGTTAAAATATTATTTTGCTAGTGCAAATTCACAAGGCGCCACCTATTGTCAGAGGAAGTTTGTTGAGTATGCTAATAGTGACGTCACTGTCCATGTGAGGCCTTATAACCTTAATTTCTTCATAAATAGCGATCTAATGTTCCGATTTAGAAAATCTTTGGTAAATCGATAGATATTAACAGAAATAAGTTATACAAGGTCAAACGAAGGCATTCATAATAATATTATAGACGTCACAGTTAGCCGCGGTTGGTGGGCGTGGCTGCAACTTCGTGGCAAGTTGCAGAGGCATATCTTTAATACGTGTTCCTAAGCAAAATTATGTATAGTATAGTATATATAGTATAGTATGTATAGTTTTTGAGAATTTTGCATTTTTGGTTTTTCGGTGTTTGTGGGCGTGGCTTGATCGGAGCATCATAAAAACTTACATGCTTAATCCGAACTTTCTAACAATTATAGTTTCCGAGATATCAGCTTTTCTTTAAGCCTTGTGGGCGTATGGGTAGGTGTGGCCGGATAGTAAAACCACTTTAAGATGCGCTGGCATCTAAAGATTATACGTTCTGAATTTCAGCTATCTAGCTCCAATAGTTCCTGAGATTTCAGGAATTTTGGTTTTTTGCGATTTGTGGGCGTTAGAGTGCGCGTGGCAAGATGCTGTAATAAACTTGCGCTGTCCCGGGACCTCAAGAATCTCCATGGTTAATCTCAACCTTGTATCTATTATAATTCCTGAGCCATGGCTCAATCGTCTTCGCTATTGATCCTGATCAAGAATATATATACTTTATAGGGTCGCAAACGCTGCCTTCTATCTGTTACATACTTTTCAACGAATCTAGTATACCCTTTTACTCTACGAGTAACGGGTATAAAAAGAACGGCTTGCTAGTTTTCAATGAATAAGCATTTATTTGAAATGTTATTTCATGACATATATTTATAAAAAAAAATAATTTCCTTCAAATATCCACCAAGGCTGACTTGGCAGTACCCCATACGATCAACACAATTTTTCTGTACATTTTAAATGGTTTCTGGCATAATGGCAGCAACAGCCGCTTCAAACAAACGTCTTTAACCGCTCCGCAAAGATAATAGTCCAACAGTGACAGATCGCAGCTTCTTGGCAACCAATTCACATCACCATTTTTGCAGAATTTTCGATTTTCAAAGATTGTGTGCAAAAGATCGATTGCTGAATGGCACGTAGCGCCGTCCGTGTTGAAACCAAATATCCAAATCCAAGTCTTCCCCTTCAAGTTGATCAAAAAAAATAATCAGCCAACATGGCACGGTTGCATTTTCGAAGAAAATGAGCCAATGATGCCGCCGGACCAAAGTACGCACCAAACAGTCACTGGATATGGATTCATCGGGTTCTCCTTAATAACGTACGAGGAAATGAGCTTCGTCAGAAAGAATGATTTCTTAATTTCTCACAGTTTGAGTTGGAGACTCATTACTTTGAAAATAAGTTTTTAATATTTCCCAACTTTGTTCAAGCGAATAGCGACTCATTTCGTAAATTTCAGTCTTTATACTAAATATCTGCCACTTTCCCGATGACGTTTACCGTTTCCAATGTCAAATTATCGTAAGTTCAAGTTCGAAATGCTATGTGGGAAACCCTGTACATCAATCAATCAATATTAGTTCTTAAAGAATGCGGCTTCCGTTTTTCGCGGTTAATGGCCTTAAGAGCAGGCGTGTTGAGATGATGGTATCACCCTGAGATGCGCTTTAATCTCTAAAATAGTCTTAACCCTAACATTCTTGCTCTTATAGTTACTACCATCTTAGCGATGAGCTAAGAGCTGCTGTAGCATTTCAAGAATACGTATATCTGAACCTAACTTTCTAGCTTCATTAAAAACTACGTGCCTAGTCCCAACTTTATAGTCACCGATATCACAGTGTTCCTAGAAAATCAGGCTACCGTTTTTCGCAGTTGGTGGGCGTGGGCAGATAATGGTACCTCATTGAGATGCTCACAAAAATCATTCTCAGATTTGGTCTTACCAAAGTCAATCCAAGCTATTTTTACTGATCGAGTATCGGGTATAAAAACAAAACACCCAGATCCTTTTTAATACAATACAAGGGAACCGAACTCTTACTTAGGTTTCTGGGTAGGAGCTTGACACAATATTTCAGGTATCTTTGGTACAACTTTTTTATGTTAAGTCCGTTTGTTCGCCAACGAAAAATTTTTTTAACAAGTTCCCCAAAACAGTTTTCCAAAATAGTAGATTAAGAAAATCGAGTTAAAAATCTAAAAATTAACTTTTGAATATGATTTTCTAATTTGTTACTCGTAGAGTAAAAGGGCATATTGTACTCGTTGAAAAGTATGTAACAGGTAGACGAAAGCGTTTCCGCTTTTGCGGGAACACTGAGATCTTGGTAACTATAGGTGATATAAAGTATAACGCGCAAAAAATGCAAAGACCCAAAAACGGTAAAATCTCGGAACCTAAAATAGCCAGAATGTTAGGATTAGGCATATGTACATATGTACATTGAGCATATTTTTCATCAAGCCACGCCTAATCTAACGCCCAAAAGCCGCGGAAAAAACAATATTAAACATTTTACTTTCGTTTTCATTGTATAACATTTTTTTGTCAATATCTACCGATATATGTGAACAATATTTAGCGATTTATTAAGATGCCTAACATGGGCAATGGCGTCACCATCAGTTATTAAAAATGCATGACAAAAAGGTGTCGCTGCGTTAATTTCTGTTAGCAAAATGATTATATTAACATTAGATAAAATATAAAGGGTATCTAATAGTCGCGGCACACGTTTCTTCTTGTTTTTCTTTTATTTTGCAATTTGGATTAATTTATTTATTTTTGCATGCAAAGTAAAATGAAGTTTAACTATACAACAGTTTATTGACATACTGTATGTATGGAAACAATACTTTATGTACAATGTAAAATGAAAAAAATATGTTGAGCTTAGAATGCGCCTTATTAATAAGTGCAAAAACATAAACAAAATATTGACATGAGAGGTAATATTGATATTGATAATCTTGATACTGTCAAGAAACTGTTTAAACACTCCTGTTTTTGATGCTGTATTGCTCTTAAGAAAACAGCTCAATTCGGATTTTAATTTGGTTTGCATTAATGTACCAGCATGCCACCACCAACAACTAAAAGCCGTTCAAAATGGCATCGCTGATAAAATTTCTTAAGAACTCATTACAATTTGAAATTTTGTTAAAATATAAATAAGTCAAAATGATTTAGTATTTTTATTAAAAAAAATTCTTTAACTAATTGTATCTTATAAGTATTCCTATAAAATTTACCAGTAAAAAATGGTATTTATTTTTAGACTCGATAGGTTTTTTTTTATCGTTATCGGCTTGGTATTTCGCTATATTTTGCTATCCACACTATACGTAATTTTAGAATTTACGAGGAAAACTATTGTGCTATTACCTTTTTAACTTATCGCCAAATCGTGCGTTGAAGCCGTGAAAGCAATTCACGGATTTCAAATGGACGAAGAATCTGCTCCAAAGCAACCGAGTGATAGGCACCTGGACAACGCAGTGGATCTCGATATGCCCCCAAGTCCACCCGGCGTTGATGAGAAAAACGGTAACGAGAAAAATGAGGCCAGGACCAGTGCATCAGCAAAGCGTTGCAAGTCAGGTTCCGGCCGCCGGTCTTCTTCCCGTGGGCGTTCGGACTCTCGAAACGCTGCTTCTCCCTCGACAATGCGACGGCGGCGTTCCGTGTCCCGATCGCTGAGTCCCCCGCGACGTGGTCGTTTCGACTCGCCCGATTACGGCCGATATCCCCGACGTCGGTTTGACCGAGAACGCCGCCGTTCCCCGGACCGGTGGCGGTCTCCTCTTCGCCGAAGTCGCCGCTATGGACGTTCTCGGTCCCGTACCATCTCACCCCGTCGTGGAGGTCGTTGGTCTCCCAAAAAAAAGCCGACGTCGCCGCCTCTTCCCCCGGCGCAGGGACCGCCACCGCAAATGGCTCAGGGTTACGCGGTCATAGCGCCACAAATCTATGCTACGTACGGTGCCCCGCCAGATCTTTATGGCCATCGTTATGGAATGCCGCCTAACGCCTTCCCTCCCCAGGGACCAGCTTACGGAATGCCAGGACCTCCACCTGATCAGACATCCTTTGGTGGTGGTTATGGTCCTCCACCAACAGGCACTTGGGGCGTAAATGGTAATTACGAACTTTAAATCCCTAAACCAATTCAAACCAAGCCGATCTTTGTTGCAGAATATGGCCAACAGGTATGGATGACTCAGACCATGGACGAAGTTCAGTCGACTGTTACGGACGGCATGACGCTGGCCCATCAGGTCCCCGATGATCCGCCGGACAAGCAGCCAGGGGAAGAGCAGAAGAGGCCAGCGCACGATAGCGCAGGTTTGCCGCCGCAGGACGGTAAGTGTGAAAATGAATTACAATGTGGTCATTATGAACATTCACATGCAAACCTCTCACATTATGTTTTATTACTGTTGTCATGATTACTTGTACTTGTAACTTAAGTGCGCGCTAAAGACTCGCAAACCAGAAATTACCAAAAATATAGGGTAAAGATCAGATCTATCAGAATCTAGCCGTATACTCTCGCCAAGCCCGACTCTCGGAATGTCATTCCGTTTCAAATAAAAATCGCAGTTTTGCCGTTCTTGTGTGGCAGTAGTCGAAAGACGGACTTACGCCAACCTAGACGTCCGTCGTCGTCACCTCAACTGGCGCTTCATCTACAACGAGGACTGGCTTAACAAGCAATCACGACGCGGTCAGAACCGGCGAACCGTGTGTATCTAGCCGGTGAAATGCTCTTAAGAATGCATTTGTAAATGAAATTTTAAATTTAATTCCTCAAAAAAGAATGTTTTTTAATGTTGCTTCTTTGTTATCCTCATCTGTATAACCGTCAAACGGCAGCCGTGGCACAAGAGGCGGAAAAACAAAAGGACGAGCTGAAAAAACAGCGGGCCAACTACGTCAAGAAGGTAACTCTACTCCAGAAAGAAATGAAAGTTCTTAGGGACCAGCGTGACGACTTGGCGGCAGGCGAAGCTCCACCCTCTCCAACTACCAAAAACTTTATCGAGGAAAACGAACGTCTGCAGGTTAATTAAATCCCCACAGTGCGATATTTGGTTATTCTAACCTTGATATAAACATTTCTTTTGTATAGGTGCAAATCAAGAAGAAACTAGACACAATTGAAAACGTTATAGACATGCTGAACGGCATAATTGGTTATGAAGAACTTGATGATGAGCCTCGAAATCCGAAGATACATGGAAAAGCTCATCCTGATCAGCAGGGTAGCCGATCCCACTCCTCCAGCAATAGCTCCGATGACAGCTCAGATTCGAGTTCATCGTCGGGCAGTTCTTCCGATTCGTCAACCAATGGCGAGATCGAGAAGGATGCGGGAGGTGCTGGTAGTAGTCCCACTACTCGGCTCAAGCATCGCGTAATGAAGTCGATGAAGTCAAAACAGCGACATGATGAAACGAAGCCAATATCACCTCCTGCACAAAACTACAATTTTGTGTTCTTCGATCCTGAACAGCATTGGTGCGAGAGCTGTGGTGTTTTTCCAAATTCCGCGAGAGACTATTTAAAGCACTTGCATGCCGAAGAACATATGAATCGCGAGACTATAGAAACTCCATGGCACATAGGAATTGAACACGACCCTTTTCCAACATTTGAAAATGCGCCTGCCAAGCGCGTCCCTGTTCGCGGAATGCAATTCCTGGTGCCAGCAAACGCCTGGTTCTGCAAGCTCTGCAGTGTTTGGATTGGAGACTTGCACTGCGCATCCGCTCATCTTAAGTCCAGGTTACACTCTAACAAATATGAGGTGAGTGACAAAATGTGGAGGATTAGCAAATTCACAGCTCTTAAAAATAAAGTTAAAGGTCGTTCAAAAATCATTTCCACACGAAAACCGAAGCGTTGATAAGCAAATATGTAAGACTTTTATTTTGAAAAATTTTAATTGTTTGCTTATGCAAAATTTGGCTTCCATTATTGTTTTTCAATATCATATATTTTCTTCTTTGATAATAGAATTTCAGATTATTTATAAAATGAAATTTTGTTGTAGATATTTTTAAATGATAATCCTAACTATGAAATCGATTGGCAAGCAAGCCGTGAGCGGGCGATAATACAACAGAAAGGGAGCGATGACTTAAAGAATAAAAAGACCAAACAGGAGGAGGACAAAACGTCAAAAAAACGCAAAAAAAGAAGGTGAGGAATATAAGATAAATATTTATACAAGACAAAATATATGATTCGTTATCGTTCTCATATGCAGTGGTGACAGAAAAAAAAAAAGCGAAAGCATGGAAAGAAAAGCAAGCAAAGTACAATCGACGCGAACAGCACGTCGTCATCCACAGAAATATCTTCGTCGGAAGATGACGGTCCACATCTACCAAAGCAAGACCGTGCCGAGGAGTCATCAAGTGGTAAAGCTGATAAGTCCATTAATGCAGCATCAATACGTGTTACCATACGAAAGCAGGAAACTCCCGTAACATCTTTCAAGCCTTTGCAGTCTGCGGCCCCACCGCCGCCCCCAATCATAAAGAAGTATAAAAGGGCTTCAAGCCGGGGTAAATGGACTTCTACCAGTGGAGAAGAACAAAAGGAGGACCAAAAGAAACGGGACGATGTCATGTTAAAACCATTTAATACTGTCCAGCCTGTAATAAGTGAAAGTGAAAAAAAACTACTAGAACATCTTAAAGGCAGGTTGAGGAACAAGGGACCCCGTGATTTGGAGGACCATAAAGAATCACATACAGCATTTGGAGGTGAAGAAAAGTTAAGGAGAGGGGGGGGCCGTCGTTCTCGTTCCCGTTCTAAACGGGTTAGCCACTCTCGTAGTATAAGCCGTGGTCGGGATAGAGATTGGCGTGATCGTGACCGGGATAGAGACCGTGGTCGACGGCGTCGATCTCGTAGCCGTGGCCGGCACTTTTCTCGTTCGCCCCTAAAATCCAGCAGAAGAAGTCGATCTCGAGAGGGTCGAAGCCGTCGCAGCCGTAGCCGAACAGCTGATCGGATAGAGCGTCCCGTGATAAAGCATTCCGAATTCCGCCCCCGAACAGTACCCGAACGCAAGCAAACCGATACTAAGCGAGAGAAGAAAGATGCGGAGACCAAAGCAAAGCAGGTCAAACCCAGCAGTAAATGTCTGCCTGGAGGCAAGAAGCTGCCGTTTATCGGTAAGATGCCAGTATTTAAAAAGCAACCCGTTTCGACTTCCAATTACGATTGTGCCGCCATTTATACTAATGGCTGCTTAGATGCACCACCTCCACCACCTCCGCCGATGTGTGGAACAACGGGACTTGTAGCTTTGCGTCAACCCGCACCGACAGCGGCGCAGATTCAAATGGCCATGATGGAAGATGCTTTCGGAAATGCTCCTCCATTTCATCCAGATGCGGGTATGGTAGTGGATTACGACGAGTTAATGCCAGATCCTGTTCAGTTCGCCAATTTAATGACAAGCTGCCCACCACCTCCTCCGCCCGGAGAAGGCTCTGACGGGGAAACCCATGGTGCAGACGACAGAGGACTAAATGAGAAACAAAAAAGTTTTGGAAAGGAAGTCCTACCCCCAGGTATTGATGAAGCTGACTCTGATCTCACAACGCAGACATTAGAAGCTTCTACAAAACCAAGGGGCAGAGACCTGCCCAAAGACCTTGCTGAGGCACTTGACATTATATTTCCCGGCGAGGGAGCGACACTTGAAGAAACCAATCAAAGCAGTGAAAAACAAGGTGAACCTCAGACTATCATAACTATCGTTGACGACGAAGCAGTGCTCAGTGAGCATAATCTTCAAGACCTGGCAAAGCAGGGAATTCATCTCGTAACCATTGACAAGTCAGAAGTTCCAAATTCAACTACTCAAGCACCCAAGGAGGATGAGGAGTTGAAAATTCTGAATGGTAAATCTGAAGCTGCAGCAAACTTAAAACAGATTGATGCTGAGGACATCCCAATGCCAACTTCCCCTCCAGCAGCTCAAGTGTCAAACGATTTGGCAAAAAACAACACCACTAAGAAAAACACCGATATTTCGAACATACCACAGCCCCCGGCATCACCATCAGACAGTGAGAAGTTGCGGCGTCAAGCGGAGCTCGATGAGTTGGCTATGCTAGGAATCGACAGCAGCGACTTAGCGGCACAATGTATGTAGAATGAATCTTTTTGATAAAAATATTAAATGCAAATTTTTTTTTCAATATCGAACATTTCATCTTTTTAATTTAATATATATAACTAATAGATGCGTTGTAATAATTGAATTGACTTGGCTGCAGAAAAGTGAAAACGGAGACGCTGCCTACGTTAACGGAGCGGAGTGGCCAATAAGAAATGAAACTGTTTTAGAATATAGTTTGACACCGATGTAAGAGTGATTGTCACGAAATTTTTAATAAATGCCCATATATTTATGTAATATATGTATGAAGGATCCTAGAAATGTGGTTTGGGTAAAAATTGTTTAACATTTTAAGACATTAAATAAATAAAAATACATTGGTATAAAGTAATTTTATTTATACTAATATACTTTATTTTCTGTTTAATAAAATGGCACTTAAAAAATATGATCTACAAATGAGCCACCCCTTTTCATTTACATATATTTTTAGCCATATTTTGATTTCTGCTCATTCAAATATGTACGCGTTATTTCATAGATAGATGTCTTTCATACAATCCTAATATTTTCTTTAGATAACGCACTAAATCTACATTTAAAAAGAATTTAATGCCTGATATAGGAATATCATAATCGTCATAGATTTTAAGTAACAGGTCTTATTTTTAGCCAAAAACAAGTTTTTTTCCGAGCCGAATACACAATTTAAAAATTGGTAAAATTAAAATTTAGTTGAGGTGTGGTAAAAAGCATTATAACGATTACAATAAAGTTATTGAATTATTTATAATTGTAATATTAAAGGATGTTGATGTGACCTTTTTTGTCCATCCTCTTGTTACAAGTGAGTGACACGGGTTGTCTGTGTCTGGCCGATTCGTTTGGTGCCAGTAATAATTAGCTAAAACTATAAGTCTGTAATCACACTTTTAGCCAACCTTAATTTTGTTGCGTCGGATGCTGCGCCAGATTCGTTATTGTTCCCATTTTGCTGGCCGTTTACTTGGATACTTAGGTTTTTAACCAATTTTTCAAGCCTAAAATATTGTCATCCGTCGAAAGATAAGATCGGAAATTAAGTATTTTATAATTAGTCACATGGATATGTTTGTGCATATTAATAGTGTCTTTGAAAGCGTTCATGCATGTGCAATAAAATGGTAATAGGTTAGTTATAGAATACAAAATAGAGAACATAGACTACACCCACGCAATTAAACGTTGATTTGCCTCCATACGTGCGGCGGCCGTTTCACTGCTCTCTCGTTTTATGTGTGCATTTTCCCTTTTGGGCGGCTGTGGATATTCTGGAATATCCTGATCCGAAATCAGAGAAAAAGTGGGAGGACTACTGATAGATTGTTGCGGTGAAGTTGAGCTCCTGGAGTGGTGGATTGATTTTGAGAGCGTCAGTATACCATTACTGCGGAACTCATTGCTCGAGCACAATAGCCGTTTACTTTGAGTAATCGGTTGGTCTTTACTCTCGACTTCTTTTTGTTCTTGCAACTGTTCCTCTTTTATTTTGTCGTGCTCTTCCAGAGGGCGCGTTGTTTGGCTCGGCGTTTGATGCATCGTACCGTAGTGCAGGTTTAATGATTGTGCCCGTCGGACTTCAAGGGCACCGGTACCCACAAAATCAACACCACCTCCATTTGGGAATGGCTTTGGGGATCCACGGGCACGCTCATTTTCGTAGGTTATATTGTTAAATGATTGCTTCTGATTATAGCAAATGGATATAGCCTGGCGCAGCCATTTGTTTTCGGCCTCCAAATGCGACAAACGTTTGTTAGTTTCGTTTTTCTCCAATCGCAACTGAAATATATGGGACTGTCGAAAAATGATCAGGAATGTTAAATCTAAGGATATGCTCAAATGTTCAATACGCACCTTTAGCTCATTAATATCTCGCAAAATATGGACATTACCCTCGTGTAAAGCCCACTGACGCTCATCAACCATTGCTTTTACTCTGAGAGGGAAAACATAGAAAATGTTTTCAGCTTATAACCCAAATGTTTGACTTCTTACCGACTAAGCAGTGCATCTTCGCGTATGCGCGCGGCCTCCTTCACCTCTCGTACTACGTCAGTCATCATTCCTGGAGTGTAAGCGCCTGAAAAAAAGTAATCGATAGAAAGTGATCACCGATTTGAAGCCATAATAGGAGTACCATTTTGTTGATACCTGAATGAAAGGTGGATGCCGGGCTGTGAGTGCCACCCATACCCCCGCCAAACACCAAAGGTTGACTATGAGTGCTTAATCCGCTTAAGCTATCTCTACGGTGCCGCATAGTGCCCGAGCCGACACCGGCCCAAGTTTGACCACCAGGTGTGTGCTTTAAAGCTTCGATATCAACTGCATTTTTGTACCAGCGCAATAGAGTTAATAAAAAAGGGTATTAGTGGCAATACATTTTAACGATTGATGTAAAATAGCGAGGACGTAAAAAAATAAGGAGAGTTGTTTAACTAAGAAGCTTATTTTAATACGCATTTGTTAAATGACTTGCATTTTCTACAAGTCAGAAAAAACAAACCTTTTGTTTCGTGTAAGTTCTGACAGATCTTAGAATTGGTGTCATGCAGTATGTTTATTTGTTCCATTAGGGCTGCAAATAATTTATTTTGCTGTGCTAGATCACAGCCACTGTCATTGTAGTAGCCATTCCGACAATCTGGGGTATTCTGACCACTTAGCTTTGAATCGTTGTCGGAGGGATTCAAAAGGCACGGCTCGCTGAATCGAAACCTGAAATTAGGAAGGTAGGGTAACTATTAGATTTAACTGTTAGGAATGAATTTCCTGGCTTACCCTTTGTTAAAACTGGGATTACTTCCGCTTGCTCCGAGAACATCTGCTGAATTGGGATCATTTTCTGAGCCAGCGCCTTCTGCCCCTCCCATCATATTGACCTGAGGGGGTAAGCTGGCGAAATCGTGGCTATCATCGCCACCGTAGCTTATACCGTGGCAATTAAGGCTCGGCGGTGGAAATAGCATCGGGTATCGATGACTAAGAGAGTGCGAATGCTGTACCACAGTAAATTTCGTTATGTTTGCGTTGAACTCAAAATATAGATTTTAATTTCGTGCCTACTCACACGTTGAATCCCAAAACTATAGGGCGTGCTTGGGCTTATTCCATATCTTTGTAAGGGGTTTTGCAATTCCTGCTGCTTCTTGTGCTGTAGTAGCTGTTGACGAACAAAAACGTGCTTGTGAGCTGCTGCTGTGGACGGTAAAAATTCTAAAAACTCAGAAGATGACGATTGTTGGGTGTTGGTAGCATCACGTAAGCAGGTTTCCAGCCATTCGTCGAGATGATCCTTGGAATAGCTGTGCTCTTTTATGTTAACTTTACTGGAGTTGGAGTAGTTAACGGGAGACGCCAGTCCAGTTTCAGTTTTTTTCGCTGGAGATAAAGCTGGAGCGTTGCGCGGTTTCATTTTCTTGCGCATAGTGGCTTCTATACCTAAAATAAAGTATTGGAAGAACAGATATTTTCGACGCTTAATAGCCTGACATAGAAAGTAGAAAAGTGTCTGAAACTGACAAAATCAAAAATAACTCTTAGTCGAAGCTTTGTTAACTTATTTCAGCCCACTACTGTTAACAAGGACAAAGAATGCCGCAACTACAGTGTTAACGGCACAATTTTTCGTACTTCGTGGGCGTCAGAGTGGTTACGGTGGTATGATGAAACCACCTTAAGCTGCACTGGCATCTGTAACTTATCCAAGCTTAATCCCAACTGTCCACATCGAACCTAATCGATTTATTATGGTATAGATTGGTACATTTTTTAGTTTTTCTTGGTAAACACATAAGGTAGTTTACCATCGATTACATACACATATTTTTTATCAGGCTCTCTATCGAACTTTATTTTGGTATTATATTTTAGTAGTAGCTGACCACGTCCCTCAATAGCTTTCTGCTGGTATAATTATTTTCAAATTTGGTATCAAATTAACGGAACTGGTAAACGGAGCGACCGTATAAAGTATATTTCGTCTTGATCAGGATCAATAGACAAGTCGATTTCGTCATTTGTGTCTATCCGTCCATCTGTCTAAATGAACGCTAGGATCTCGGAAACTATTAGAGACAGAAAGTTGGGACTACAATATCTCTCTAGCGCACACAATCCGTGAGAATCTATTGGCGCTAGAAAGCATCCATATTCTAGAAATCAAATTAAAACGATTACTGACCGTAAACTCGGAAAATTTGTATAGGTGAAATCAATTGTTAAACGTGGGAATACTACTATTGACCATTTTGTTCATACTATTTTCTAAGCCAAAGACTGTACCGTTTAATTTTTAAATTCTGCTTTGCACGCGTTTTGTGTCAGAGTGGGCGTGGCCGGATGAAATCTAGGGACAAGTTGCAGTGGCATCTCTTTAATACGTATTCTTAAGCACAATTTTCTAGCTCTTATGTTTTTCGGGTTTTGTGGACGTTAGAGTGGGCGTGGCTTGATCGAAAAAAAACTACGTCAGATGTAAGTTTTTCTAGAAATGCGAAAACCGCCTTTCGAGCTTGGTGGGCGTAACAGTGGGTGTGGCCGGATACCACCATAAGATGCGCTGGATTCTCAAGATTATGCATACTTAATTTCAACTTTCTAGCTTTAATAGTTCCTGGGATTTCAGCGAATTTAGTTTTCCGAGATTTGTGGGCATTAGAGTAGGCGCGGCAGGTTGCTAAAATAAACTTCCGCTGCGTAGGGACCTCAAAAATCTGTCGGCTTAGTCTTTGTATCTCTTATAGGTTCTAGGATATCAGCGTTCATACGGACTTGGGTATTGATACTGATCACGAATATATATACTTTATATGGTCGAAAACGCTTCTTTCTACCTGTTACATACTTTGCAACGAATCTAGTATACCCTTTTACTCTACGAGTAACGGGTATAAAAACAGTCTGGCACCAATCAGCAAATCCTGACGCTTCGCTCTGTGGAAGCTGGGATCTCCCAGAACTAAATTGGCAGGTACCTTCCACTTGGACACATCTATGTTTAGACCAGGTTGACGCTCTGCGATGTAAGACGCTTCAACTGCCTCAATGCATACCGAATACGTGGATGAGACTTCAGGCAAACATTAACCGATGCCCAATCCGTAATGAATTCAGTGCCTTTAAGGCCAGTCACCGCTACAGAGCCGTTAAAGCTGAAATTGGCTGGCTAGCCGTGATGTGATGAGGTGAACTTGTGAGCCGGAATCAAGTAGCCCTCGGCAGGGAAGAAAGTCTTCTGATCGGCCACGAACGAAAATGTTGGCGGTTGGCAAGAACACTGCTTCAGCGATAAGTGGCGATCCTGGGTCACAAAGTTATTAGCTGGCAAAGCCTGAGAGGTTCTGCCTCATTGGCAGGATCCAAGACGGAAGCGGGAACGAAAGCAGTGCTGGGCAAGGATGTAACAGGGCATGATGTCGCGAGCGAAGTGTCCAGACTTGCAAATGAAGCAAAGGGCAAGACGTCGGACTTCATCGTATCGTTCCTTAACTGACAAGGCGAGGAACCTTGAGCAAGAAGCCACAGCATGTACCAGGATACCGCACAGGGCACACGGAGCCGGCGGCGCATTAAGGAGCATGCACGAACGACTATGATGCGAAGTTAAGGCCAAATCCACAGTCTCAAGTGTACGGCACCTTTGTTCCAAAAACCGAGCCATAGATCCCCAAGCTGGCAGGCTGTCAGCACTGTTTCCTGCGAGAAAGCTTTCAAACTTCGTCTTTGTGGCAGGTTGACTTTTAAAAGATGATCTGGATGAGGAGGCATCCTTGAAATTCGTCCCCCGTCACGGAACTCATGTGGGCCCGCATATGACCATTGAATCGGTCGGATAACTCTCAAAGAGTTGCAACGGACTCGACTTTCCTTAGCTGTAGGATATCGTTGATGTGAGCCTGGAATATTAACCGTCGATTACTAAACCAGTTGCGCAAATATCAAGGGCAACATCATAATTCGCGTCAATAATCTGCAACGCTCTCACAGTCTCCAAGGCTGACTTCCGCAGACATGAGATGAGCTTCTCCATCTTGGTAAAGTGAGGATGACTGTCAATCGTAGTCTTAAACGGTCCGCATCGCAGCCTTGACTTTCTGATGCAGGACCTCCATTTCTTGACAGGTCACCTCTGCTCGTCTTTGCAGCAGCAGATCCAGTGGCTTCAGCTCCAGACTCCATTATGTAACTTAAGTGCACGGTGCACAATAATCAAAACGGGATGCGAACACGTCGGGATCACCGGGGCAGTTCAAATTCCGTATTTGTATTCCGAATTCAAAACAAAACCAAATCAACCTCGCAACAAAACCATGCCGAATGCAAGGGTATAAGCTTAACAACAAAAGCTTGACCTACAGCAGTTCTACCAATAGCGTATGCACTACAAAGTAACAGTAAAACTCATAAAAAACTGGCAGAAAAAAAACTGCTGATAAACCCGCCGCTGCTCATCCGTCTTTCTCTTTGGCTGCTTGGCACAACATGCACATTAATAAACGTTCTTCTCATTATAGAATGAACTCATTCGTCCATGAAGAAATTTATTCAACTATTTTTAAATGCCCAATGAAGGGAGCAAAAGTAATGCCACACATTAAAATGCAGAGATATCGGTAAGTTTGAAAATTAAATAATGTAACATATAATATAATACATTTTTGAAAAGTCGTTGATGCAGTGCTCATTGGCTTGGTAATGCCTTGAACAACCAGTGAGCAACTGAGCATCTGAGCAATGAGAGTTGACTCTTTTAAAAAGAAGAACAAGTGAACATGTTCCCATTAACGAGCAGTATTTACACAACACTGATTCTAACACCCACAAAACGCATAAAACTATAAATGCTAAGATCTCGGGAAATATAGAAGGTAGAAAGTTTGAATAAGCATACATACATATTTTAGAGATGACATTTCAGCTAATGGTGGTAAACGGTGCATTTATAGTATTAAAATTTATGACTTGATTGACTTTGTATTATTTTTGTCAATACCTATTGATTTATAAAAAAAAGTTAATATCGGACACTATTATAATATACAATTCGACCATATATTTTAAACCAGGGGTGCTCAGCGCCCATGCTCTGAGTGCTGATTTGTTTTTGTAAATGCTCGGAGCATGCTCGCCCGTAAGCTTTAGGCGCTCGCGGCGATATTACAATAACAATTTTTTATCTTGTTTTTGGTGCCATATATGTATATCGCTCACCTATCTGCGTGCTGTTTAAATCCACTTCGGTAGGGACATTCTTTTGAACTTCGTAAGTCTTAGATAAACAAGAAGGGTTTGTACTCATATACCTCAGACTTGTGCTATCCATTTCTTCAGGGAAAAGGTTCTGGCCGCTGCTGTAATATTAACAAAGTAACCTTTTTATTAAATGTGGAAAATATGCTTGTCTGAATGTTTGCAACATTAAGACAACTGCGCATTTTCGGAAAACATCTTTAACGAAAAGTAAAAAGCAAAATCTCCCGTTTCTAACAAATTGGAAAACATTTTCACAAGGGATCTCGATTTGAAATGAAATAATAAACCCATTTAAAAGCTATTGTCGAGTGCCGCAACTATAAGATGCAGTTACTAGACAGTAACGGTAAGATTACTGTTAAAAATGCCCCCTTTCGTCAGAAAAATAACGTTTATTTGCGAAATATTGTTCGAGCTTAGTGGGCATAGCCGGATAGCGCTACCACCCATAGATGCAGTGACATTTTAAGATTATAATTTTTTAATCTTTCTAGCTGTAATAGTTCCTGAGATCTCAGCTATTTTAGTTTTGGTGTAGTATTACTAAAAATTTAGCTTTAATAATTATTTAAGGCGAAAAAGGCTTTTTTTTTGTCACCGAAGTGTATTATTATTTTTTTTAAATGTGTCTACAACCACTTTACCGTCCCTAAAACGCAATAATGTTCAGCTCGATGTCGTTTTTCAGACAGCCACGCACACTCTAACTACCACAAACCGCGTAAAAGTGTGGAGTCCTTAATATTAAAATTGATGTACTCGTTTGACCATGAATAACATTTTCAGTCAATATCTATCGGTTTACCAAACATTATTCAAATCGAAATATTTCACAATTTGTTAAGAAATGTAGGTTATGAGACCTCACATGGGTAGTACCGTTATCATCAGTTATTGCGTTCTGATTATTTTTGTTTTATTGAAAATGCTGCTAACATTTTTTAAATTCAAATTTTCAACCCACTCTCAAAAGCTAACTTACATTATGTGCGGACTTAATACAGAAAAGCCTAATCGAATTCACTTTTAACCATGATTTTTTTTAATAGGTAGTAAAGTCTACCTATTCCAATCATATCCAATCACCATGTTATCGAAAGCGATGAATGGATAAATATACACGCCACCGAAGAGCGGCAGTAGCAGGTCGTTTGGTTTTTTGCTTCGAAGTAGGTTCAGGTACTCCAATGAAATATATATATGTACATATGTACATTTCTTGAATAATGATCAATTCAACAATTGGTAATTTATTTACAAAGAACGTTGTCAGTATTTAAAATTAAGCTCACTAAATTGAAAGAGTGACAGATTTTTTATTTCGTCCATTTTACATTATGTGAGGGAAGTGCTCCGCAACGATTTCTTTTCCACTGCGGTCTGGTGGGTTGCTGTGGGAAAGACTCGGGTTTCCCAATAACAATCCCATCCCCCTCCAATTCACATTGTATTGGTAGTGCCTGCTGGTGGGAAATGAAAAGGGAAATGGCTGAGATGGAGATGACGTCGCCAAATGGCTTTTTAATGCCTGAACAGTTTATGCTGGGAAGTCAGGTTCTCCAAGCTTAGAATCACAGCTTAAAAGAAGGACACTAGTACTCTCGGGATATAACTCTTTGAGTGACACACTGCTTAACTTTCACTGTATTAAAAGAATTATTGAGCACACTGAGTACTTACAGTTGCACTTGCCAATTGGCCATCTAAAATAAACTCGCGTCACGCCAATGAATTTAATTTTATGATATTTTTACCGAGCGCGGGGTGTGGTCACAGCTTAAGCGCGAGTCTGGTAAGCGCAGACATTGCAAATTGAACAAAAACCAAGACTATTATTTATCGTAAAACAGTGCAGCAAATTATCTTAGTTAAAGTTAAATATATAAAAAGAAAACAGTTTGTAAACTGAGTCAACGAGTTTGATATGTACAAGCTAGAGCTGTAAACAATTCGATGTTTAAATCGATTTAATCAATCTTTTTGGATGAGCGAACAAATCGATTCTTTTTTAGGGAATCAATGCATCGACAAATTTTCTTACCTGAAAAAAATTGAGTAAGCGAAAAAATTATTTTAAAGTAATGTAACTCAAGTAAACTAATAAATATTAATCACTTCACTTGGTGTTGAGGAAAAAAAGAGATATTGATAACTACATATGTTCGTTTTTCAATTAATAATGTATACTGTTGTCCGCTCTGGATGCATAGTCACCAATCGCAAAGCGTCCTTGAAAACCAAAAACGTAGGCAAGCTTATACTCATAAATAAAAACACATGGGGCTTAAATAAATATCCAGAAACATTGATGTCAAACAATTTTTTTTAACGAATTTTACTTTTGTTTGCAACTGTAAAATCGGTGTTCCCCCTACTATTTTTAAGCAAAAATTTGATTTTTCATTAAAAATATTTTTTTTCGTTTTCGATCTTAAATCGACTTAATCGTTTTTTTTCAAGAATTTAATCGAAAAGAATCGATTCTCAAAAAGTAGAATTGTTTACAGCTCTAGTGCAAGCCACTATTGTGACCGATAACGAAAACGATAGCACTAGCCGATAATCAGCATTTGACATTCTACATTTTACAAAAATGTTAAAATGTTTCGATAGTTAGGTATTATTACTAGAAGGGAACCAAGAACGATAGTGATTTGTATAGATATTTGTTTCCGTTTATCGGTGTCATCATTGCCCAAGTGAGGAATCTACATTTTTTAATACAATACTAAAATTATTCGTATTCAAATAAACCTAACCTAAGCCTTGATATTAAAGAGCCACAGTGCTCAGTCCCAACATTCTTGCTCTTATTCTTCAAGAGATCTCAACGTTTTTAGTTTTTCGTGTTTTGTGAACGTAGTCAGATTGGATCTTTGAAAAAGCAGCAGCTTATCTCAACATGTCTTTTTGTACAACTTAATAATGAAATAAAGAAAATTAAAAATTTGTATCGACGAATTTGTTATCAAAGACTATTCTGTTTTTTGGATTGACATTTAATCTATTAGATTTTTGATATATTTTGTTATATTTGACGTTTTTGGTACATCGATATTGGGGAGAAAGGAATTTTTAAAGGTGCCCCAGTAGACCCGTTTTATGCATCCTTAATTCAAACTGCTTTAATTTTACTACATTTTACTTCTATAGATCCGTTTATTCGGCCGGATGGACAGAAGGCCATTGCATTTTATAAAATATAATCACCTTATTTTACCTTTACGTAAGATATTTTATCGTGTAAAACAGACAATAATCGATAAACAACAAGGCAATTTATGGATGGGCCAAACTAAACATTTATTTAATATTTTTAAAGTGCATACCCAATTTTTTAATGTAGTTTATCATGTGATTTTAAAATTATAAATGGTTGTCACATATAATTTATATTGAATACAAAAACAAAATTATATCAATCGATTTGGAAAATCTCATGGAATGCAGGATTTTGGGCTGATCGATAAATTATGGATAACGTTAGAGTCAATTGCGGATGGATATGTTATCGTCTTCTCCAGTACTATGTAATAAGCAACAGTTGTTACTTTGATGCAACTGTCAAAACAGAGCTTTTGCGAGCACTTTATGTACACATTTTAGGGGTAGAGGGTTTAAGCTCACAAGTGTTTCCTTTTGAACATTTTTTCCATTGAGTGTAAGAACAGTTTATGTGAACGCAATGGAAACCAGTCTCGAGTCCTAGCTGTTTTTTTATATATGAAATGCCTAAAGTTTACTTCGAAGACTTATTAAATGTTAAATCGACTAAACGAACACAAGAGTGCTTATAAGAAAATACAAATTGCTTCTTATTTGATTTGATAAATAATTTACGATTTTACGAATTTCAATATTCGGTTGCGGAAATAAGTTTTAACGAAAATACCCCACTTCGGAATCCGCAGCCTCCAAAAAACCACATTGAATCCAATTCCCTGCCATTGACCTGCGAAAAATCGATTTCAGTTATCCTTAACCACTGTACTGTCATATTTTAGAGCTTTCGCTTTCACATTGCGGTAAAGGCAATCTCTTGGTTGGTCCACGCGAAATGTGTTTCCAGTAGAGGTCGTCGTTTCTGTCAGGCAATGATCGTTACTTCCACTTCCGGTCTGGATAGCACTCCTACATTAGGTAAGACCGAGCACCTCCTTAGCCATGATTTGTGAGCTGATCATATTTATTAGGCACCGTTGAGGTGACCACACTTCTAGGCGCCTTCCTTGGCGTGCTCGTCCTGTTGCTTCTGCTTTTCCTTTACATAAGTCGCAAATGCTGCTTCCACTACCGCCATGCCGTTAATTGCTGCGACGAGCGCTACTTGGCGGCGAAGTGCGTGCAGAAGATAAGTGAGTACCATAGGCGGGGCGTTATGATAACTTAATCCGGGAAGGAAGACACGATAATCTTTTTACTCCCTGTCCTAAAAGCACGCAAACGACGCTATGATAACACCAGCTCCGATTCGGACGAGGACATTCTGCGGCGACTGCGTTGGCACCAGCAGCACCAATTGGGAGAAAAGACTGGTGGATATGGTTTAGGGATCAGCCAGATGAATCCGCTGTCAGCACAGAACTTCAACTACCACCAGTCAAGCGTTGACCTGGAGGTGAAGGTGACGCGTGACCCATTAGCTATCGCCGAGGGAGGCAAGGTCGGCATCCCATCGTCGCACAGCGAATGCAGCTCGAACGACTCGATAGAGGCCTCCGTGGATAGTAACACCGGCATTTTGACGGGCTTGAGCAAGGGTAAGCTACACGGAGTTAAGGGCAGATAATTGATAGGCTTTGAAATAAGTCTCGACTTCTTAAATGACAAAGCTCTTCACCTGTCGCCATGCTTTCCTACTTTATGTGCAGAACATCGGGCCAAGGCGCAAGCTCTAAAGTACCATCACAGGGTCGAGGTGGCTGCTCCCCCTAAGCTTGAGAAGGAGCGGGACAACACAGTCGTAGTGCCCATTGCCGGTGCATACAGCAGTATCGACAACAATAGTACCACCAATTACAATCCTACCAACAACAACGATGATGTAAGTCTCATTCAAGTCAGAATATCCATATTTTTTAATATTCGAATAAATTAAAAAAAATTTTTGGTATTTGAAAAAAATTAAAGCAAGTTAGTTGAAATAAGCCTGATCGAAAAAAAGTCACCTTAAAAGTTATTGAGTTTAACATTAGCAGCATGTAAAATAAAGTCCTCATGAGTAAAGGCGCTCTTTCAGCTACAATAAGCCAACGAGGGCTTGGCCCTTTTAATATTATTTAACATGGATATCGACTTGAGCCAAAAGGCGTATTTAGCCATTTTGTTTAACCGATTCCGATCAATTAGGAAGTTCCTGGCCCGATTGCTAGTTATTAAAGATAATAATTTAATCAAACTACCAATAATTTTGGAGATTGTTTATTATACGTCTCTAAGCTTTATTTCTAATGTTTTGTTTCTTATATTTATTCTTGGGCAATATTAAATATATCTAAATGTAATGATAATTATATTCGTATGTAGGTTACAATTTAGGGTATAAAGTTTATGATAAACTAAGGGAAACTATTTTAACTAACTATTATTATTAATGTTAATATTAAAATTCAGTTTTTAACAATAGTCATGTACGGTATGTTCAGTTGGTTTATTCAAACCTCCAGTGCGCGGTAAAAGTCTTTTCAGACTGGCACTAAGCCCACTAATATCTGGCGCTACTCTCAGATTCTCATTCAAAAACAAGAGGAAACGCTATAGTCGAGTGCCGCAACTATAAGATACCCGTTACCGTTTTTCAAAATTTTAAAATATTATTTTGCTAGTGCAAATTCACGAGGCGTATGAGTATGCTTATAGTGACGTCACTGCCCATGTGAGGCCTTATAACCTTAATTTCTTTATAAATAGCGAAATAATGTTCCGATTTGAAAAATCCTTTGTCAAATCAATAGATATTAACAGAAATAAGTTATAAAAAGTCAATCGAAGGCATTCATAATAATAGTATAGACGCCACAGTTTTCCGCGGTTTGTGGGCGTTAGAGTGGGCGTGGCCAGATGCAACTTCGTGGAAAGTTGCAGAAGCATCTCTTAAATACGTATTTTTATTCAAAGTTTTTAAGCTTTTATAGTTTTTGAGGTTTTTGCATTTTTGGTTTTTCGGGTTTTGTGGGCGTTAGAGTGGGCGTTGCTTGATCGGAAAAAAACAATTCGCATTGGGAGCATCATAGAAACGTACATGCTTAATCCGAACTTTCTATTTCTTATAGTTACCGAGATATCAGCTTTTCTAGAAAATCCGAAAACCGTCTCTTGAGCCTTGTGGGCGTATGGGTGGGTGTGGCCGGATAGTGTTACCACTATAAGATGCGCTGCCATCTAAAGATTATACTTTTTGAATTTCAACTTTCTAACTGCAATAGTTCCTGAGATTTCAGCAATTTTAGTTTATTGCGATTTGTGGGCGTTAGAGTGGGCGTGGCAGGATGCTGTAATAAACTTGCGCTGTCCCGGGACCTCAAGAATCTTCATGCTTAATCTCAACTTTGTATCTGCTATAGTTTCTGAGATCTCAGCGTTCATACGGACTGACGGACGGACGGACGGACAGACGGACATGGCTCAATCGACTTCGCTATTGATCCTGATTAAGAATATATATACTTTATAGGGTCGGAAACCCTTCCTTCTGCATGTTACATATTTTTCAACGAATCTAGTATACCCTTTACTCTACGAGTAACGGGTATAATAATTATGCTAACATTTCACCACCGCCATGTTTTATAACTGACGGTGGCGTCACTGCCCATGTAGGGTCGTATAATCTACTCCTCTAAAATAGTTTTGATGTGAAAAAGTCTATATCGTAGGTTGGCTGCTGAAACATGCTGCTTAATCTCTACTTTCAAAATCTCAACGTTTATGCGTTCTTCTGCATAAGTCCATATGTATATGTAGGTAAAGCGGCACGGAAAAGTTTCCTTTTACCTTTTACTTACATATGCATTAATTTTTTTTATTTTATTACCTTTTACCTTTTGGGGCATAACAAAAATACAAAAAGCTTTCTAGTTTTGTTTAAACATTGTCTAAACATTTTCAACGACCTTCGAAACGCCTTAGATTTTTAGGATAGAGATTTCTGCGCTTTCCCTTGACTAAAGCAGCAGATAAAGCTTATAACTTTTCTCTTTCCAGGAACCCCTGTTTGACACTAGTGATCTGCGCTCTATCAAGTCGGACGACCTGTTAGTGGGGATCGATCCCAGGGGAGTATCCATCCAACGTGGGCCCATCGAGCTCGAGTTATCACTGCTCTACGACGCACCAATGCGGAAGATGACTGTGCATGTGATGCAGGCCAGAAGCCTTCCGCCTTTGAGCACTGGTCAACCCACCCACACACAGGTGCGGATGTTGATGCTACCCAGCAAGAAGCAAAAGCTTAAGACCAAGATCCGCAGTGGCGAGAACCCTCAGTACATGGAAAGCTTTCTGCTGCACCGAGTCAACCCGGAGGAGGTAAACAACATGGGGCTTCGGGTGCGGATTTACGGTTGCGAGCGGCTGCGGAAGGAGAGGTTGATTGGGGAGGCTTACGTGAGCTTCGCCACCGTAGACCTTGAGCTTGAGACAAACCTGTGGCTACCGCTCGAGCCCCGCAACACCTCAGGCCTGGGATCCACCAGTGATTTGCTTAGCCTTGCAAGGTCGGAGAGCGCAGGCTCCACCTCTTCCATGCAGCACGGAGGTGTCTCCGAGTTGTTGCTGGGCCTAAGCTATAACGGCGTTACTGGGCGGTTAAGCGTAGAGATCATCAAGGGCAGCCAGTTTCGTAGCCTGTTACTAAACAAGGCGCCCGACACGTACGTCAAGATGGTAATGGTGAGCAGCATTGGGCAGGAGATCTCTCGGGCCAAAACTTCAACCCGTCGGGGTCAGCCAAACCCGCTTTTTAAGGAGACATTCGCGTTCCAGGTGGCACTGTTTCAACTTAACGACGTCACTCTGATGATTTCTGTTTACGCCAAGCGGCACATGAAGAAAAACGAGATGGTCGGCTGGTTCAGCCTGGGTTTAAATTCTTCCGGTTCGGAAGAAGTGGCCCACTGGGCGGACGTGTGTGAAATGCCCAAGGGTGAGATGCTTGCTCGCTGGCACGTCCTGGTGGACTCCTGATTCGAACAGATGGGCCAGTCCTCGAGACGCAGCAAAAGGGCCCTCGGTATGCTGGGTCTCGCTGCGTTCAAGGATCGGTCCCGTGAAAAAGGTCCAAAGGAGTCGCATCAGGAGGACGAAGGAGTCCGGTTTTCGCCAGACAATGCGGTTGCACTCGAAATTGAGCCGGGTCTCGAGCTTGACTTTGTCTAAACCAAAGATCTACGTATTGTTAATTGTTTTACGAGAGTGCAAAAACGTACCACTACTCATAATGTCGATTTATCAGTCAGGGATAAGTCCGAACAACAGGTTTGGAATATTCGTAATTTAACCCTGTCTGAACAAAAAAATATTTTTATTTTTTAATTAACTGGGCACACATTTTGTTTATAAAATGTGAGAAATATGCAAAACTAAAAAAAAAAGTAGAATATTGAAATTTTATACGCAATGAAACGCAAAGTGCATGCAAATACTTAAATTACTACTCAAAATTTGAATTTTACGATTGTTTGTGATAATGAATACGATATGAATAACCGGAGGTGCATCATTTGTTCATCTGAACTAATTTAAGGATGAGTGGCAACTTTTTGTAATAAACATTTCTGCATCCTGATATTTAAGTATTAACCCTGGCATAGGCTGCCCAAAGTCTGTTAAATCTAGCACTTTTTTATTACCAAAAATATGAAAATTGAATATGAAAACCAAAAATACTTAGGAATAATTTTAGTAAAAATAATCGTACATATATACATACGTTTTACCTGCAAATTTACATACATTAAAACAAAAAATCATATTTTGATCAATAATATGCAGTATCAGTTTTGATATTCAGAAAAATACAAAAATTTATCTGTTCTATAAGATAAAGAGAGAAGATAATTTGGTAACAAAAATTTTATAAAATCATAATATAACCTGCGATTGGGCTTCATAGAGCTTTACTTGACATCGGCTTAAAAATGGTCCTCAAATAAAATAACCGGCACGATTGGTGTGATTCGATTACCAAAAACTCTATTAATTAAGAGAATTTAGTTTTTGCATTAAATCTGCGTGAATGAAATAAGTTTAACTTATAAACCTAAAATGGAAAGCTTTAATAAATATCTAAACAATTTTTTTCACTCAAGTTGAATCGCAGCATAAAAAAATAACTTAAGCTATGGCAATAAGCGTGCAAGAAACTTAACGGTAATTTCTATATGAAACCATAAAAATGTATTTGGAATTCATAATATTTATGTATATCTGTTAAAAATCTTTTTGTCTTGAGTGTCGAATATTTTATAATTGCAATGAAAGTGAATGTGTGTTCGTTGTTACAACAAATGATAAATGTATATATAACCTAAGTCTGCAACTACATTTTGGAAGGAAAGCGAGGCTCAATTTATTTAACTAATCGGAAGGGATCTATTACACACTTTTCAATTTTAACATTACAACCGCAATTAGCTCAAGTGCGGAGTTGTTGTCAAGTATTTCAGACTCTGAGTAGAAACTCCCTCATAAAATGCAAGAAAATAAACTAATTATTATTTTTACTGAGACGGATACCATATTTCTACTCTTCAATTTAAGAATTATATTGTCATTGTTGAATATCAAAGAATCATTTTAATATTACTTAATTGACACCTAAAATAAAACGATATTATATAAAAACCCATACTATACACAGCTATTTATTAATATACCTCGTAGTTTATTTTCTGCGTTTTTTCCCAATTTTTCGTACGGTCTCTGAGTCATTGTTATCGTCATCATTTTCCGCACTTAGTTCCGAACTATCCTTAGAACGTGGGTTTAAATTGTAAACTTGCTGGGTGTCCCATTCTTTGCGTAGCTCACTAAGCATACCAGGGGTCAACAGCCCTTGCGCGAGAAGCCTTTCGGTAAGACGTCCACGCGACAAGCTGGGAAGGCGTGGTTCCTTGACGCGAGTCATTCGACGCGGTGGATAATATGAAGCTTCTCCGTCCTGGCTAGCCTCAGTGTTCTTCAGCAAGCGAGTTATTTGAAAGACGCCTTGCTGTATAATCCCGTCCAGTTCCTTCTGAGCTTCTCGAACGTTGGTTGCATCGGGAAAAAGATCCATGAACCGATAGCTGTAACAAAACGTGTTAAGTGTTTTACGTACGGTAGACTAAAGTACGTAGACTAAAGTGAAACTTGCCTTAGCCAAAGATACAAATCCATTACGTCAAAAACTGCCTCCAGGTGGACTAAATCCAAGATAGTTTTCGGTAGCTTGTATGGCCAGCCACAGTTCTTTCGAATGAAATCAAAACTAATAGGCTCATTACGGCTATATTGCCGTGTTAACTTAAGGAAGATGGAGCAAACAAAGGGCATCTTGCGATTGATTGGGGCACAGCAAAATACGTAGCGGGCCCGCAAAGGCAGTGGAACATGTTGTATCATCTCGGCCAAGAACTTAAAGTCCTCGATGTTGCACATAAAGTATAGAGAATCATCAACAGTACACAGATTTACAAATATGTCCATTAGGTTGCTTAAGGATGAACTTGGAAGGTGGTAAGCGTAGAGCTCAATCTGATCTGCAGTGGGATGCAAGCCCGCCTGCTTCAATGGGTCAGGAGTCTGGGCCAATATGCACTGCAGAGTCTTTAAGTCCTCAGGCTTGAGGGCAGTTACAAATCCGTGCTCCCACTGAGTGTGGAAGCGGCCCGCTCTTCCCGCAATCTGAAGGGCTGATGAAACCGATATTGTGTCGATTTCACGCTCTCCGCGCTCGTTCATCGTCGGCTTGATCAAGGAATAAAATATGATTCGACGAATGCTCCTGTAGGTATATAATATGCACATTAGATCTGTCCGGAAAAAGTATACAGAATATTGTACTTACAAATTCAAGCCCATTCCGATTGCGTCTGTCGCAACCATTACCTTGCAGCTATTTGCTGGATCATTGAACTTGGCAGCTTGGGCGAGCTTGGTACCAGGTGGTAGACCGCCATATATTACAGCTACCTCCTTGCCCCTAAAAAATTTCGGTCAGCGCTAATTCAGAAAACATTACAAACCTATACTGACCTAGCCTCTATTTCGCGTGAAACTGAATATATATCATGTTTGCTGAAGCACACGATGCAATCACCGGGTACGACATTGTCCAATGATCCGAGAGCACTATTTTCTACTGTCAGCTCAGTAAGACGATCGTATCGCTTAACTTCAACTGTTTCACCGGTGGTTTCACAAATTTTTTGCAACAGATCCAACGCACCTGGTTCCCCACATACGTGGACTTCATCCGCGATCAGTCCGAGGAAAGCCCGCGTCCATGCCCATCCGCGCTGAGGATCACGGATCTGTTGTATTTCATCGATTACACCCACCTCATCTAAAACGAATTAGGCTGCACAGATTATAGCTGGGCATGGTAGCGAAGCACGTCACCTACATGGAGTGTTGACCGATGTCATTTCGACAGTGCACGCGACATGGTTCGCTGGAGAACTTTCGCTGATACCAAACTTGCGCTCTTCCCCGGTCACTAAGTCGCAATTGGTTCCCAGCTCATTGGCTTTGTTGTACACTTCAGTGGCCAAAAGCTTTAAGGGTCCACAGTAAACGCCGGATTTCGCTTTTAGAAACCTCTCCATGGCATGGAAAGTCTTTCCGGAGTTCGTAGGTCCCGCGTGAAACACTATCTTTCGCGTAATGGCGCGAGCATTGCTATACCAGTTTGCAGGCTGCCTAAGGTCGGAGATCTTCTTTAGGTCGTCCATGCAGTCCAGGTGCGGAAACACTGTCTTTGCATGGCTCAGAAAGTATGGGAAAATGTTATCTATATGACCTGCTCCTTGTGTAATGTCGCTGAAAGTTATGTGCAGGTCCACAGGAAGATTTTCCGCTTCGATACAGTATCTTCGGAATGAGCCGAATGCTTGTTGCTGTAAATAAGCTTGGAACGTTTGGAATGTAAGACGTGGATGAGTAGAACCAATTGGCGATCACGTACCGTCTAGCCCATTTTCGCTGCAAAGAGACTTGATTTCCCGGCGTTGTGTGAACTTATTGAGAATCTTCAGCAGCTCAACCTTTTCCAGTTTTCCAACCAACTCGGAGCCCACGTCCTCGGACTCTGAGTTCGCCTGTACCTGCACCGGTTTAAATAGCGCCGACACGTTTGTTTCCGATTTTTTTCGCGAAAACTGAAGGGCTGCCCGGTGCAGTCGTCGTAAAGCCGGCGTAATTGAAAAGCATGGACGAAAGCAATGCGGGTGCCGCACAACACCCAGTAGGCTGATGCAGCGCATACAATTTAACATGGTTCTCCGGCCTGGTGCTATAAAAATCCGGTTTTAATTCATCTATTCGTGTAACTTTAAATCGGAAACCCACGTTTTGGGTTCTGATATAACAAATGGAGGATACAGCTGACTGTCAGCTGATTGTAAGGTGGTAACTGCTTGAACTATCTGCTTTTCTGTTTGCGTGACGTCATTAGTCACTAAATGTCGTTGCCACATCTAATTTACAATAAAATTTATTTTTATAATTTTGTAAAAATATAGGCCACTAATTATTACTCGTCATAATATATTATACGGGTGTTTATTTAATTGGCGTAATTGTCGTCAAAAATAAAATTTATATACATACATTTGTTCATATTGCCGTTTATTTTTATCTTAGCATTACGTACTTGTTGATAAATGTTTATTTTTATAAAACCTTATAGTTCATTGGCAAAGTACTTTTTCAGAGCATGTTCTTGAGGTAGTGGATCTGATAAAGACGCTAGTTTTTAATGTTATTTAAAGTGTATGATAAATTTGATAAGATGTTTTGTAGCAAATGCCAAAAATATATAAACAGAAAAAAATTTGTAACTACATTTTTAATAATTTGTGTGTAATTCCGAAAAACCCCCAAATACAGAAATTTCCCACATATTGAAAATTACTTAATAAATCTTTTTATATGCTATATTTCAACACGACTCTATGGCGCATTTCTTGATAATACACTGTAAACGGTTGTTATTAAATCGCTCATCTCTATTCTTCTATTGCTGTGGCAACGCTGTGCATTAATTGTCAGAAACAAAATGACTCACATAAAATTAAAAAAAAACTAATTTAAATAGTATAAATTGGCAAGATTAAAAAGTCGACAGTGCAATGGGCTTATTTGGAAAAACCTCCAGTAGGGATCCCAAAGAGCAGGTACTGACATATTTTCGGGGCATTAATGTCATCATAGTTGTTTTGATTCAATCACTTGTTCCTGTCTTGGTGTGCGTTATGCTTTGATTATATTGATTAGGTACAAGAATGGACCCACAAGTTACGGAAGGAGGGTAACCAGCTGGATCGCCAAATTCGGAGTATCCAGAGGGAGGAGGAGAAGGTAAAGCGTTCCCTTAGGCAGGCGGCCCAGAAAAATGACCGCGATACCTGCGTCATTCTTGCAAAGGAGATTGTAAACGCGCGGAAGGCTATTAACCGCATATACACGTCTAAGGCGCACCTCAATTCCATCCAGATGCAGATGAAAAACCAGCTATGTAAGTGGTCTCGCTCCCCGTTTACTTGAAACTAACGTTTTCCTTTCCAGCCACTTTGCGAGTAGCGGGATCCCTGCAAAAGTCCACAGAGGTCATGCAGGCCATGCAGAGTCTTGTACGATATCCGGAGCTGGCCGGCATCATGCGCGACATGTCCAAGGAAATGATGAAGGCCGGTATTATAGAGGAAATGCTGGACGAGACCATGGACTCTCTGGAAGAGTCCGAGGAGCTGGAGTTGGAGGCAGGGAAGGAGGTGGACAAGGTTTTGTGGGAGATCACGGATGGCAAGCTCGGAGAAGCTCCCCTGCCTCCCGAGGCAACTCCGGCGGACAAAGCGACTACAACTGTTGCTAGCGTCGAGGTTTCGGTTGTGGAAGATGATGAAGAAGGCGAAGAACTGCAGGAGATGCAAAGCCGCCTAGCATCGCTGAGATCTTAGAATAACTCTTTCATCGATTGCTAATAGATTTGAAATTAAGAGCAACTGATTCCCAATAGCGGGCTCTTTCAAAATACTAAACGACAAAAACCCATAAGCGCTTAATTATAGAAATCAAAATAATCTTTAGAAACTAATATTCACTTTATATATTTTAAGTGTACAGTGCAACCGCTCTATTTGTGTTTAACTGCACGACTTATACCATTAAATTTACAAAAGTTACATTCATTTCATTGTTATTAATTTATGTATATATTTTGTGGAATTTTTCAAGTAAAAGGGGTCGATTTTGTAAGTTGCGACTAGGACCTTACGTTGTTTTCTATCCAGTCTAGATATGCCGCAACCCTTGTGTACACGCCCGGCCACCCCTTTAGACCGCAGGGTGTGGGTCCATAGGAGACCACTCCAGCAATATAATAGTTGGAATATCCATTGGAAAAATCTTCAAGCAGGAGGGGGCCACCGGAGTCCCCCCGGCATGAGTCGACACCCTCCATCCCGCCGGCGCACAGTTGTTTCGAAGTGAGAGTTCTGCGTTGGGTGGCATACCGTTGCTTGCAGTCGTCGCTTAGCACCGGGTCTAACTCCGCCTTAAGTTTGATGTTGGACGTAAAGTTATTCTCTGTCCGACCCCATCCGGCTACCACAACCTTGCGACCGAGGAACATATTGTTTTGCTGGGACGGTAGGGTGGGCAGGCACACTGGTGAAATAAAGTCGCTGTACTGTACCTCGTCTCGCAGACGCAGTAACGCAATATCATTTAACTGATCACGGGAATTCCCTGGGTATTGCGGGTGTGGAATTCGATCCAGAACAGGCAAGTCAACGTAGGGTTCGTTGCAGTCCCTCTGTCCGTTTTTGCCTGTTGTGCAATCCGGATTGCTGCTTGCATCCCACTCGCCCAAGCGTACACCCGTCAGCTGCCAGTCGTTGGGAATAGCGGAGACACAGTGAGCTGCTGTAAGCACATAGCGAGTGTTGATCAGGGATCCTCCGCAGTGGTGGCCCTTTATGTTGCCGGCTGGTAAAGAGGAAGATCAGTCTTTTACCTATGGTAATGGTTATGGTTTACTCACGCTTCGTGTACTCTATGAGCGCCATCCAAGGGAACTCCCGCTTGCCCGTCTCTTTACCGCCTACTACGCGATCTCCGAAGTTGTCCCCGCAATTTGGCGCCTGTGGCAACAGACTGGAACCCAGCGACTGTCCTTGATGCTGGGCATCCATGCGTGAGTTTCCACAGCAAATCTGAAAAAAATGGATTTCCATTCACAGTATATATGTATACGTATGTATATTCTTTATCAGGATCAATAGGAAAGTTGATTAGGCCATGTCCGTCTATCCGTATGAACGCTGAGACCTCAGGAACCATAACAGATACTAAGTTGGGCTCAAGCATGCACATTCTTGAGATGCCTACATAGCGCAACATTATTTTAGCATCCTGCATCGCTGAGATCTCAGGAGCTATTACAGCTAGAATGTGGTACCATTATACGGAGACTGCCACTCTTAGCACGAAAAACGGGTTTCACTATTTGTAGAAACGCTGACTTCCCGGTAACTATAGTTGATAGAACGCGGAAAACCAAGATAGTTAGGCATAGGCATACATATTCTAGAGATGCCACTGCTGCTGAAGGTGATATTTCATCCGGCCACGCGCGCTGTTACGACCATAAGCTGCGAAAAAGTGAGGCTTTAATAATATTAAAATGTATTTTTTCGGTTGATCTTGTATAACATTTTTTTGTCATATATATCGGTATCGATATGAACTATTTTATTTCAAATAGAACCGACGTCAGCATCAGTTATTAAACATGATTTTTCTGGCAAAAGGTGGCGCATCGTCAATTTGTACCAGCAAAATTAATATTTTAAAATTGATAAAACTGTAACGGGTATCTTATCGTCGCGGCACTCGTTTCCTCTTGTTATACCCGTTACTCGTAGAGTAAAAGGGTATATTAGATTCGTTGAATAGTATGTAACAGGTAGAAGGAAGCGTTTCCGACCCTATAAAGTATATATATTTTTGATCAGTATTAATAGCGAAAACGATTTAGCCATATCCGTCTGTCGGTATGAACGCAGATATCTCAGGAACTCTAAGAGATACAAAGTTCAAAATTAAGCATGAAGATTCTTGAGGTCCCTACGCAGCGCAAGGTTATTACAGCATCCTGGCACGCCCACTCTAATGCCCAAAAAATCAAATTTTTAGGAACTTTCTCGTAGTTTTCATCCTGCCACGCCCACGCTCTAACGCCCACAAACCGCAGAAAACTGTGGCGTCTATAATATTATTATGAATGCCTTCGTTTGACCTTGTATAACTTATTTCTGTTAATATCTATCGACTTACCAAATTTTTAAAATATTACATATTAAAAAATTAATATTAAAATTTTTAAATCGGAACAGTATTTTGCAAATTATGAAGAAATTTAGGTTATAAAGCCTCACATGGTTTCTGACGTCACTATCAGTTAATCAACATACTTTCTCTGACAATAGTTGGCGCCTTGTGAAATTCCACTAGCAAAATTAATATTTTAAAATTGTGTAAAACAGTAACGGGAATCTTATAGTCGCTGCACTCGACTATAGCGTTTCCTCTTCTTTTTCTATCCTGTTTTGCTCTTCTTTGGGAAAACAGTACCTTATCGTTAGCGATGACTTTGCAATTGGCGATGATAAAAAAATTACTAAAATCGCGACAAATAGTACGTTTCAAAGATGTTTTAAAAGCTTTTCGAGAAATTGAAATATTTGTTGCAGAATTTGCGGAAATGTTTTTCGTATAAAAATGAAGGAAATCTTGAAGCAATCAGCGGAAGTGGCCGTCTGCTAAAGCACATATTATTTACATATGTACATGCAAACATGCAAATATTGAATGCAATAAATCACAAACATTATACTCGGCGTTCAATAACAAAATGTTGATTATATGCTCTTCTTTTCTTTTACAGCCCTATGATTTATTTTGTAGTCACCATCGCCTTAATAATAAACTTATTTTTTTTTAATATAGAAACGTAAAAGTTGTAACTCACGAGTACTTGTCCATTGCGGTAGCCGCATTGACTGTTTTGCAGAAATTTACGTCTCTCATTCGATAGCGTTCCGCTTTCGACTAGTTGAAAGAGATATCCACATTCCCTGAGCTTAATGCAGGTTCCGCTGTTGTCATCTGGCGTTGTGCAATACCCGAAGATTTCTGGGGAACAAAGATCAAACTCGAATCAGTGATAAAGACGGGAAAGAGAATTCTCTGCATTGAGGCTCGGTTTGACGGGGTGAAGTTCAGCGCTGATAATGGATTGCTTTGTGCTGTAAAAAATGTAAATAATCCTCTACTGCGCCTTTGGTTCCTCAACTTGCCTTGTCCATAAGTTCTGCTATTTCCCATTAAGAGTACCACAAGAAGGGCCGAAAGAATGATTGGATCCATTGTAATTTTTCAAGCTGCCTTTTTCCTATGTACGTGGAAGAACAAGCCGCTAAATGAACGCCTGCTAGCACACACTAAGTATGTATATCTGGAAACTGTCGAGCTGTCGAGCTACACTCGTTCTGATGCAGAGCTTATCAGCAGTTCTCTTCCAACGACTTAACGAATCTCACCAAAATTAAGAGAGACTTTCTGAGGGTCTGGTTTACTACCAAACAACCAGGAAAGCCCAAACCAAACTTCAGTTCCGAGACGTTCAAGTCTGGCTGCTTACTTGTTTTTATTGCTGTTGCTCATCAGGGAACTTTCCACTTATACGGAACGATGCTTTTATTCATGTGTTGGACATAAGGCTGAAAGGAATTGAACTGGCTTGGGCCATTGATCTCGCCACCTTTTGTCAGAAAATAACATCTTTAGTACTGACGGTGAAGTTACTGCCCATTTCAGTGCTTAATAAATTATAATATTAATAAATTGTGAAATAATGCTAAGGTTTGTTTTTAAATCGGTAGGTATTAACAAAATAATCAGCAAGTAGACTCCACATATTTCCGCGGTTTTGTTAGAGTGGTCGTGACCAGGTGTTAAGACAATCTTGATCAAAACTTTTTTAAATCAGAAGATGTTCGACAAAATTAAGTTAATAAACATGCCTCCTCATATGATTTTAGAGTAGATTGAGCTGGTCAAGGCGAATAGTTTTCAAAGTTATTTTTCTTGCATATTTCCATCTAACTCTATGATTCAATTGTACGAGAGGTGTTGAGGTGGTCCTTTGTGGAGTAGCAAGTGTCTTAGCCGTGAGTATTTTCAGCAACTTTGAAACCGCCTGGATGGTTATATTTAAAATTGCTTTTCTTCGAAGTTTCCAAAAATGGCTAAACTCCTGGTTTTTATACCCGTTACTCGTAGATTAAAAGGGTATACTAGATTCGTTGAAAAGTATGTAACAGATAGAAGGAAGCGTTTCTGACCCTATAAAGTATATATATTCTTGATCAGGATCAATAGCGAAGTCGTCTGTCGAAAGAGTCTGTCTCTCAGGAACTATAGCAGATACAAAGTTGAGATTAAGCATGAAGATTCTTGAGGTCCCGGGACAGCGCAAGTTTATTTCCGCATCCGCCCACTCTAACGCCCGCAAATCGCGAAAAATTAAAATCTTGGGAACTATTAGAGCTAGAAAGTTGAAATTCATTATGTATAAACTTTGCATGCCAGCGCAACTTTTAGTGGTACTGTTATCTGGCCACACCCACTCATACGCCCACCAAGCTCAAAAGACGGTTTTCACATTTTCAAGAAAACCTGATATCTCGGAAACTATAAGTGATAGAAAGTTCGGATTAAACATGTAGATTTTTATGATGCCCCAAATGCGAATTGTTTTTTCCCATCTAGCCACGCCCACCATAACGCCCACAAAACCGCGGAACACTGTGGCGTCTATAACAATATTATGAAATTTATATCTATCGATTTACCAAAGATTTTTCAAATCGGAACATTGTTTCGTTACTTATGAAGAAATTTAGGATACAAGGCCTCACATGGGCAGTGATGTCACTATCAGTTACTCAACATGCTTTCTCCGACAATAGATGGCATCGTGTAAGTTTCCACTAGCAAAATGAATATTTTAAAATTGTGTAAAACAGTAACGGGTATCTTATAGTCGCGGCACTCGACTATAGCGTTTCCTCTTGTTTTTTATTGAGTATTGCTGTTACGTAGTGTTGCTACTAAAAAGTTCATGAAAAATGCTATGTTAAGTATTTTGTGATGTGTAATGGTATAATTTTTAATTAAAAAATTATCTTACATAAATATATATACATTTTGTAAATTTAGAAATCATTACATGGGTTCTGATTTTAATTTATTAAATAATGATTTGTTAAATAATAATTTGTGTACATTCATTTAAAAATATAAGGAATTCCATTTTTATTGGTTTATTTAAAATACTTTGTAAATTTAATAAGTCCTAATCTACAATTCTTATTACAATTACTTATTATTACTGAATTTTATGATTTATAGCTATAGATAAACTGTAATGTGAATTCCAAATTACATTTAGGTTCAGATTATAATCTAATTAATTTAAACAATTTGTTATAATTTCATTAAAGTGATGATCCTTAATTTGTAAGCACTTTTAGTTTGAGTTCTAATTTGATGAGTATGGCTTAAAGTGGTTTTATTCTTTATCTATACAAAATGTGTGCAATAATTAAATTGACTCTACCAATTGATTCGAACTCGAGGCATTCGAAAGATTTGGCCCCTCTAGTTTTGCCTTAAGCTCCTTTGTTAGGGCCAAGTTTCTAAATATATTGGAATCAAGAAAAAAAGCACAGCGCAACATCCGCATAATCACAGAAAAGTCTCTGAATTCCAAACACTTTGGAATGCAGCCCACAAAACGAAAGCAGCTTCAATTGTTAAGAACAGATCTTACCAAATTCCAATAAAAGCAGCTTACAATAAAAAGTGTGAGACGAATGAATTACGGTGCTGCGAAGATAGTAAATGTGGAGTCATTTGCGTTTTATTAAGACTGCGTGAGGGTAAAACATCCCAGTGATGAAAACAAACTTTTGCATTCTTGAAATTCATATTTTTTTTAGTAATGCGTTTCATGCGTTTAAAATCTCTTTATTGGAAATTAACTGTTTCTATATTGAAATACAATTCAACAGTAAATACAATATAACATATTACAATGCAATACAATATAATTCAATTCAACTCCTACAAGTTTATCTCGCATTTGCCAGGGCTAGAATGTATATTTCATGTACAAGAACATTGGCTTTTGAGAAAAATTTAATCGACAGAAATGTCAACGTAAATATCTTTCTACGTCAATAATTATTTTTAGCTGATTTCATGTACGCCAGGTAAATTTAAAAATGTTTTTTATTTTAATTGATATTTTTAAATTATACTTTTGTCGTCGGCGTCTTTAAAAAAATTATATATTTTGAATTGGAAACTTATAAAAAATCACATTAGATATGATCGTGTGATAAAAAATTTGATTGTTGTTATGCCTTGATGCTATTTTCTAATTCAATTTACTTTTATATGGTCCTAGATAATAGTGTGACCCTTTTCATGCTCCATGTTGCATCCTTTAATATTTAATGATGTGTTCATGTATACATTTATTTTAAAATTTTTAAGTGGTTAGAGTATAGAAACTTTTATATATCATTATTTTTCTTTCTTGTATATATTTTTTATTCTAGTTGCTCATTTACTTGATCATATCAATATACATATGTATATATGCAAGTATAGTTCATAAAACTTTTAACAATAAATTTCAGTCGGTCGTTTTGGTGTAAATTATATATACTTAGACTATATAATTACTTGTGATTTTTGTTTTTTATTTTTCTTTCGAATAATTTTTTTATTTTTAAATACTATTAAAAATTGTGTGGTATTTAAAATCAAGTCGCAAAAATCTTTAATTAAGTTAAAAATGCAATAAATGATTGATTAATATACAGGATAAAATAATTTGAATTGAACTGTATTAATATGTATAAAAAAGAACTTTTTCTAGTGGGAATATAAAACAATTTGTATTTGTTCTTTGTTGTTGAGCGGATGTAAATAATAAGGAAGAGTCGCCGTCTGCATTCAGCAATACTTAATTTAAATTAACACCTTCAGCTTATACTAGTCTTCCAGTGGGGCCAATGGAATTTCAGGTACTTTAAAAATCTTATGAATTATTTGGCAAACAACGAGCACATTCGAGACAACTGTATTACTCGTAATCATATATGAATGTTATAAGAAAGCGCACTTGGCGACGTTGAAAGACTCTGGGTATGCGGCGATTTTTCTATTCTAATTTCTTTAAACTAATGTCGTTGTTGTTTCATCTCTGATTTCATATAAGGTTTCTACGATTCCTTCTAGTCACTTCATAAAAATGTATCGAATTTTTGCTATCTTTTAATCAATGTGCTTAAGTTGTAACCGAAGTAGAGCTAGTAGAAGTAGCTCAATTCTCTTCCAGCACTACAACAAGAAATTGTTTTATTGCATTAATGTGCGTAGCTTCGCACTTAACTAAAAGATTTAACTATTACTAAAAAATCAAACATATTCAAACACGTTAATACTAAAAGGTTTTGAAGTCCCAAAAGTGTCTTCTCAGGTTTTTTCCCAAAGAGGGTACCGATAAAATTGTCTTATAATTGGGCATTAAATAATAGGCAATAGGGCAATTTTAGTAATGTTATATCCGCATTTAAAAATTTCTTGATATTATCTTAGTTTAGACACAATTTTGTGAAGCCGCCAATGACTTTTCTGGGTGTATCAAAATCTGGTAGGTAATGCACTTTGAAGGGTTGAAAAGATCATGGTTGGTCGTTTTACTCATTCACATATGCACATACTGAATGTGTGTAATATTTATGTAATCTGAAACCATAACCGATTCGTAGGATGTCCCTTATCTTAAAGGCCTTTGTTCAGAACAAGTTTCGCAATGGGCAATTTTTAAAAGCATCGCTCAGGCGTTTTCTCAACTTGGCTGAAAATATAAACAAGATAAAATCAATTAATTTGTACGCAACTTTTAGTATAAGCATTGAGGAACTTAGAAAAACGGCCTACGAAATTGACATGTTAAACTACATTAAGTGAAATACACAAAAAAATATAAAAATGAAATGGTAGAAGTTGATTTAAGTTTGATTGTTTTTATCCTCGAAGGGAAAGAAGATGAAAGAAATATTATTCCAATTGGATTCTCTTTCATTTTCGGAGGTTATAAAAAGTTGACGTCAGGTGGTGGATTATTATGTGATTGTTGGTAAGACTAATGTTGTGTGGTGAGGTATGGTCTGGAATTGATTACCTACCTTTCCATGGTGATGTAGAAGGCGTTAACACATTAAAATCTTACATATCCTTCGGAAATATATTATTACTTATTTATAGGAACTTACTTACTCTTTCGTTGTCTAATCGAAAGACACCCAGATATACATGTTGTTTAATAAGTGTATTGTAAGGACTGGCAATCCATTCAAACAATTGTTACATTGTCCTTAGTTTTTTTAAAGTCTACAAAAATTAGACAGGAAGTTTTCGGATTTTTTTTACATTGCAATACATGAATGCTCATGAATTGAGGTGTGAACTGTTTTGAACTGCAAGGCAGACACTTGGAGTAGTTAGACATAGATATACAGATCGTTTATGACTGATACAGAGAGATAAGAGAGAGCGGAAGAGAGACGTACACATAGATAGAAAAACATATAGACCAACAGTCATGCCAATTCAAGTTCGCTATATGTATCAGATATCAGGCAGGTAGGGAGTTAGAGTGTAATCAGGACAATGTATTTCGCCGCTTGGAGTGTTAGGTAAGTTATTGGTTACGCCTGATGATAATGGCCAACTCGGAATTAAAACCAAATGTATTATTGTGTTTTCTCATATATATTTATACATATATATTTTTTTATTAAACCTTTTGTTTTTTGTTTGTTTTAATTAAATGTTCAAAGTAACAATATAATTAATCAACTATTAACGATTTTCTTAAGTTTTTGTTAAATTTTTGCTTGTTCCTCTGTAGTGTATAGAACGTCTTTCACGTCTAATAATGACTTGAATGGTATTGTGTTCAACATTATTTTTAATATCATTTTCTGCCGTTTTTTTTTTTATTAAATTCATTTCCCTATGAAGTTACACATATACAGATATATACATATATAGGCATATATATATATATTCATATATATATTTATATTTATTAAGATAACAATGTGTAATTATCTGTGTTTTCGTGAACTTTTTGATATACAATTAATTACATTTTCATTACTACAATACTACGGTAACGTAACATCAACAAATTCAAAAAGAAAAGAAAATCGGCTGAACCATTTAACATTTCAAAAATTTATGATTACGTTAAAATCTTGGGTGAGATTGAGTATGTTTCAATTATTTCTTTTAGCTTTCTTTATATATGTTTATTTAATATATTAAACAATTAAAGTAATGCTCAACTTCATATAAGTATCAGAGGGAAAAACGCAATAGATAGAGTATAATTTAGTTCAACATTTTCAATAGTTATTTTGAAAGCCATTACGTTATAACTTTTTAGGTTCGAGCTTGAAAAGATTTTAGCTAAGAGATCTGGTTTCCGATTTAGTTAAATAGGTAGGTGCGCGATAGGGATAGCAAGTACCTTTCCTTAAGGTAGAATCACCTCTTCTTATCTTTATACATTCGCTACTCATGGTCTAGTCTTCTGAGCCGCGTTAAGGCATTCATTCATTAGTTTGATCGTTCCTAACTTTGTATGGAGCGAGGGGCACTAGGGGATTGCTTAATAAGGTTGACAGAAAGGGGAGTTAAGCCATTTTACTTTATTGATGTCCTACCGAGAGAATGAGAATGTTTTCAAAGTACTGGAAATTGCACAGTAACTGAAAATTGTACAGTCATTTAAAAATTGTGGGTATATTTAACCGCTTTAAACTGCTTTTTTAACGGATCTGTACATTGTTTTATTCTTTTACTGAACTTCATAGCCATTTAATTGCTTGTGACAAATATCCTTGTTTGTGAAATTTTATAAGCGTGTGGATGCAATGGCATTGGTAGGAAGCCTAATCCATATTAATTTACAAAGTTCAAAAATATAGTTGGGAATGTTGGCTAGCAATTGTTATGATCTTGTTCACTTGATACTGTTGTTCATGTAGCTAGCGGTTTTCTGATTTTGCTTCTCTAGTATAGATTATATCTTATTATGTATATATATATATATAGATACTTCTGTGGTAGATGTTCTTGTTGATGTTGTTCTTGTACTGGCTGTAGGCGTTTACTTGTGCTGTTGTTCTGGTTGTTGTTGATGATATTTATATAACACCGAGAGTACATGTCTAAGAGAGACCATCATGTCGTTGTTGTGAAGAATTGGTAGAATTGTTGTTGATGTTATAATTGTTGATATTGTTGTTTTTTCGTGTTGTTGCAAATGTTGTAGATATAAAATTTTTGAGGCATAGTAGAAGTGGCGCAGATTAAATATTCAAAAGAGAGTGTTTTTAAACAAAAGAAGGGGAAGAGAGAGACAACATAGAAAGAGAGAAAGAGAGAGAGAGAGAGAGAGATATATATATATATATATATATGTATGTATAAAATGCAGTGTAATTAAACCATGTATTATTATATGTTAAAGTACATTAACTTTTATTAATTTTAAAAAAATATTCAATTGAATAATTATAGCCGGTTACCCGGAGCACAGCTGTCCTTTCCGAAAAAATATGTATTCTTATATACACGGTTCGTCTAAACTCGGCAATTAAGTGGATAAAATCAAAAACTTATTTCCAAGTCAGGAAGGGCACATTTCATACATGTGCGTATGTGTAATATGATATAAGTCTTTAGATTAAGATAGATAACAAATAAGCCGTTTACGTTACAAATCGCATGCAAACTGAAATCCACTTGCACTGGATTGTCTCTCTCATAGACAATTTCACGGAAACCTGATAGCAGCGAATGGTGCCGTCGAACATAAAAAGTGCCTCGGTTTAAAACAGGGACTGCTCGTCTTATTGTACGTACATTCATGCATACAATAATGCGATTTGTACCTTAGAAAATATCAGTGAACTACAGTTAGAGACCCGTATATCAGTATATACAATTTTGGTGACACCGAATAGTTTTTCTGAGCGGAGTTTTTGAGTATGTGGGAGTAAACATGTATCCAAGTATGTTTATACCTTTTACAAACGAATTTAGTGGATAATCAGTGCAAAGGGGTAGGCTCGCTCTTGGAATTGTAAAGGTTACTTGTTGGTGTATTTCGTAAGCTTTGGTATCTTTGATTTTTGTGGCCGACTTGCATGCATGTTTCCCTTTTGTTATATGCCTTGATGGTTTAAACTTATCAATTTTCAAAGAAAATCTATGCTAAATGTATCACAGCATTATGCTCTAGAACTGCTTAGCATATCTTATAAGCTATTGCTTTGTCTAAATCGTTACAGCTATAATTTTGCCGTTAAGTATTGTTGTACAATACTTTCTGCGAAATAGCCTTAATAGAATCAAAACGTAACCGTTATGAATTCAAATAAGTGGGAAAGGAAACTTAGGACCGGTATTTTTTTATATATCAGTAGTTTAAGGTAATGTATTAAAAGGAATATAGTAATCTCATTTACTTACATTTCAGAAGCATCAATCATTTTTCAAAGAGTTAGAAATTCTCAATTGTAGTGTAGGTATGTTGTTTGTATAAGAAAGAAACAAAATGTAACAGCTATTAAAGATCTTTTGTTTCGAATTTTCCAAAACAAATTGACATAAAATTGTTTTTTAAACTTTTTCTTTCCAGTTGTTAGTACACAATTTAAAGAATCAGCAATAATATCTCCAGTCAATTTGCTTGCAATTATATTATTTTACTCTTGGTTAAACTCATTAAATTTACATATATACATAACAGGTGAGTATATATTAAAATGACGATTTCAACATATTCGCCGATTTAGTTTAAATTCTTTCTATAGATGGATTTAAATTCTTTCTATATTTATAGATGGATTTAAAGTCCAAGGCGATTTCAGCAACATACTTTGACGGTCCGACATGAACGACATAGCAGCCTCCTCTCTCGCACCAAATGTTTTATATTATTTTATTTATAATGCCAATTAAGTATTTCAATAGTATTTCAGTAGTTATTTTAAATGTATGTTATTAACCAAACAACGCATATGTTTTGTAGATTGGGTTTAAGTATATTATATTGTTATTGAAGCAAAGTGATTTGAATATTATGTTCACTATAGTTGGGCTTTAAATAATTTGGCTGATGGTTTAGCTACTTTAAAATTCATTAGGAGTTCAAAGTTCCACATTTTTATTTCGCATATCTGCTTCGGTTCTGATTATAGGTGTCACCGATTGAGTGACTTATTGTTTAATGTGTTCTAAGTTGCTGCCGGGTTACAGGTATGCTCTAGCTTTGCAATGTTTTTATTCGTTTTAACAGATTTCATGTTAATAATTCAATTTCAAGTCCAGGTTAATCATGATCCTTTTATGGGTAAATGTTATCAGTATTATTTTGATTTTACCATTATATTTATTTGTTTTTATATTATGATGACTGACATATCACTGCATGACACATTTTCCCTCTATTTGAGTTTTTAGCTCATTTACTTGCGTTTCTATTTGATTTTTCAGTTCTGTAAAAGAAATTGAGTATGGAAACAGCAATAAATAAGCATATTTTGTAGAGTAGACTACAAATGTTTGAGATGTTAACTGGTATGTATATGTATTTATTAATGATCTTGTACTGTAACTGGGTAGCTGTAACTATTATGTGTGTAGTAATTTTATAGTTAAACAATAAATACCGCGGAAGGTTATCGTTCTTGTACAAGTATAAATCTTAAAAATTAAAACAAGAAAGCATTTATTAAGAAATTATTCGTTTTGTTAGCAGTAAGGGCAACGTCACAGTTAAAGTTCGACTAATTAAAGTTTAGTTATAGTTATATTAGATTGATAGAGATATAATGACAAATATATAGAATTTGGTGCAGAGAAAATACACATACATATGCAGTATATGAGCAATATATATATTTCACATATGATTTCCCATTATGTAAAATGCATATAGTACGCACATTGAAGGAGAAAGTAAACGAGAGGGAAAAAGTTTGGTATTTGTATCTCGTCCATTTATGGGTAATATTTTTTAGTATTTCGTTTATATTTGGTTTATATTTACTTTGTTATGAGTTTAAAGTTTTAAAATGCAGTTCCATATACAAATAGAAGGTTTTTTTAGTTAGATGTAAAATGATTCTAATAAAAGTGCGTTTCGTGAGATTAATATTTAAAAAAAAATTATTTGATATAAAAAAACAGTCCCTAAAGTATCTGCTCTAACCTAACTAAATTTTAAATTTGATTTTAGAATAGTTATTTATGTTTAATGCACCCTTTTCTGAGGGCGGCTTGTCACTTGGTGATTCAGATTTGTCTTTTCAAGCTCTGCATTCCAAGTCTTATTTAGGGGGAATAGAAAGTAGTAGTAAAAAAAATGGTGGTGTGGGTGGCGGAAAAGTAGTTCTTGAATACAAATGTACCACAACAATTTTACCACACAAACATAATTAAAAGTTTTTACAAATAATCACACTTACCTTATTCTATTTATTTGAATAATATAAAACCTAATTACAATTAATTCGTCAGCTAAATCCAATCAATTATTTTCATCGTTTACCCATATATAAAAATGTATACAAATGTATTCAATAAAAAGTAAAAAAAAAATTTTAAGCATATACTTCCTTATATAAATACTGCCTAGATTTCTCTGAGACTTTCTAATTTATATAGTAATGTTTAGATTAAGCTGGGAAATTGAGTAAAATTAAACAAGTAAATGATGTGCACGCTTGTTATATAAATATGGTTTTGAAAATGTTTATATTCGTCGTTGCATTACATTTCAAAAAAATATCTTAGATAGATAGGGTTGCAGTTAGAGATAGAATAAGCATTACGTTTGGTTGTTTGATTGCATTTAGATAAGAAATACACACAAATAAACAAACAAAATCACAGTTACTAGATACGAGCTCAGTACATTAATTAGATCATATTTATTTGGTTTTTTTATGGTTCTGGCTTTAATAGTTAGTCAACTTGATTAGGTACTGTTTAGATTTGCAAAGCCTCTCGTAAACTGCTGGCATAGTAATAGGTAAAAAACTAAAAGCAAATTAAAATAGTGAATCTAGTACTGTTACAGAATAGGAGCAATCGGGGCAGACTCGAAGGCTTGTTTTATTGGTAGGTTAACTTGCTGTATATAAGATGCCAGTCGCTGAGCAAAAGGTTAACAGGAATCGACAGCGACAGCGACAACTTACTTGTAAAATCGTCTAGCTCTTCTTGCTCCGCTTCGGCGGCGAGTTCTTCGGGCGTCTTCTTTTTCCTCATTAGGGGATTGGGCTCTTCTTGTGGTGCCGCCTCTACGATTTCCTCCTTTTTCTTAATGTTGTACTGAATGAATAATGTGAGGTTGGCAGATCAACAGATTGATTAGATCGTTGAACATTGGTTATAGTGTAATTTCTAATTAGATAACACTTTTAAGAACTGCTCCTTTGTTGTTTGCTCCTTTGAAATTCAATCTGACTCCGTTAGGGAGTCGCTCGATATAAGGACTCCCTACTAGAGTCAATTTGAACAGCGTCAGGATTTGTTATCATCTATATCAGATACAGGACTTATTTTATAGATCACATTCACGGTATTTGTGCAGATGCCACAGTTCCGAATTACCCACCTTATCGCGAATATCTTGTCTCATCTTCTCGCGCTCTTCCTCCATTTTCCGGTGCTTTTCTTTACGCCGGTCCTCGGCCTCTTTAATGGCTTCCTGACGCTCTCTCTCCTCCTCCTCTGCCTTTTCTTTGTCGTCGCCATCATCGCCTCCATCACCACCTACAGCGCCTGCGTTAAAAATAAAATTATTGTTTTAAAATTTAAGTAAGAATTTTAAAAAATACGTCATGTAAATCTTAGCGCGTAAAAAACTTAGTTAAAACTCGAAGGTGATCAATTTAAAACAAGAAGAAACGTTATAGTCGAGTGTCGCGACTATAAAATACCCGTTACTGTTTTATAAATATTGTGTGTTGTTAGTGGAAATTCACAAAGTGGCATCTATTGTCATAGAAAGCATGTTGAGTAACTGGTTGTGACGCTGCTGGCCATGTAAGGCCTTATAACATATATTTCTTCACAATTTCGCCACAATTTTCCGCGATTTGTGGGCGTTAGGGTGGGCGTGGCCGGATGAAAACTCTCATCGAGTTGCAGTGGTATCTCTGAAATACGTATTCTTAAGCACAATTTTGTAGCTCTTATAGTTTTATTTTGAATTTTTGGTTTTCCGGTTTATGTGGGCGTTAGGTCATAAAAACCTACATACTTAAGCAAAACTTTCTATCACTCATAGTTACCGAGAGATATCAGCTTTTTTACAAAATGCGAAAACCTTCTTTCGAGCTTGGTGGGCGTAACAGTGGCTGTGGCCGGATAATGGTACCACCATAAGATGCGCTGGCATCTCAAGATTATACATACTTCATATTAACTTTCTAGCTCTAATAGCTTTTGCGTTTTTAGCGATTTTAATTTTTCGTTATATGTGGTCGTTCGAGTGGGAGTGGCAGGATGCTGAAATAAACTTGCGCTGCATAGGGAGCTCAAGAATCTTCATGCTTAATCTAAACTTTGTATCTTTTATTCCTTTAGATCTCAGCGTTCATACGGTCGGACGGACGGACAGACGGACATGGCTCAATCGACTTCGCTATTGATCGTGATCAAGAATATATACACTTCATAAAGTGGGAAGAGCTTCCTTCTATCTATTACATACTTTTCAACGAATCTAGTATACCCTTTTACTCTACGAGTAACGGGTATAAACACACAAAGCTCGACATTTTGACTCGTTATCGCCTACTGGGTTATCATTTCGTGATTTTCATATTCATTCCAGTGCCACTTTCGGGGACAGGGGAAAACGAATGGAAACGCGATTATTTGGGATTTAGAAATAGCATTGGCCGCCCAAGCGACTTAGTGTGTTTGAGAAGAGGTCTGAAAGCTGATGTGCGGAAGTGTGCCGAGTCACTAGCAGCGACCCTTGGCATTCCGACCTCCGAGCAGAAAATCAAGGCCTAGTACCTTCGACATAAGCGGTGTACAGTGGTGGATTTATTTCAATTCGAGTGGCCACAGAATCAGCACTGAACTAAAATGCTCTCGATTGTACTAGCTATTCTCTTAATGGCTGTCATTGCTTGCGGCCAAGATTCCCAGACAAGGGAGAACGACCTGCTGACATTTTCGTACAAGCTCGAGCAGTACCTGGATACAAGCAAGCAGCCTTGTCAGGACTTCTACGGCTATGTCTGTTCGCGCAGTGCCAATCTCAGCCAGACAGGAAGGGAGAGATTGCAAAGCTTGCTCAAGGAAGTGGAAGTCGCTCAATTGATGGACATGGAACTCCAGTTGGTTAACTTCTTCAAGTCCTGCGAGAATGGACGCGGCATAGAGGCGCTCAAGGCGTCGCAGCTGTTTAGGCTAAGTGGGGGTTGGCCTGTCCTGGATGCCAATAAGGTTAACGCCAGTCAGCGGTCAAACCAGGCCCAGAGTTGGACAGCTATTCTCGGGTACTTTCACGAAGTGGGAGCTCCTTACTTTTTTGAGGCAGTAGTAACCATACAGTCAAACAAGCGGCTCGTTGTGTTGCAGCCCGATTCCACGCACCGCAACACTTTAAGAAAGTTTGAGCAAAGAGTAAGCGAGGTCCTGCAGAGCTTTGGAATCGAACAAAGCCGCGCCCACGTAACTGCCCTTGAAGTTCTCAGCTTGGAGCGCAGTCGTAGGGACATTGTAAATGCGGAGCATATAAAGGACCAGGTGGAGTTCAGCTACGGCAATTTTAAGCGCATTGCTTTTGAAAATTCCACGTCGGCCAAAGTAGACTGGGATGGATACTTTCGGAAACTGTTGGGCGGAAAAACACCCCAGGCTAGTGATACGATAGTAGTCAAAGAACTTCCTAGATTGATTGAATACATCGGGTTGCTCCAAAATACCAGCATGATTCGGTTGCTCAACTGGATCTGGACGGACTATTTAATGGGTAAGTTTCCCAAGAATCCCAGTATCTTACTCAAAACGGAAAATATTAATTCTACTTTAGGGTGTAGTATAACTGTGGCTGGTTTTTTCTTCATAATAAAATAACTTGTTCAGTTTTTTTTTATTAAGATGTGCACTTCCTTCTTTTAGATATCGTGGATGCAGACTGCCATCAGTTGGCAGAGACTTATGCAGGCGACGTTTACGCTCATGTAAAGCAACGGGTCACAGTAAATCGACCCGAATTGGCTCAAATGTACTCTACGCTGGGAAAAGCGTACGTGAACCAGCTGGTCGGCAGTGTGTGGATTGATGAGATCTCACAGCAGAGCTCAAAACAGTTCTTAGGCACCGTCATGCATCTAACCCTTAATGGAGACGAACGCTTGAACGCCGCATACCACGAGATCTTGCTTGGCCGTCGGAGCCTTTATCGCAACCTTGAGAAGCTCCGTAAGTTCCAACGTCTCAAGCATCCGCCCTCACAATCCAATCAACAGGTGCGCCGGTACGGCCAGGTATTTTCTGCGGTTAGTGCTCTTTTAGGGCAAAGCCACCTGAGTACACCTCTCAACTACCTTCTATTAGGTGAATTCTTTTCCCGAAGTCTTGTAGCTGCCGGTAGCAGCTCTCGCACACCGGGCGCGTGGCGAGGCTCAGACTCGGAGTGGCGATTCAGCAACTTTCAATCGTGTGTCGCAGTAAAGGAGAGTGCAAACGACGTCCTTCTTGGCCTCCTATCTCAAAGGCAAGCACTGAGTGAGTACCAGCAGTGGCTATCTACCCGAAAGACGTTTCACGAGAAAATGGACGAACTTCTATCCGCCGGACGAACTAAGATGACCCTACTGAAACTCTTTTTCGTGGGTAGCCTGCTCGTGGATTGCCACCCCGAGCTGGACATCTCTGAGCAAGATTACAAGCGACAGGTAACGCACGCCAAGCTGCGCAACTCGAAGGAGTTTGGAGAGGCCTTTCAGTGTCGCCCCGGTGAAAGCCTCTATCTGCAGCACCACCTCTGCAATCCCTTCTAGTGTCGGACCTTGATGCGATTGTGCTAAAAATCGATAGAAAGTGCTTGTAACTACTGCAGGTCTCTCTTAGACCAACCCCCAATCGATTGATTTTTTTCCTTCCCACTACACACATTTGCACCCTACGGCCACGAACCCAACTTATTTTTCCAGATAGGTTACGTTACGTATGAGCGATTAAGATACAAAATAAACGATTAGATTTTCGCTTGCAATAACTTACATGGGACACAATTGCAGTGAGAGTTACAACATTTTGTGTTTTGGCGAGTTGAGGAGTAGTTTGGTTGAGTGGTGGAAACGTGTTGTTGAAAGGGAAGAAGACGAAATCAATGAGTTCGCCGCTGACGTTGTAAGGCAGTGCTGGAAGGCAGACTGTGGCTTAGACATGAACTAGGCTTCTTACCGATGAAATTCATGATTTCAGGGCGCTTTTGGCCACTGCTATCTGTCCGTCTTCGAGTTTTGTGTTCTTCGCCTTCTTCCGCGTTTTCTTCCCGAGCAGATACAACCGTTGGGTGAACCGTTACTAGTACTACTGTTCACAGTTTCAGCCAGGAGCTGCACTGTCTGCGAGCCACTGATTCGGCCGCAGTCGTCGTGCCGTCGTTTCCATGGCCATCTTAATCAATTCAAAGCCCGAAGTGCTGTGCGAACGCGACCACGAGTTAAAGTGAACTGAGCGAAGGAAAAAGTCTCGACAGGCGCACAGAAAAGGACAGGACAGATGAACTTTAGTCGCAGCTGGGCGAGCCCCGAGTAGGAGTGTTGGCAGTCTTGGCCCTGTCTTTTATGTCCTGACGACGTGAAAATTTCCGCGGTCGCGTCGCAGTTGGCAATGGACCGAGCAGAGATCCCAGCGTCACGCAGTCACGCGCTTGCGCTGTTCCACTATATTGAGTTCGACTCGGATCCCAATTTTGGTTTGGGCATGACTGCGATGAGCAGCAAGTCCGCTTCACTGTTCAGTGTAATGGCATTTTTTGTGGGGCGACAGAGACGGCGAAGGCCCGCCGCTCTTGAGCTTTTCTCTGGACCATTGGGTAGATAGAGAACGAAGTCAGGGGATGTGGAATACCCCAGTTGGCTCATTGTCGCTTCGCTAGGTTTCCCTCTATCTCTATCTTTATTTATTTCTAGCACACCTTCTTTCTATCTCTTTTATATATATATATCCATTTCTCTCTTGCCGGGTGCAAAAGGCATCGCACATTAAATAGAATTTATAGTCATACATTTGCTAAATAGCTCTGTGAATGATTTTTTTAGAGTGACTGTGGCATGACTTACAGACGCATTTATTGATTTCATAAAATAGTCAAAGTATTTCCGACCGAAATTCATATTTCTTGCTTCTCATTGTGTGTGTCTTGCTAACTCACACACGGGAAGATACGAATGCCATTGCGAATGTGACTGCCATTTTAAATAACTTGTCCCCTGAAGTTGTTGGTGAATTTTCCCTCCAGTTACAAATTCAAGATGACCCTTAAATTAACCCATAATTAAATTGAAACTAATCAAGCCTTTTTCATGCCAACATAATTAACACCATTGAAAAAGGGGTCACTTCCCATCTCCATATTGTCTAAGCACTGTACTCCCTTTATTTTTCTTAATTTTCTCTTGTTGGCCTCCACACTGGAATTGGACAATCCGTTAGCCAGATTCATTGATGGCTCTTTAAAGCTGGGAAGACTTATATTTAACATGAAAAATGCTTCTGACAGGCAAAAAAATCTGCCGTACAAATAGGTTGTTGGTTCATGAGTTTTTGCCTCCATTAATTTTATTTTGCTGCCGTTAAAAGCTTTACGTTCCTTTTCGTGTCCTGGGCGAAATAAGGGTATTTTATTTCTATCTGCTACTAGGAGCTGTATGGGGTGGCTCTTTGGGGTTGAGCGCGTACTGCCGTCACTCAGAATATCACAAAGCTTTCGTTTAATACATAGGTCTGATATACGAGACACAGTTTTTGGATAAGCCATAGAGAGAGTTTTATTTTTTCCGCTGTTGTTTTGAATGCCAACCCATCAGAGCAACCGAATAATGAATACGTTGGAAAACGCGGCCGCAAATCTAACGGGGCGACCCCAAAAAGCAACTGCCGAGCCAGCTCAATCATAAGTATAGGGATAAGCCTCAACCGAGTCGGACAGGATAATGTGCTGGAGTACGTGGTTGGGTGATAATACATGCTCGTCGAGAAATGCAACCTTACAGTTCTATTTCCATTTTTATTGCGGAAATGGAGAGTGGGAATAGCGTGGTCAAATATTTTTTGCACACTTGCCTTCTTTGTTTCGGCTGCATTATTTTTCGCTGCATCTCCGCTAAGAATATCCACGAACAGCAAATTATTTTTTAATCAGGTAACGGACAATGGCCTAATCTCATATAAGAGATCTCACCTTTCAGCTAATGTTTTTATTTTTATAGTCGTTAACATTAAAAGGCCCGATATTAACTAAGTCTTAAGGGTGTGAGTGGTTAAGTAAGAAGACATGGGCGTGTGTAAGTGTTGAAATTATGCCGACGCTGCGCCTTTGTCTGAAGCGAAACGCGAAGGGCTCTTGGTTAGGACGGTCACGACTTTCTTTTATAATGCCCCCAATTAGTCGTGTGCCTCCTCTATAGTCGTGAAAACATTTCTCTTCTACATCTACTTAGAGAGCATTTCCCAAGCAGATCAGAAATGCGGCGACATGCCAGCAGAGGACAGAATTTTCAAAAATGCAGAATTGCGTATTGTGCGGTGATACCCATAAGCAAATATTTTGGCCTGAATTTATCCGGAGGAATCAAGGAATTTTTAATATACATAATTTATGCATATTTTTTATTCTGACAAGCTATGCTATGTATGTATATACTACACTGCCTTAATTAAATCGTTTACGGGTCGATTATTCTTATTCCTTAGTAATATTGGCTTAAATATAATCTTGAATTATTTCAAAACACTACGTCAGATGTGCCTTAAATTCAGCTATCGCAGGGTTCCCTACTATTTGGCAAGAATATAAAGTGGAATTTCTCAAGAACTTGTGTAGATTATAAATATTTTCTAATAGTCATATGTCAGAATACCTGCCACTTCTACGGATAAATTTAGCAACGGGTGTGTGTTGATTGGGCTATTTTTATTGGGATCTTTGCAACTTCGATGTTAACTAGTAGAACTAACTAGTGTATACAATAACACTCTTGTATTATGTTTAATATGTATTAAATATTCTTTTGTTTTCTATGTTGTTCTTAAATTACATTTTGTTAATTTTTTTTAGTATATACTTTTTACTCATACTTTACCTCATTGTAAATTCGTAGTATATAAGTTGTAGTTGAGTTGTAATTAGAGTAGTTATAGTAGATAGTAGAAGATGTAAGTAGTTTTGTAGTTAGTATGGTTCCATAATGGTGTAAGTAGTACATAGCAGTAGTAGAAGAAGTTCAATAGAAGAGTAGTAGTAGAAGAAGTAGATAAAAAACGTTTTAAAAAACAATTTTTGCGGAAAGCTGGAGTTTGAGGGTAAGAGTATCATTCGTATAACACAAAATTAAATTTCTAGAACTAAAAAATAGCGTCGAACCAAATATAATTCATTTGATCCCTAATTAGACTAGTGTTCTTGAATTTTTAACCTAAAGAAATCATGTCTTGTGAACAATTTCGGTAAGTGAGTTGAAGAAAATCTAATATTACTAAGTTTTAATGAACTGTCAAATCAATCAAGCGCGTAAATTCGTTTGAATTTCTTTTCTTCTTCTTTTCTTTTTATTTTTCATCTATTATTCTGAAAATTTTCAATTATTTGCAGAATAAGTTTTGGGGAATAAAAAGAAAGAGAACGAAATGGCTTTTGATTAATCTTATATAGTGTACTGAAAACGAAGGGGTTTAGCTGTTGGTTACTACCAACTGAACGGATGCACGTATTGAGACTGGTGTAAACTATAATTTATAATTTTTAGTATATAATGGCATCAATTTGGTACTAATTCTAGTGGAAATGCATGTCCAATAAACTCGGTATATCGACGATGTTAATTACTTCATGGCTAAGTCATAAAAGATTTTTTTTACAGATAGTTGAATAATACAATAAGGTAAGTAGAGAAATTACCACCTGCAGCATCTGTCAAGCGTGTGGCCAAGGAAGTAAAGGAAGAGTTTTATTAATATTGCACTCTGTTTAGATTTACTAAGACGCTTAATAAAATATTTTTAGGAATTTTAAGTTAAGTATTAGTGAATAGTTGCACATATTTTTAATGATAGAAGTTCAATAAGTATAAAAGTTCTCTGTAGAGATAGCAAACTTGGTGATAAATAAAATGGCTGGGATTGAGGACAATTGTCCACGGAAGAATGTTGTATGTAATATGACAGAACTGGTTTGATTGACCATATATCCGGTTCAAGTTCAAATTTTCGTAGCTTTGGAAGTTGAGGTCATGTATCAGGATTGGCTTGGGAGAAGCATATATAAGAAGACGAGAGTTGGTATTAGTGTAAAATTCAAATAGAAGAAACTGAATCGTGTTTTCTGTATGTTATTATTTTTGTATTGGTTCTTGTCATTCGAGGTGTACTTTCTATTTCTGTCGAGTTTTTACTGTAGCTGGAAGTGGGCTTAGTGGGAGAAGGTTTGAGTGAAGATGTGGGCTGTTGTCAAAGAGTGGAACTCTCCCTCATATTGCTGTGCACTTGGTAGTCGTTCTGTGTGATTGGCAGGGTGTGTTTGTCAAGCTCTTGTGTTTGTATGTTTTACAATGAGGTAAAGTTCGGCTGTGAAGGCATTCTAAGAATGAACATATATGTATATAAATTATTTTGGTTTTGTTTTCGGTGTGCGGCTGGGTGGGACTATCACTCGGGAGAAATTTTTCATATGTGCTGTATTTTAGGTATGTTTAGTTACACTGGTTACGATAACTTTATTATATTAATGTTTTGAGAAGTCTAAGAGTAATTACATTTCGTTAAAAAATAATTTAATCTTGAGAAAAGCAAATGTCTAGATATTGAAGATATTTGATATTTTTTAGCAACTAATGGCTATGCTCCACTTATGATTTCAAATCCAGTATCTTTTGAAAATAAGCTTTCGACTATATTTATATTTTTGTACATTAAATAAGTATTCCTCAATATCAATACATTCGGAGGTAAGTGTATACACCGCTTTGTACATATGTAACTCTCCACCTCCTAGTTATTTTGAAGGAACACTGCGTTTTCTTATCGGTTTTATCAATTTAATTTAAAAAATTTGTATGTAAGTTAATTAATTTTTTCCCGGTTATGAGAATATGAGATTTATTTAAAAGCTAGCGCCATATTAAGAGGTTCAAAACTTTCAATGTACAGGGATAAGCTTATGTTAGTCATTTTTAAATTACTTTTATAGGGATTTTAGTCTTAAACGTATTATTACTATTCGTACATTTTAATAGTTTATTCATGCTGTTGCCAATAAATAAAACCTAGTCTCTATTCAAAGCAGGCACAGAAGCGGTGAATTGTAAATAGGTAGTGCCACAAAAACAATGCTTTAAACTATAAAAGATTTAATTATTGTTAATGAATAATTTAATAATGGGTTAGATTTTTTTAATATGGTAATGCAGATAATGAGTGGGTTGATTTATCAGAAACTTACACACTTTATTTATAAGACAGTCAATTTTTTTTTAACGCTTACCTGGAAAAAAGTAAATGTAATTAATATTCTCGAATATCATAATAACATATAGATACCAAATTATTTATAAATATTTACAAATATTCAACGAAAAGTTATAACAAATCCTTAAAATATCTTTATCCAATATATCCTATATCCAATAGGAATAAACCGTGAAGCGAGCTAAAGTTAATTTCTGGTTCAGAGTGCAAATAATTCAAGTAAAGGTTTTCGCAACCCACTACGATCTAAGCACAACTCGCAATCAACATCTATAAATCATATTTTGAGTGGATTAGTACTGAAAAACCTCTTGCGCTGGAACCAAACCGCATACATACGAGGTGTGTTCAAAAAGTAAGGTGACTCTTCAAATTTCGCGAATTTCAAATTTTTCGATTATCGATTTTTTTGTTTTGTTATATTGGTACACTCTTCCCTAACATCTGTACCAAGTTTCAATGGAACATCCTCTTTTGTTTGGTTGTGAGAGGCGTAAAGTTACAAGTTGTTTTGCGAGCTCGGCGATTTTTTGCTATCGAAAAATATGGATCAAAGGATTTGGATTTTTTGGCCAAAAACAACACCACAATAATGCCTCAGCCACCATATTCACCGGATTTGGCCCCATGTGACTTTTTCTTGTTCCCAAAACTGAAGATAATCGAAAAATTTGAAAAATTTGAAATTTGAAAAGTCACCTTACTTTTTGAACACACCTCGTATAACTTCTAAAAGGTTTCGATAATCGAAAAATTTGAAATTCGCGAAATTTGAAGAGTCACCTTACTTTTTGAACACACCTCGTATACATATATCTAATCAATTTATATACTTTTATGGGTATATATTATTTCGCTTTCATCCCTCACGCGTTTTTTATGTTGAGCATTAAGTAGATGCTATTCTGCATCGTTGGCACTTTTAAGTAATTGCTAAAGGCCAAAAGAAGAAGGTGCCTAAAACAGTATCTTATGCAGCCTTCCTCTATAATGACAATATTTTATACAGGTTTTCAAATATTCTTTCTTTCTGACGACTCTAGAACCTATTGGTCAATCGTACTAAGCGCCATCTCGAATTGTGCCGTGACTGACACCTAATAAGCAGATTAAGTGGCTTGAATTGGCTCTGAATTCTGCCCCGGCAACATCTATTCTTCTTCCTCTTCTTTTACGGCTCCCAATTCAAAAAAAGTGTGAAGAATGTGGAGACCGTGTGAGGTGAGAGCAAGAGACTGTGACAAATTTAGCATCAATCTACACATTATATAGTATATATGTTCACCACTTTCCTGCGCATTCGTGCAGAATGTCTGCGTTTGATAAGAGGTCTAGCAATTGCTTTTGCCCAGCTCAGCTGCGCCTTTTGGGATTGTGGTTGGACCAATCGTTGGAGAGGAACTGTAAATCGAACAAGTGGATGGGTAAGTGGAGCTACATTATGTCACATGTAAATACCCAGTCTCTAAAAGGGCCCATGTGTTGCCGGTCGATAAGAATTTCAACTTAAATATTCTCGCCCTCGACTTAGCTCTATTTTCCCTTTGAAAGTATTCGATGATTTTCCAAACGATTGCACAACCGCTGATTATACAGTGGCGGCATTGTAATTCAATGACTTTACCCAATGTGCCGGGCTGAAGATATGGATGAGAATGAGAAAGTGGGGGCGGGAAAGTCCTTGTTGTGTATCTGAAAACATTCCCCGCCTTCATGTATGCTAAATTTTTTTTTTGCGCAGCAGCTTTACATGAGATATACATATTCATGTACATATTTGAACGTTCAAATCAAAGTTTATTGATCGGATGCCAAAAATAAAATGCTCAGGGGTGACTTGCGACTAGCTGTGTTCGATGCGACTTACCTTTAACGGCACTTAATTGGTTTCCAACCATCTGCTTTGCTATAAAGGCCGCCATATTTGGACTGTTGTTCTAGAGGAGTTGCTTCTGTTGGGTACTTCGACTAAAGAATTTGCTTGATCTCTGACGTTTACGCTTGATTTTACGTCTGTAAGCTAAGAGCAACAGAGTAAAGATAAAAGATAAAATTAATTTAGTGTGTAACTTAATACAAGACAATGGAGTGCCCCGTCATCTGGGCCAACCTTCCGACTTTACGGGATAAAATTTTGCCAATAGCTCTTGAATGACATCACATTTCATTAATTGCAGCCGTCACAAATGTTTTACAAGGTCAAACCTAAACATAAATTTTAATATTATGAATGCTACTTTTGGTTTGTTAGAGTGGGCATGAATAAAGCCACCTTAGGAAGTGCTGGCATCTCAAGAATATGCACGCTTAGTCCTAACTTTCTAGCTCTTATAGATTCTGATCTCAGCGGAATGTCAGACGGAAAGATGGATTGGATTTTCATCCTGATCAAGAATATATTATATGTCGGAAACGCTTCCTTCTACCTGTTACATACTTTTTAACAAAGAAAAAGGTTATATTACTCTACAAGTTACAGGAGGTTAAAGGTTTAGTACCAACAGAAGATTGCTCCGCTCCCTTTCTAATTACTTAACCATTGGCAATAGATAAGGTTGACTCGACCTATATATATATAATGGTTATGGTTATTAAACAGTTAGTAAAAAGCCAGCCAGTTTTTGGCCATCGGAATTAAATATACTTCAATACCATCTCAGAAACTTTTGAAGAATCCTAAGATTGAGCTTGGAGCTTTTTATCGACGTAAAGCACACTACGCGCAAAAGGGGCAAAATAACTTTTCGCAAGTATTCGAAGTTAAATGTATACGTTAAAATATGAAGAATATTGTGGAATATTTTCGGATTGCTAGGCCACTCACTTACCTGGCCTTAGTTCAGTTACGAATCCTCTAATATTTTCCCTGCAGGTTCCTGTAAAGTTCAAAAATTGTCTGCGTCAAAGCGTTTTTATTTTCAGGAAATCCACGGAGAAGAGCGGGCATTAGGCGGACAGGATTTCTGAAATGAAAAAAAAGGTAGGGTTGACAGTTTTGAGTTTTCCATCTATATTTTTGGCGCTAATTTAAAACAAGAAAAAACCTAGTTCAGAGCAGCGACTGTTAGATGTTCGTTACTTTCTATACAATTTTAAAATAAAAATGATACCAGCAAGTAACATGTTATATAATTTCAATACGCTAACTGCTGGTAAAATCATAAACTGATGTATTTTTCGAAACGTGCGCAGAAATTCCTAGTACAAGTAAGCTAAGGCCGACTTTCTAGCTCTATTAGTGGTATACAGAAAAACACGTGTAGAGATGGACTGTCCACACACTGGCTATTCCGACCGGGAATATAGAGCTTTAATACTTTACAATAAATACACTATATTCTAATATATATCTACAAGTATGAATAGCAGACACGCGTGGTATTTCGTGTCGTCGCTGTTATTTTGTCGCCATGCCCTTTGCTTTTTTGCTTTTATCAATATTTCTTTATTAGGGTTTTTTTATGGGAGCGGTCACGTAAGAGCCTTTTTTATGTCTTTGTAGTGAATGAAATGCGGGTCCGCAAACAAAAAAAAAAATTCTTTACGTAACTCAAGCAGCAAGCTCAATCAATTGAATTTCAAGTGCTGGGCTTTCCAGCTCAGAAAGAATTCCTTTGGAGTTGATTGAGTCTCGTTTTTTCAATTATTACATAAAGTTGCGCTCGCACTAGAGTACTCAGTTAACTGGTCAAGCAGTTCGCTCGTTAAAATAAATTATTTTCATCGTTTTAGATTTTCATTCGTGCCGGGGACTCTTAGTCAACTGTTAAATACCACAAAAGGCCAGTATCGCTATACGAATATATGATACCTATGTGTATGTTTGGCCCCTATATACAATCACACTCGTTGTTGGTGTGTTGTGTGCAGTGTGTGTGTTTTATACTTTCCCACTATGTTTCCACTTTTCACCTAGGCCGCCGATATGTTTTATTCAACGCTTCTTACTTCGTGCTATGCTTGCACTCTTCTGCACGCCACTGTCGAGTTCCCTATATGGAAAACTCGGTTCGACCCCGTGGCACCGCTTTAAAAACGATGTATCAAGGCGTCGGCGTCGGCAGCAACGAGGACGGCGACTGCGGCCTCAAAATCCGATACAGAACCAGCAAGGGGTGGAGCTTTGGCCCTTTCCAATATTTCGTGGGCTCGGAATGAGTGCTTTCGTCGCCCGAGCTGCCGAGCGGGTACGAGCGGCACCTGGATTTAAATAAAGAGAAGAACACCAAGGCTTGTTTTAAGGTAGAACCCTTAAGGCGCGAAAGTCCTACAGCAAAAATTGTTGCTGTAGACTTATGGGACTGCTCTCTCTACGACTGTAGGACTAGAGAACTTGTCCCCCTGCACAGTGTTCTGGCTTTATATAACTCTAGTTGGTTTTTTGCATCTCACTATGATAAATAATATACTTATCTGCTTCTACTTCTTGTCTGTTACATAATTAAATTTCTTTCTCTGTATACCTCTCTTGACAATTTGACTTTGAAATAACCAGCCGAAAGCATTGTATACATTTGTGCGCTGGCGCCTGCGCCGAGTGCACTTGAGGTACTGTATTGATTTCACCAATAGTAGTATGCGTAATTTGGCCAGCAGGCCCTTCTGATAAGAAGCTAGTTCAGTCATTATCATCTCTCGGAGACAGCCCTAGAAACTTCGCAGCCCTTGCATTCACACCAGACTTTATCGAATCATACACATCAGCCTTTGTTCTCATATCAGTTGACATTCCAGGTTTTTTATATGTACGATAATGTGTCAAGAGCATAAACAGGGACTGGAAGCGCAGAAAAGGAAAGAACTATAAAAAAGGAAATTGCACGATTCTGGCCATGGCTGCTCTTCCGTCAGCCCGCGAGTCGTGGTCGACATTGTCGTGATAGTGGGGTTGTCTTGCGAAAACTAATTTTCCATGGCTCCATACCATTCCCTTTAATGGGTTTCATTGGTTTCAACTCAATCAATTATAGTGTTTTTGCTATTTGACAGGCTATACATTGCTTTTTACTTATGGTTGAGACGTGATTGGTCTTGGCCATCACGGCATTGCTACCTCTTAAGTAATAGTTCACTGACTAATAGGATTGATTCTGGGACTGCAGAGAATTATATGAAAGACTGAACATCTAAAAGGTATTAAGATTGGCTCACTGCCTACCTAAAACCTTCTTAGCACCGACAATAACACAATTATTGGTATTTATTGCACAGCACTCACCGCGACTCATATTTTCAAGCAGAACACTTCGCCGCTCCTGCTGACTAAAACTGTTAGCCAGTGTAAAGTTTTTGCCAATATGGAGAGAGCCTCGGACGGTGAGAGAACTATGGCAAGTGACAGTTGACAACCAAACCAGGCTAAAGTTTGCTCCCCGAAAGCTTTCAGCGAAATTGTAGTCTAATGAGAACTTTTTTTGATTCAAAAAAGTCGTTCTAGAAGTAAATTCCCGCCTGCCTTCCAGACGCGTGCCATAATAATATATTTTATTAGCTCGCTCGGTTGGGGAACCGGCGACAGGTTTTCCTTTACTAATTTCCCCGCAGTCATGCGCTTTACCGCTTAAAAATTTTATATAACAACCGGAAGGTATCAATTAATAACAGCTAATGTCATCCTTGATACTCAGAACTTGCTTGTAAATTCCTGCGGGTGTGGATGGAAGGAAGCTGTAGAAGGTGGTTGCGGTAGGCGATGTATATATTTTTCATTAAATAATTTTCTTATCAAATGAATTACTCCAAATTTAAGCTTCATTGAGTGTGTTTTCATCATAAGCCTGTCAAGAACTAAAAGAGATAAAAGTAGGGACTGCGCATGCTTGATTTATGAGATACATACGCATCACAAGTTTATTTCAGCATATTTTCACTCCCACATAAATAGAAAAGAATATTGGGGTTCACCTTCTTTTATAAAGTTATCTATTAGTAGGCAAGAAAAAACTTTACTTTATTTATTCTTCGGAACCACTTCATGTTTATTTATTCGGAATATGTTTGAACTTTTTGGGAGTCTGTGAAGAACTAATTAATGCTAACTTAAATGTTCCCCAACAACGCCACGCAGAAGGGCGACAGTTACGGGCAAAATTGCTGTTTTCCTTGGTCGGTGGGATTTCCGCTGCTTAGTATTGCACTCAGCATCTCGGAACTCGCGTTCCATGTTATATATATAGATATGTATGCGTATATCATAATACATAAATACTGAAACTTAAAAAAAGTCTAGCTCTTATAGGTAGACTGCCAGTTGGTTCTTCGTTGATTTAAATACTATAATAACTACTTCTTATATGTCAAAGACTTTGGCTTTCTTGTTACTTACTTTGTCGTAAAATATTAAGTTGCAACCCGTTGAGTATTCCAGTTTCAGCTAAATGAGTTATAGCAAAAATGAATAAGCTTACTTTAAATGTACTGTAAAACGCCATCTGCAAAATGAATTTAATAAATCCCTTGTCACGAAATAATGATATTAAACACCCGCTGTAGCCAGCACTAACCGTCTTATCTTGTGTCTCTTGTGCAAAAATGACAACTCAACCTCTCTTCATTTTACTTCAACCACAGATATTTTCATTTTGGACAGGCAAAAGCTCAATCTTGCCGCCTTAGAATGCGGTGCGGGTCGAGATGGTAGAGTAGCTAAATTTAAAACGGTTTCATGTTGCGATTTGACAAATGATAATATTTTGCCTGTGGTTGTGTCAGTCTTTGTGTTTTTACATATCAGCCGAGACTCTGGATGACTCCAGGACGACTCCTGGCATCCAGATAAGAGTATATCTGTGGGCCGGTGCCACTGTCTACATAGCGTTTGACGATCTGACACTTTTGGCCGACAGATTAAATTCGAAATTTCTAAAGTAACAGTGGATAACTGTAATATTCGATTATTTATTTTTGAAAGTTTAAACGCAAATAAAATGGTTAAAACTAGCTTAGAAAGCAAAATTAAATTACATTTTCCAAAAGTCTAAGAAACGCAACCTGATATCAATTCTATTGAGAATTTGTGCAGTGAATTGGACCGCCATGTGTACCGACACCGATAAGCCGATAAAACGGTCTTAAGAAGAGTAAGGAGTAGAAATCGTGAAAACACTTATCTCTGAAATTCTTAGAGCTATAATATTGGGAAGCATACATACGCAATACGATGACACCGCAGCTTATATTTTAATGCCCACAAAACGCTGAAACCTTAATTCGATAGGATTTAGGAAACAATTAGAGCTGGTATGATGCCACCTCAGCTCAAGTTAAATCAACCGTCTCATCCTTCTTGATGCCCACAAACCGCGGAAAACTGTGGCATCAGCACTATTTCAAGTAAATTTTTGGTTTAACCTTTATAAATTTTTTTGTCATCACCTATCGACTTACCAAAAATAACATAATCTATTGATTTTAAGCAAAATTATATATGTACCATCTTACTTTCAACAAATTCCGGTAACCATGGCTTTTGCCAAGACTGTTGCTAAAGCATATGCTATTGGAAAGTTTGCAGGAGTGTGGAATAACAAGTTTATCGTTCGGTCGTTTTTCAGAATGTCACATAACGAAAAAAAGCAAAGTGAAGAAGAGCTTACAACTATATTATCCGAAAAGGGACCAGAACTTCATTGGCCTAATTTCAAGGCATATATTTCCAATCCTACAGTTAATAGCGTGAGACTTGAATGGTCTTTGCTTAAAAATGCATTAGTCTACAGCGTAGAGAAGTTCCATAGAAGCCTTGGCTGGGTGCAGTTGGAGTGGAGCTCAAGTTCTCCCGTACATATTACCAATCTGGAAGAAAACTTTGGTTATCGATTGCGCGTAAAAGCCTTGTATGCTTCTATTGACGGTCATCGATATTTGGCTTTAGCAATCTCTCCGGATATAATTGTAATTAAATATTATTAAAGAAGTTCAGGATCATCAACTCTTTTGACCAACTGAATGAAATCAAAGAACTCTTATTGCCCTATTAACTGTCGAGTGACACAGTGTTAAGAGAAGTACAATTAAAAAGATAAAGTATTGGATCGGCACCCGATCTGTAAGGAAGCAGTTGGCATACATTAGTATTTGAGAATATCATTTGATAGAGAAGATTATTCATAAATAACGTATATAATGAAGGGCACAAAAGACTACCCTGCGGAACTTCAGATATATCGTATAACGTTTTGAAGAAATAGTTTTTGAACATAATCTTCTTAATAAATTGTTTGCTTCCCGAGCTTATCTCATATAAATATAGGAAAAGGATGGTTCATTATTTGTAGAGTTTAAACAGCTTATACAAATTTTACCATATTATTATATCCGTTTGACAAAAAATGTATGAATATTTAAGGCCTGCACGACGTCAGAACTCCCGTCAACCAATTGCTTAAACTACGCCATTAAAAAGGGACAGCAGTTTCTTGTTAAGCGTATGCTGCGGAGACGACCTAGTTTGACAGAATACCCCGCTCCTAACGGATTTCTGCCACTTGCCAATGCGATTATTCAGGGTGAAATGTGTATTATCGACGTGCTGCTCTCGGCCGGCTGCAGCGTTCATCTCGGAAATCTTGGAACCGGACGGACCCCGCTGCATGTCGGTAATCAATCGAAATATAATTGACGTGTTTATTTATAATATAAAAGACGTGTTTGACATCGTTGCAGCTAGCTTTTTATTACGGTCACTTGCCATCCGCGAAAATTTTGTTAAACAAGAAGGCCCAACTGGAGGCTACGGACGCCAATGGTATGACTCCCGCACACTGCGCAATCGATGCCGATCAGCTGGAAATGGTAAAGTTCGCTCTCGAGGCGGGTGCGAATGTTGAAGCCAGGGATATCTGCGGTTGGACCCTTCTTATGCGTGCAGGTTTGGCTAAAGATATTAATGGGCGTTCTACACAAATCGAATTTTAATTGACTTTTTGGTAGCAGTCGTTATGAACGCAAGCATAAAGCTTATCAAAGTGCTTGTTACACATGGTGCAGACCTGGCCGCTTTGGATGATTTTGGCAAAACCTGCTCTGAATTAGCGAAACTTTATCGTAGGCACGAGGCAAAGGATTACTTTGACAATGTTGAAAAATGTAGGCTGGAAAAGTACAATAAATATAAAACCCCATAAACAAGTTTTAAGTATAGTAGCATAAATGTAAAAAAACTATAATAGTCACTTTAATAAATTGTGATTTTCAAAAAAATTATTAACGACAAAATGTTTGGCTTGGATACAGGGAGTGTGTTCTTCACTATTTTGGGGGAGCAAAGCTCCTTTTAGGAAAAGATTCGTAAAAACGAATTTAATTACAATAATTTTGTTATTTTTTGAACATTTTCAGGCCTATAAATTGTATTATAATATTTAATTACACCATTACACCAGTCCCTAGGCGCAAAACACCAGTGACGAAGAGATATTAAGTGACTATATGGCGAAGGAACGATGACAAAAGATGCGTCATTAATGCGTTATTAAGTAATTAAGTAATTAAGTAATTAAGTAATTAAGTACTTAAGTAATTAAGTAATTAAGTAATTAAGTAATTAAGTAATTAAGTAATTAAGTAATTAAGTAATTAAGTAATTAAGTAATTAAGTAATTAAGTAATTAAGTAATTAAGTAATTAAGTAATTAAGTAATTAAGTAATTAAGTAATTAAGTAATTAAGTAATTAAGTAATTAAGTAATTAAGTAATTAAGTAATTAAGTAATTAAGTAATTAAGTAATTAAGTAATTAAGTAATTAAGTAATTAAGTAATTAAGTAATTAAGTAATTAAGTAATTAAGTAATTAAGTAATTAAGTAATTAAGTAATTAAGTAATTAAGTAATTAAGTAATTAAGTAATTAAGTAATTAAGTAATTAAGTAATTAAGTAATTAAGTAATTAAGTAATTAAGTAATTAAGTAATTAAGTAATTAAGTAATTAAATAATTAAGTAATTAAGTAATTAAGTAATTAAGTAATTAAGTAATTAAGTAATTAAGTAATTAAGTAATTAAGTAATTAAGTAATTAAGTAATTAAGTAATTAAGTAATTAAGTAATTAAGTAATTAAGTAATTAAATAATTAAGTAATTAAGTAATTAAGTAATTAAGTAATTAAGTAATTAAGTAATTAAGTAATTAAGTAATTAAGTAATTAAGTAATTAAGTAATTAAGTAATTAAGTAATTAAGTAATTAAGTAATTAAGTAATTAAGTAATTAAGTAATTAAGTAATTAAGTAATTAAGTAATTAAGTAATTAAGTAATTAAGTAATTAAGTAATTAAGTAATTAAGTAATTAAGTAATTAAGTAATTAAGTAATTAAGTAATTAAGTAATTAAGTAATTAAGTAATTAAAGTAATTAAGTAATTAAGTAATTAAGTAATTAAGTAATTAAGTAATTAAGTAATTAAGTAATTAAGTAATTAAGTAATTAAGTAATTAAGTAATTAAGTAATTAAGTAATTAAGTAATTAAGTAATTAAGTAATTAAGTAATTAAGTAATTAAGTAATTAAGTAATTAAGTAATTAAGTAATTAAGTAATTAAGTAATTAAGTAATTAAGTAATTAAGTAATTAAGTAATTAAGTAATTAAGTAATTAAGTAATTAAGTAATTAAGTAATTAAGTAATTAAGTAATTAAGTAATTAAGTAATTAAGTAATTAAGTAATTAAGTAATTAAGTAATTAAGTAATTAAGTAATTAAGTAATTAAGTAATTAAGTAATTAAGTAATTAAGTAATTAAGTAATTAAGTAATTAAGTAATTAAGTAATTAAATAATTAAGTAATTAAGTAATTAAGTAATTAAGTAATTAAGTAATTAAGTAATTAAGTAATTAAGTAAGTAATTAAGTAATTAAGTAATTAAGTAATTAAGTAATTAAGCAATTAAGTAATATAAAATAAACATACATAAGTGAAATTAAATAAAACCCCACATATACATATATACATACTTACAAGTATGTACATAGATCTTTTTGCATTTCTCAATTGCAGCATTTATTTAAATTGAGTGACTGCCTAGCTTCTTATCGGGGATCCAACCATCGGGTTGCTCAGGTGTGAGTAGGTCCACGATAGTTGGATATGTCGGCAAACAGTGTTCAAGCCGGTCGGAAAATGAACCAAGAGCTTATCCATTAGCTCAGCAGCAATGCATAATCTAGTGCAGCAAAGAGCGGACCGCAGACTCGAGAAAGATCAGCAGAGGGTGGCTTGAAATCAGTATAACCAACCACCGCCGTCCAAACTACCGCGTATTACCTATTAGGCCAGAGAGGAGCAGCAGATGCCGATATCGGAGACGCCCTGGGAAGGGGAACTGGTTCCGGAGTAGCTCTGGTTCATTAGTGGCTCAAGACAGATTTAAAACTCGCAAATCGCTCTCTCTCGAGAAGCTAATTGAGTCCACTACAAGTCCACTAGAGGGAATATCAAAACAATTTGAAAGCTGAGAAGAAGTAGAAGTGATCCAGCCCAACATTTTTCCCAACCTCAAGCGCCAAAAGTATATTCTGGAAGTCTGGGAGGAAAAGGAAAATAACAGTACCGCAGTATCGCAGCCCATACTGGGTGGCGCCAGGTTTTTTATTTTTAAGATTAAATTTAAAAGTTATTAAGACTCCTATTGCTTAAACTCCACTATATATATATACCCTCTTATAAAATAATCTACCTAATGTAAGCCTTCATATTCTTCTTCCTTTATTCTTGTAATTATTTATCTATGTTTAATGTATTCGTCCCAGGTTAGGAAATTAGGAACCAAGGAATTGTGAATTAAAGTGATAAAAAAATAAAAAAAGTGAGAAGATTTTTCAAATTGGGTGAGGTGACGAGGTACACCCCCAATATCCAGTACTAGGGGAGTTGCCCAAAAAGAAGTTCCAGCAGCTCAAGGATGGGATATTCCGCGGCCATCAACTACAGGTCGGTAGTCCTTGTTTCAGTCTCTCAATATTACCATCAGGTCTGAAGAAAAAAACCAGAGAAAACGAGTGCTGCTACTTACTATAAGATACCCGTTACTGATTACACAATTTTAGAATATTAATTTTGCTAGTGGAAATTTACAATGCGCCACCTATCGTCAGACATAGCTTGTCGAGTATCTGACAGTGACGTCACTGCCCATGTGACGCCTTATAAACTGAATTTCTTCATAAATAGCGAAATAATGTTCGGATTTGAAAAATCTTTGGTAAATCGATAGATATTGACAACAATATGTTATGCAAGGTCAAAGGAAGACATACACTATAATATTATGGACTCCACAGTGTTTCGCGGTTTGTGGGCTTGGCAGCTCACGTCGAGCTGCAGTGGCATTTCTAAAATACATATTCCTAACTTTTAAGCTTTTATAGTTGTGGGCTTTACAGTGGGCGTGGCTAGATCGGAAAACAACAATTCGCATTTGGGGCATCATAAAAACCTATATGCTTAATCCTAACTTTCTACCACTTACAGTTACCGAGATATAAGCTTTTTTATTTCGGTGGGCGTAAAAGGACGCATCTCAATAATAAATTTTAACTTTCTAGGTCTTTAACTTTCTAGCTCTAATCCTGCGATTTCAGCAATTTTAGTTTTTCATGATTTGTGGTCGTTAGACTGCGCGTGGCAAGATTCTGAAATCTTCTTCGCTGCAGAATCTTCATGCTTAATCTAAACTTTCCATCTCTTCTAGTTCCTGAGATCTGAGCGTTCATACGGACGGACGGACAGACGGACATACGGACGGATAGACGGACATCGCTTGATCGACTTCGCTATTGATACTGATCAAGAATATATAATATATACTTTATAGGGTCGGAAACGCTTCCTTCTACCTGTTACATACTTACTACGAATTTTATATACAGTCGGCACATAATTTATTCGTACATCCATGAGTTGGAAGTTTATTCCTTAATATCTCGAGAAATACGTAACGGAAATTAAAATGTAATATGTGAAATGACAGATATACATTTCGAGCATATATTTTAAACATAAAATTAACAAGTTTTAACTTAAAGATTAGCTAATTGCCTTAATAACACAAAAAAGTCATTTTTTACGCACAAAAATTATTTGTATCCTTTTACTCTACGAATAACGGGTATAAAAGTTTCACAATTTATATAAAATCTTATTTAAATAACATAAAAAAACCTTTAATACCTAAAAAAATTTTCAAATATAATTGTTTAAAAACGGGCCGACAGCTTAATTTTTAAAGAGTTGCCACATAATGCCTCAGCTGTTAAGGGCTAGAGCTGCCAAATATAAATTATCAGAGCTTTACTCAATTTTAAATTTTCTTAATTTTCAATTTCGACGAACTTTTCTCGCTTATGATTTCTACACACGCCCGGAGCCCCCTTGAACAGGTACAAAAAATTTCATTAAAATCGGTCCAGCCGTTTACGAGTCTATAGCGGACATATATGGTTACATTCAGTTTTATATATATAGATAGAAATAGAAAACGAACTTCGAAAGATTGCAAAGATCTCACTGAACATTAAAAAGCAATGTAAGCTGTTGCCGTCTAGTTGTACTTAAACGTACTTGTATTTTAAGATAAGAAATGTGCACAAATATTATGAATAAATTTGATGCCAGTCGATTTTAGTGACATTCTCGTGCGCTCATTTTATAGGCATTTAGTATAACAATAAGATTTCAGTTTTACCTTAAAGTTTTTTTAATAAAATTTTAAAAGTCATCCTATCAATTTACTTATTGTCCGTTATCCTTATAAAGTATATAATTCTTGATCAGGATCAAAAGCCAAGCCTGTCAGTTTGTCTGACTGTTCGGATAAAACATGTAGATTCTTCAGATGCATACAAAGCGCAATTTTATTCAGCATCCCTTCACGGGATGCTAATCTAAACTAAACTAAAATCGTTGAGATTTCTGACACTAGTAGAAAATTGGGATTAAGCAAAATAGTAATATACTATTGAAATGGCAGCCGATCCTAAGGTAGTATCATTATCCGGTCACGCCCACTCTTACGCCTACCAAGCTCGAAAATTTCCTGCTTTTTGTAGAAACGCTGAGATCTCGGAATCTTTGCTTTTTGAACTATAGATAGTTTGGACTTTGGCATTTGGAATGTCATTGTCAATGTGTCAGATATTTAGTAGAAGGTTTGCGGTTTACTATATGGTTAAGCTTACACTCGAAGAAAATTGGGAAGTATTGAAAACTTTCTTCCAAAATGGAGAGTCTTCAACCGAAACTGCAACAAAATTGCGGTTTAAATTTGGAAAAAATAACGCGCTTTTTAGGCAGTTTGTAGATAGTTTTGTGAAGCGTGTGCGTGAGACTGAGTCCTTAATGGATAAAACGTGTTATGTTGTATTCGTTCGGTCGAAAATATCGCTGCGGTGGCCGAAAGTGTCAATGACAATCCGTCGACGTCAACATGGCACCGTGCTCAAGAGTTGGACATTTCGCGGACTTCCCTGCAACGGATTTTAACCAAAGACCTCCGTCTAAGGCCATATAATAATAAGCAAAACTGTCGCAATTGGGGTTCAGAAAATCCACATGTCGCCTTGGAGAAGCCAATGCATCCACAACAAGTTACTTTTTGTGCGGTATGTGATCGGGTGGCATCATTGGGTCGTTTTTCTTTGAAAACGAGGAAGGAGCCGCCCTAACCGTTAATAGTGTCCGCTAACACGGCATGTTGGAACACTTTTTCTTTCCCCGAATGGAAGAGGAAGACATAGACGAAATAGGTTCCAGCAGGTCGGCGCTACGTGCCACACAACCAACGTCACAATCGATCTTTTTTAAATCGCAAATCTTTCCTGGGACACCCTGTATAAAAAAAACGCGACTTAAAATATACTTGTTACTGTTTTGATCAATTGTAAAATATTCATTTTGCTATTGTCAGAGAAAGCATGTTGAGTAATTGATTGTGACGTCACTGTCGATGTAAGGCCTTATAACCTACATTTCTTTATAAATACCTAAATAATTATCCGGCTTGAAAATTTGTTGGTAAATCGATAGATATTGACAAAAAATTTATACAAGGTCAAACGAAGACATACACTAATATAGAATTGGCGTTAGAATTGGCGTGGCCGGCTAATCACTGACGTAGAGCTGCAGTACCTAAAATAAGTATTCCTAAGCCTAAGAACTTTCAATCTTTTATAGTTCCCGAGATTTTTGCTTTTTTTGCTTTAGGGTGGGCGTAGCTAGATAGGAAATAAAAAATTCGCATTTCTAGCACTTATAGTTACCGAGATATCAGCTTTTCTTTTAAACTTTTACAAAATGGCAGGATGCTGTAGGGACCTCCAGAACCTGCCTGCTTAAGATACAGAGTAGATCTTTTATAGTTCCTGAGATCTGAGAGTTCATACGGACGCACGCACGGTCAGACAGACATGTCTCCATCGACTTGGCTATTGATCCTGATCAAGAATATATATACTTTTTACTGTCAGAAACACTTCCTTCTACCTGTTAGGTAGAAAATTATGTATCTTTAGAAGGAAGCATTTCCGACCCTGTAAAGTTATATACTAATCTGGGTCAGTATCAATACACACAATAGCATTAAGTCCGTCTGTCCGCATGAACGCTGAGATCTCAGGAACTAAAAGAGATTCACAAGTTATATCAGAATATTGCCACGCCCACTCTAACGCCCATAAAGCAAGGAAAATTGTGGCGTCCATAATATTATAATGTAAGTAGTGTAGAATTCTCGTGTAGAATTTTTTTTGTCAATATCTATCGATTTACCAAGATTTTTCGCTATTTATGAAGAAATTTAGGTTATAAGGCCTAATATGGACAATCTATTAGAAAACGTGCTTTTTTGACAAAAGGTGGCTCTGTGTCCATTTCAACCAGCAAAATTAATATTTTACAATTGTATAAAGCAGTAATGGGTAGGTTTTATTCGCGGCACTTGCCTAAAGCGCTTCATTTTGTTTTTTTATATTGTTGTTGATTTAACAGTTTTTTTTCTAACAGGTGGGTCAAATATAATTATTGCTGGGCTGAGAGGTCGTTGCGCCGTAGTCCAGTTCTGTCAGAGGTCATGGTTAGGTTTCGAACACTTTAGGCCTTAATATCTCTTCTTATTATTATTAATATACCATAGTTCAAAGAATTTTTGATTGCGCCCGCTGGATAATGTCAATGTTGCTCCTACTTGCATTTTCCAATAGCTTAGAGCCGTATGCCAACATTGGTTTAAGGATGACGTTGTAGGGCAGGATCTTGTAGTCTACGCGCAGAAGAGATCGAAAGTTCATGCTCCAGGGGAGACTGCATGCCTTAATGTCATTTGGAGTTTTTACACCCGATATGCATTCGCCATGTTAGACGGTTATCCAGGTGGACACATAGATAAGTTATTTCGCTAACTGGCGGGATTTGAGTGTTTTTCAAGGTTATTGGAGGGCATGACTGTCTGTTCAGAGTGAACGTAATGTGTTCTCTTTTTTATTCGTTGAGTCAGTCAGACAGCCACCTCTCAACTAACACTAGGTGATTCGCTAGTTGCTCTATAGCTCGAGTCGGACACTTCGACCGGTTCAGTATGGCGGTTTCGTCAGCCAAAGTGGATGAAGTTAGACACTCATTTGATGATGGATTAGTTTTGTCATTTCTAGATTTCGGAATCATTATTATAATCGTTATTTTCCATTTTTCTGGGTAGTAGCCAAGACTCGTTATCCCTTTGAAGAGAAGCAGATAGCGCAATTCGTCAGTCTTATTATTATATTTGGGTTATTTGATCTGCACCCGGTGCCTTCTTGGATGTTTTTTGATAATTGTAGCAATCTCAGTGGAGCGGGTCCGTTGCTAGAGCTTGTTTGTGGTAAAGCGAACGAATTACTGTTGTTGCACAGTTGGGCTGAAAAGCGGTTCTTAGGTCCTGCAAAAATGTTTTTTTGCTGTCATCGTCGCCACGGGCCAAATTTCCTTTAGTATATCTAATTGGGGTGATTGTTTCACTAAGTTGCTTACATTTGGATGGGCTTGCCACAAAGGAAGCTGGCCGCTGATAACTTTTTCAGCATTTTGTTTTATGACGTTTGGAGAGATTGCTTAAGACTTTCTTAAGTAGCTTCTTCGATGCTGACGATCTGCTGGTTTGACAGACCCTATGCAGGCGTCTCTCTCTCCAGAGCAAGATGTTGGTTCAGAAGGTTTCTTAGCTACGGATTTGGCGATTCATAATTTCTCTTTGGTGTTGAAATTTGTATGCTGAACAAGGAAATTGTGCAGAACCAACGTTAACTCTCGTCTCAGTCCACAATAGCGTGTTTGCAGCAGAGGCAAACTCAGAGGTCGACTGGTGGATAGACAACGGTGCAACAAAACACGTTGTGAAGACTGCGACGTATTTCGAGCATTTTGAGAAGTTTGAGAATCCGAGTTGGATAAGAGCAGCTGGAAATGAAACCTTGTCAGCTTTGGGCCAGGGCACAATCAAAGTCAAAACGATTGTCAATGGAAAAATTCTTTTTCTTTCTTTGAAAAATGTATGGTTTATTCACCCTCTTCAACAGCTTTATAGGTTATGATTAGTTATGTGTTTATGATTCGATACTATCGTACTAACGATATGATATTTCAAGGGCCCTCTGACTTGGCGGGTAATTTTGAATTAGAAATTCTATGTATGGTTTGTTCCCAATATAATGAAGAACCTGTTTTCAGTTTTGGCTGCCCAAGACAATAATCCAAGTAGTCGTTTTGAGTCGTCAGCAACCGAGTGCACCCTCAAAATAAACGACAAGATTGTCCTTGTTGGAGCCAGAGAAGTTGGAGGAACATTCTACAGAGCAGCGATCGAGCCCATACTTCCAGAACGAAACGTCGATGTCAACGTCGCAACTTCAGGAACTTCAATTCTCCAACTCTACCACGAGAGGTGGGGACATCAAGACAAGAATCACATCAAGGACATGCTCAAAAGAGAAATGGGCATTCAAATCAAGATTGAGAGTAGCTTTTGCGAGCCTTGCATCCTTGGAAAGGCGCATCGATTGCCATTTGGAACGAGGAAACCAGCGATGAAGCCAGGGGAACTGATGTCTGGCGATGTTTGCGGCCCATTTGAGGATTCTTTCCAGAAGAAGAGGTATCTGGTAGTTTTTAAGGATCATTTCACCAGGTTTCGATACGGGTACATCGTCAAGCAGAAGTCAGAGGTCAAGGACGTGCTGCGACACATGGTTTCTCACTCCAAGCAACAAGGGCACACAATTCGGGAATTCCTGAGCGACAATGGAGGAGAATTCGACTGTGCAGGAGTAAGAGAACTCTTCAGGAAGCTGGTATAACTTTTCGACTCACCGCTCCCTATACTCCAGAACAAAACGGTGGTGTCGAGAGAGAGAATCGAACGATAGTCGAAATGGCGAGAACTTTCAAGTATTCTAATACAGAAATAAAATTTCCAGAAGCAATTTGGGCCGAGTTGGTCAGCACAGCAGTCTACGTTCTCAATAGGACGGGCAAATCTTCATTGAAGGGTTTGAGCCCTTACCAACTTTGGCGGGGCAAGAAGCCAAGAATCAAACACCTTCGAATCGTAGGAATCACATTCCATGCCAAAAAAGGAAGAAGATGGACGAAAAAGCTGAAAAGGGGTACCTGGTGGGTTACGACGGCGATGAGAGATATCGTATTTACTTACCAGAGAAGCACAAAGTAGTCGTGTCGAGGGACGTAAAATTTCAAGAGAAATTCAGCAATTGTGAACCAGGCGTCGACCTACCTTTTCAAGATTTTGAATCCAAGGACGTCGTAGAAAATAAGGAAGAAGAAGACGTGAGCTTGCACCAGAGCGAGGACGAAGACACACTTCAGGAGCAAGACGTGAAAAAAGACACAGCCGAAACAGGAAGCGAAAGCAGTTACGAAACCGGAGTAGAAACAAGCTTTGACGAAGAAGAAAACAACAAGAGAAAAATGCAATCAATGCGGTTGAGGGATCGTTCGAAGTTGAAGAGACCGGAGCATCTGGATGACTACGTAGCAGCAGCCGAGAATTTTGTGCTGGAGAGTCCAGATTCCTTCCATGAAGCCATTAACAGCAACGTCGAGTGGAAAAAGGCAATGGACAGGGAAATTGATTCCTTATATCAGAAGGAACTTGGGACTTGACAAGACTCCCCAGAGGATCGAAAGCACTTCCGTGCAAGTGGGTCTATCGAGTCAAAACCCACCCCGACGGAAGTATCGACAAATACAAAGCTTAGCTCTGTCGCAAGAATGGAAACAATCCGCTCAGTGTTGAGGGTTGCAGCCAAAAATAATGTGTTTTTGGTCCAGTTTGACGTCTCGACAGCTTTTCTATACGGTGAATTGGACGACAAGGAGATTTACATGCAACAACCTGAGGGATACGAGCAAGGACAGGGGCTTGTTTGCAGATTGAAGAAGAGTCTCTACGGGCTTAAGCAAGGGCCGAGATGTTGGCAAGAACGCTTCGGAGGTTTCCTGCGGAAACACAATTTCAAAGTCAGCGAGGCAGATCCATGTCTCTACATCAGGGAAAGAAATGGCAAAAAGATTCTACTCGTTATTTACGTAGATGACGGACTCTCCGCAGCAACAGATACGCAAGATTTGGAAGAATTTTTGGACGAGCTAAAATCAGAGTTCAAAATTGTCTCAAGCAAGGCTGAGTGCTTCTTGGGACTTGAAATCATGAAACAAGAAAATGGACTAAAAATCAACAAGGGTATGCCACAAGGATTTTCGAGCGATTCAGATTCACTGATTGCAAAGCTGTTTCAACCCCACTTCTCAAGAATTTGGAAATTACGACAGCAGGGAAAGAATCAGAGACGACTGCGTTCCCTTATCGCCAAGCCATCGGAGCTCTCATGTACCTCATGCTTGGAACTAGGCCAGACTTGGCTTTCAGCATCGGATTTCTTTCAAGAACGCTTGAAAATCCTGCAAAAGAAAACATTGTTCAAGTGAAGAGGGTTTTCCGTTACATTTCCGGTACAATCAACGTTGGGATAGTCTATCGGAAACAGAAGAAGGGAATCCTCGAATGCTACAGCGATGCTGACTTTGGTGGCTGTACTAGGACCGGAAGATCTACATCAGGGATCATCATCATGTTTGCTTCAGGAGCCATAGAATCAAAGTCAAAGGCAGGCTATGGTGGCCATTTCTACTACTGAGGCTGAGATCGTAGCAGCAAATGAAGCTGCAAAAGAAATAATTTGGCTAAAGAGATTGTTCCAGGAAATCGACAGATTGGACCGAGATTCTCCAGGTCGATAATGTTGCTGCCATGAGACTGGCCCAAAACCCCGAATTCCATCGCAGGACCAAGCACATAGCCAACAAGCATTTCTTTATCAGGGAAAGAATTGCTGAGGGAGAATTTGGGATAGAACAAATCCCGACTGAGGAACAACTTGCTGATATGATGACGAAGCCGATCCTCAATACTCGTCTCCGGATTCTTTGCACCAGGATTGGACTCTTCTGAAGGAGAAAAAACACCATTTATTTTTACTTTATATAGTCATAAGTTTAGAATTTTGAATTCTCACAAGGGAAAGTGTTGAAGATAAATGTTTCTAATTCAAAATTACCCGCCAAGTCAGAGGGCCCTTGAAATATCATATCGTTAGTACGATAGTATCGAATCATAAACACATAACTAATCATAACCTAAAAAGCAGTTGAAGAGGGTGAACAAACACGCGGTTGAGTTTTCAATAAATATTGTTTATTAACTGGCCTAAATAACAAATAAATAAAAGTTATAATAATTTTTGCTGCTGCGACAAGTACTAATTCCAGAGCGATGGTTGAGCTGTCGATGTATTTTGGCCAATTCGTTGTGTGCGACATCAACCTATGGAAGTGGTTTATGATTTCGGGGCTATGAAGAGGCGTTACTAGTATAGGGGAGTCAGATGAGAGGTCCGGGAGTGATTTGGCCGTTAGGAGTACCACTCCTCCTGGAGCATTTGTGGGAGAAAGTCCAGGAGGAGTGGTACTCCATTAAGCCAGCAATATGCTCCAATCCTGTGGAGTCTATGCCTCGTAGGTGTGCCGGAATTTCTGAAAAATCATGATAATGCAACAAAATATTAAACCTGAAAACATTTCATGGTTAATTTTGCTAAGCTAGTCAATTTGGATGACGATAAGTCACTTCGTTTCTATTTTTATTTCCAAGTCAAAAACATAAAATTTGACTTAAATATATTTTTTTAGCTAAATGAATAAAGTTAAATGAATTTTTGTTTTTTAGTATGTAAGCTAGATGTAAGTAAATAAAAAAAAATAAAAATATCCAATCATCACCACGTTCCTTATTAAAAGTACGTATTCAAACCCAAATTGAAAAATCGTTTCTATTATTTTTTCCATCACTGTATATATTTTATTAACTGGGAAATGTTAAAATATATTGGTTCTAAAATGAAATTTAGGGTCCATTGGTACTGATTATAGTTCACTTTATTTACCCTCTCGTTATGAAGTCAGTAAATCCTTCCAATTAAATGAAAACGGAAAGTTTATTAAGGGTGTCATTTAAATTTATTTAATTCACAATAAACAATTTATCATTATACAGAAAATAGGAGTTAAAGAAATATTATTGGAAAAAGAGCGAGAAAAAAAAGTAGTTCAAGTAGAAAAGCGTTTGAAAAATAGAATCTCACATTTTTCATGCCGTGTCACCCATGATTATCTATTTTACATGTATAACTAAAAATCTTTTATACACACGTCATAGTGTTTTTCGTTTGAAACCCACATGAGTATATGTCAAAGAAGTCTTTATTTTGCTTAAGGCCCAGATAGAAGACGTTTTCAGCCAGATCTTTGCCAAACTCACAAAAGTTTTGAGCGTAAAGTGTAAAAAAGATGCGCTTATTGTCAAGATTGTATTTTTGAAGGATGCTGTTCTCGTAATCGTAGATACCATTGTTCTGTGGTGGTGTTTTTATCCAGGTGCTGTAGTCTACCCAGGCGGCTCGAAAGCTCTTTAAGTAGATCACGGCCAGCATTCTGGCTTCATCCAGGACATTTACTAATTGCGGCAGCCGCAGACACTCAACTTCTTCGCGGAATCGCGTGAAATCACGCTGACGGTCCTGACCGTTAAAAAGCATCATGTACAAGTGCACGGTAAACGTTGAGTAAAAATACGACATGGGTTTGTTACGGCTCTGGAAAAGATATATGCTCCAATCCAGCATGATGCGCTGAACACCAGTCTCGTAAGTTGAATTCTGCTTTCGATGGAACTCTAGGTAGCGAACGTTGTGCTCGTAGCTCTCCCGGTAGATGTGTAGTTCCTGGTACTCTCGGCTGAGATCTCTGGCGTAAAAGTAGACACGTGGCGTTTTGAACTTTTGCTTGTACGTGGCAAGTTTGCCGAGAATGGGATTCGAGTCTCTGTTTTTCTGCATCCTCGCGACGAAGCGGTCCAAAATGCCCAGAAAGACGTCTAGCTCCTGGGATCCTTCATAAAGCAAGTTTTTTGTAATAATGTACCCAAAAAGTGGCTTAAAGAACTCAAAGGTTTCTCGATAGCAATCTTCCAGCTCATGTTGCAAGTTGCAAGATATAAAGAAGTCCATCATTTTTTGCTTTGCCTCGAACTGCTCTGGGTCATTCTGAAGTTCTGTCAGCAACTGCATCAGGTCGCTCATCTGTGGCTTGTGGCCTAAGATTGTGTATTTGTATTAGGTACTCCCTCAAGATGCCAACATACCTATGATGGAGAAAAGTGGTCGATTTCGGCTGCATACATAGTCGAAGTAACTCTCGCATGCGTACTTGTCAGTATTAATGGAGCTCTGGATGTGAACAGCCAAGTCCTCAAGCCCTTTAATCCGCAGCTCCGAGAGGTGCCGCACGTAACGCACTTGGCATTGCAATTTTTCAGGCCACACCCAAAGAATTAGTGCCACAGATGCGGCAAAAGCTAAATAAGAGGTCGCCATCACAAAACTCTGGTTGTGTTTGTATCGCTTATTCAAAGCTACTGGGAGCCGAACTTTATTTCTTAAGCATATCAGACCAATTCGACGGATGTCGGATTTCATTGCACGGTGGTAGCGCTTATATTGGAATAGCGTGTGAAATAAAGTTTATTCTTATTAAAAATATTTTATTTTTTTTTTATTAATAAATGGAAATCTTAAAAAACTGCAGAGTATATTTCTATTGTTAATATTATATATAACATATACGAGTATTCAAGTTACAAAAAGATTATGTACAAATTACAATAAGTTATTAAACCAATTTTAAAATTTATTGAACATTTATTGACCTATAAAGTGTATTCTTTAATTTAAATACACCATATTTTGTTTGTACATCATAGATTTCTTCACCCAGTGCACGGGTCCCAGTAAGTGACTGGCTAGCCTAGCAAGTGTATTTTTATGCAGATAAGCCATGCTTATTAGGAGGCAAAGTCATAAAAGATTATTGTATAGTATTTGTTAAATTATTGTTTGCTTGGCACTGTTTATCATAGCATATGTATATATATGCATGGTGCAATTTAGTATGGGTATTTCTAAGTACTACGGTAGGTCTTTGAGAGTGAGTGCCCCCCGGCATTTGCCCGAATGTCGCCTTAAAGCTCTGAGGTAGCCATATCGTCCTTAAAACAGTTTTCAGGTCACTTCCACCTTTGCAGGCTTAAGGCAACGCATCTGTACAAATACAAGTATGTTTAATACAAATTTAATTATAAATGTCCTATTCGACCAATCATTGTATTCAGCTAAGCTAAGTGTCGGCCTAAGGCTCAATATGGACTGTAGGCAGTATTATAGAATACATAAGCATTTCCGAATGATTGCTGAAGATTTAGAATATAAAGTAAGTTGTTAAAGTCAGGTTGTACTCAAACGTATAACGTGGAAATTATTTAATATATTCTTTATTATTAATTAATTATATACTCTTGATAAGAATCAATAGCCAAGCCTGTCAATCTGCCCGGCTGTTAATATAAACCCTGAGAGATACAAAGTTGGAATCAAGCATGTAGATTCTTGCAGGGCAAGGATTCAGCATTCTGTAACGCCTGAGTGTAAGAAAGCCCACAAACACCAAAAAAATAAATCGCTGAGATCTCATAAACTATTAGAGATGGAAAATTGGTATTAAACAGTATAGTCTTGAAATGGTAGCGCATGTTAAGGTGCTACCATCATGCGACCACGTCCACTCTTTCGCCTACCAAGAACGAAAAACAGATCCCGCTTTTTGTAGAAACGCTGGAATCTCGGTAATTATAAGTGATAGAATGTTGGGATTAAGCCTGTTGCTTTCAATGATGTCACCGAAGCATATTACTTTGACTGGCCGCTCCCACTGCAACATCCACAAATGACGAAAAACTAAAATCAATGAAATCTCAGGAACTGTAAGAGTAAGAAAATGTTTACAATCGGAAAATTATTTCGCGATTTATTAAGAAATTTTGGAATTTCTGTCTGTCTGTTTAAAATATTGCTACAGTCGGTTTAGAAATATATCTTAATTTACAGAGTTTCAAACAGATAGGGCCTCATTTCCTTTACATATTTATTATTATACCCGTTACTCGTAGAGTAAAAGGGTGTATTAGATTCGTTGAAAAGTATGTAACAGGTAGAAGGAAGCGTTTCCGACCCTATAAATTATATATATCCATATTGATCCATGTCCGTCTGTCCGACTGTCCGTCTGTCCGTATGAACGCTGAGATCTCTGGAACTATAACAGATACAAAGTTGAGATTAAGCATGAAGATTCTTGAGGTCCATAGGCAGCGCAAGTTTATTTCCACGCCAAATCCAAATCTAAAATCTAAAACTAAAATCCCTTAAATCTCAGGGGTTATTAGAGCTAGAAAGTTGAAATTCAGTATGTATAATCTTGGGATGCCAGCGCATCTTATGGTGGAACTATTTTCTGGCCACGCCCACGTTTACGCCCACCAAGTGCAAAAGAAAAGTTTTTCGCATTTTTTAGGAAAGTTGATACCTCGGTAACTATAAGCGATAGAAAGTTCGGGTTAAGCATGTAGGTTTTTATGATGCTCCCAATGCGATTTTTTTTTTCCGATCAAGCCTACACAAAACCCGAGAAACCGAAACCGAAAACTGCAGCTTGTCACGAATTTTGATTCTGCCACGCCCTTTCAAACGCCCATAAACCGCGGAAAACTGTGGCGTCTATAATATTATTATGAATGCCTTCGTTTGACTTTGTTTTCTTGACCTTTCAGTTAATATCTAGCGATTTGCCAATGATTTTTTAAATCGGAACATTAATTTAGGTTATGAGGCCTCACATGAGCAGTGACGTCACTATCAGTTACTCATCATGCGTTCTCTGACAATGGGTGGCGCCTTGTGAATTTCGACTAGCAAAATGAATATTTTAAAATTGTATATAACAGTAACGGGTATCTTATAGTCGCGGCACTCGACTATAGCGTTTCTTCTTGTTGTTTTAGTTTATTTTTCTGCTAATCCTAGACTAATGCTAGACCGAAGCCATGAGGTCCCAGGAAATATAAGAATTTAAAGTTGGGACTAGGCGTACATATTATTATTTTTTAATACAGCCACTTCCACTCTCACACCCACAATATACAATACTCAAAATAATTGTGTAGGTTATTGTTTATTATTTTTTAAATGATACCTATTAATTTACCAAATTTTTTTAATCGAATGAATACTACATAATGCATTACGATATGTAGGCCATACGAGTAAGATGGACTCTAACGAAACTAACAGTAAATAATCATGTTTTATATGGATCTGGTAAAAAGTTGCGATAGTAAAATTACATACGGCGTCGGTACGTCCGTCAAAATTATTATTTTAAAAATTGTTAATACTTAAAAAATAGTTTACACAGTAAAGGGTATGTGATATTTGCATGACTCGGTACTAGCGTTTCTTATGGTTTTACTTTTGAAGAAAAGCCCAAAATGTAATCTATGCATCCGTGACCCAGCCAGTTTTGAACCAACATCGACATCGACTTTAGCCAGTCCAACTAATCAGTGATAATTAATGCAGATCGTTCCTGATAATTTCGTATTGATTTCTATGCATAAAACTGACTTTCTTTTTATTATCCGAATTTGGTTAATAAAAGCGAAGCTTTACTCACTATGCGATTATAAAACGATTATTTAAATATCAATACATATTGACGATATATTGGGCGTCGGGTTAGATAATATCAGACTATTGAAATAAATTTATCTTCACATACATATATATCTGATGTTTGGCAACAGCCTATGGTGTTGCGTTACATATTCGATCTTATGACGTCCATAATACATGCAATCGTTTTTCTTTTGAAAAACCAGGCTGATCATCTATAAAAACATAGATACTGCGAAGGCAGGTATCAGAAGACCTTTGCGGCTCAGGCAGTTCAAAGTTAAAATGAAGCAGTTTATCGTTCTAATGGTAAGGAAAAAGATCACTGTAAAAAATTCGAACGCAAAAGTTAATACATGATGTCATCCTCATAGAGCCTAGTTGCAATCACAGCAGCAGCTCCCCAGGGATACAAGTACCAGCCACAGGGGACGGCCCTACCCATCGGCAATCTTCGACCGCAAACACCCGCCTCAACAAGTGGAATTTATTCTGGTGATACCATCCCAAATCTGGCCCAGACTGGTAGCCAGACTCACCAGAGCCAGCCTGCCGTACCAATTCCGCCTCCCTTGCCAATAGCTCTACATCAGCAACGCGTGATTAATGTTCTGCCCCAACAAAACCTAATCAGCTCTTCGCAGCAAGTGCTACAGACCCAGTACGTCCAACGACCTGCGATTGTCACAAAAGATATATATATCCACTCCGCACCTGAAGAGACAGATGAGTTCCTGCAGGAAGAGCAACATTTGGAAAAACTACCTATTCGAAAGAACTACCGCATTGTCTTCATCAAGGCGCCGTTCCAGAACCCGAAGTACACCGCTGCCGCACTAAAACATGCGCAGTCTAGCAACGAGGAAAAGACTGTCATCTATGTGCTCTCAAAGAAACCCGATATTACCGAGATTCAGCAGCAGCTACAGGTCAGCCAGTCCGATGTCAAAGTGCACAAGCCTGAGGTCTACTTCATCAAATACAAGACCCAGGAAGAGGCCCAACGCGCCCAACAAGAAATCCAAGCTCAATACGACGCTCTAGGTGGAGCCACTCACATTACGGACGAGGGCGTTGCCCCTATCACAAGCGTTTCCAATGACTCCTTCAAAATAGATTCCTTTGCGCCCCAGAAGTCCCAAGCGCAGGCCATCATTCAGACCCCTCCGCAACACATTGTTCAGTTTCCAGCTTTAAGCCAGAGTGCTCAGCAGCAATCCACCGGGTCCTTTGCACCCTCAGTGCTGGCAAGGAATTACATTCCAGCCAAGAATTTTATATAAGTGTATTGCAGTTTATTGATTTTATTTTATTATTTGTATTTATTATACATGCAAAATTTGAGAATTAAAAAAACATAAATTTTAATTTAAATCGTAAAATTGTGTTGATATATAAGTTGGTAATGGCCGTTGGCCGTTAAAATATAAGAGACAATGCACTTAGAAGATGGAATATTTTAAAATTTAAATGATTGATATAAAATATATTAACACATGCCATATTTTAATTTAGCCATTAAAACCAAGTTTTCATGGTATTTATTCGTTGGTTTATACGACTCATAAAATGCTAATTAATGCAACCAGTTTTCCCACTGCTCTTGGTCGCCATTGATCATTGTAGTAATGGTCAAAATAGGCCTTAGGCAAGACTTTAAAAAATTTGTGAATCGAAACACGTTTTTGTCAATTATTCTTTTTAGTCATTGGGACGGTTGCCAAATGATCAACTTTATTTAACTAAATATTTACAAAAGTAGTTATGTAAAAAATACGACCTTTCGTTCTTAGTCATCGTTTTTTATCTAAGTATTCAAATTGGAGGGCAAGTAGTTGTTAGCCAAGGAGACCGAAAATTTTCCGGTAGAAACCCCACTCGTGCGGTGGTTGTCTAAGACACCTATCACAGACGTAACAGGAGCAATTCCCTCATCGGAGACCTGTGAGGTGCCTCCAAGCTGGTCATATTGAGCTGAAAGAAGATGGAAGCACTATGAATAACTCGGCAAAAAAAACGAAATAATCCCCAACAATATATTATACCAAATAAGTATTTACTTAAAATCGCTGAATTAATAAAATTAAAAATTTAAAAGATGCGTTAGAAAATTATATAGCCTAAACTCCATCAGGAAGTATAAAAAATAAAAGAAAAAAAGAAGAAATTATTAATCTGATCGGTCCTGGTGTTGCTTACCTTGAATGGTGCGTTGCGCATGCTCAGCTTCCTCCTGAGTCTTGTACTTAATAAAGAAGACCTCTGGCTTACTGATCTGCTTGGGCGCTATTTTCTCAATGGCAGTCTGTAAGTCCAGTGGGTCAGTCTTCTTCGTTAGCACGTAGATAATGGTCTTCTCCTCCACAGGAGCCTCCTTAATGCGCAGAGCCGTCTTAGTGGCACTGGGAGTCGGAGTCTTAATGAACACAATGCGGTAATGCTTGCGAGGGGGCGCGGGCGGAAGGACAGACTGAGGATAACCTATTTCCGGCTCATCTGCGGGTGGCACATGTACATAGATGTCTTTTGAGATAAGCTGCTGCTGCGGCTGAGAATGGTGTCCCACATTCCCGCCAAGCTGAGTCAGCTGTGGTTGATGAACAGAGTTATGGTTGTGCTGGGCTGATGTGGAGTAAGCTTTGATTACCTGACTTCCAGACGAGTAATGCTGCACTTCTGGGGCCAGAAGTGCTTGTTGCGGAAGTCCCTGCTCTGGAAATCTCTGGTTGTTGTATCCCTGCTGAGTTGCCGCAGCAACACCTAAAAGGCACGATACCTAAAACAGAAGGACATTTAAATCGTATGCATGGATGTTTGGACAGGCATCCGATGTCTTACAATAAAAAAATGCATTTCCGATTGGGTTGAAGGCCCCGGCCCGTTGGCTACCAACATTTAACTAAATGATAATCAATAGCAGCACAGACTTATATGTTGATCCAAAAACACCGCTTACGAAAAAGTTTTGCTGATGAGGTGAAAATTTTAAATGATACCAAAACCTCAAATGAGCATTAAGCCACACGAAAAAAGAAACGAAGAACGACCACTGAGCAACTGATTTACACTGACTCGCTTGCGTTTTTAAACAGCCTTGAGACAGCGGTAACTTTCTACCAGTTATCGAAACCCCAAAGCTCGTCTAAAAGCGCCGCGACAGCTTAAGTATAAGCGGGAATAGTCATCTAGCCGGAAGTCATTGGAGTATGATATATAAAAGTGTAGAGAGAATAACATGGTGGGATTTCCCTGGCTTTCATCGTGTTTATTATGGCATAGATTGGCTGTCATATTTGTCTGAGCTTTGGAACAGTCTCATTAGATATGTTTTTGCCTTAAAGAGCAAGCGTTTGTTGATTATATATTGTAATTTTAATATACTTCTTGATTTTTCTTAACAAAATTATTAAAACTGTCGGAACATTAGCTCGGAGTACAAATTAAATTAATATAGTAAGTATGAAATTGACAACTTTTTTTGGGAATCGTAAAAGACAATTTTTGACTATGATGCCGTGTGTAACATTTGAAGAGGGCACTGATGGCAAGGTGAATGATGCAATGTTTTGAAATCTGTCTGCTCATTTGTTACAATACAAATATCAGTTGGAGGGTCAAAAACAAAAATAATCACTTCCAATGAAAAAGTTTCGTGCGTTTCCTCACTAATCCGTTATTAGTGTGCAATTACTGCGGTATCGCAATAATGACCAGCAAAATATGCAAGCTCTCTTTTTAAAGATAATATAAGCAAAAAAGGTATGAGCCAGTAATTCCTCTCACACTTCTTAAAAACTCAATTTTGCACACAAAAAGAGAGCATTGCCTACGAAGTTACGCAATAGTCTTTAACTTTGAATCGAAGTCTTGAAAATACAACAAAAAAAAACTTCATTCGACATTAACAAACATACGCAGCGTAAGTTTATTCAGCATTCTGCCACTCTGCCACAAATACCGAAAAACTAAAATCGCTGAGATCTTATGAACTATTAGAGCTAGAAAATTGGGATAAAGGATGTATAATCTTGAAATCCATTATCCGGCCACACCTACCTTTACGCCCACAATCCGGCCGGCATACATATTCTAGAGATGCCATCGCAGCTCTCGCTGGTTTTTCATCCGGCCATGCCCACTGCGTCCATTTTTGATAGCAAAATTATTATTTTAAATTGGATAAGAAAGTAAAGAGTATCTTATAGTCGCGTCACTCAACTATAGATATTCTGCTTGTTTTTGTGTTAGTGTTTCGCTATAACTTAAGTATGTATGTTAGTGTGTCCCAAGGAAACAGGTGGAATTTTTTTTTAAATTAAAATCGCGAACTCTTTATTTATTTTAATTTAATGACCTTATGAACATAGAAAATAAATATTATGGCGATTGAATCAGGACAACCCGTGCTGACTTAATATCGAACATAAAATCTAAATTTCTGTACAGAATAAGTATTAAAGATTACTAAAAAAATCGAGTTTATTTAGGTCATCAAATATTTATATAAACGAAACATATTGCTATTTATTATTATGTATTTGTGAAAATACAAATTTCTTTTTTTATGTTTGTTTTTCACAGTCTGGATAAATCTTCCGGTGTTCTTCTATGCAGCGTATTAAAAACTGTTTTTGTTCCTCTTCAACAGTAATTAATGCATGAAACTCTTGCATCATCTTAACCGCCTTTTCAGCAACATCATTGATTGCCCTTAGCATTGAAACCTTTTTCTTGGCATCTTGAAAAGAAGCGATGTTTGGCCATAGTTCTTCGTTCAGAAAACTGTCATCCATTTGAAGCCGGGTGAACAGCGCTTTACTTTTGACTGATACGAAGTCGTAAATGTTTTTGTCTGAAATATAAAATAGAAGAAAATTACTAATTTGTTTTACAAAATATAAGACAAAAGAAAGTATCCTTGTTTGTCATTTTCAGTTGAGCGCTTAGAAGTGCTTTTTTCAGTGCATAATTCGCCCTCGCCATCCACTGAGATTGGTGCACCGGGAGGTAGAATTTTTAATTTTTGATTCTTATCTCCGCATAAAAATATCACTGAGAGCTCAATTAGTTCTCGATAGTCATCTCGGACTGTATCTTTGGTCAATTCAGATTGGTAAAACGATAAAATGTCGATTGTCCGAATCAGATAAGTCTTCTTAAAAGGATCAAATGAGGATGTTGATGGGGTTGACTCTGCGATATATTTAGATCGCCGTTTCTCTTCCTTAATAATTCTCAGGCGCGCCCTTTCGTCTTTATCGGTCGCTTTTTTGTCTACTCCACCTAAGTGACCCGGACGACCTGGCTCCCGTTGCCGTTGCAAAAAGTCCTTATTAATATCTTCAATCAATCGATCAATCGATCAATCTATCAATCTTATCTTAGCAATATCAAATAAGAAGACCAAGTTCCTGACAAATATTTGTCGACGCTGTTTAAACACGTCTTGGGTTTTCTGTGCATATTTTTGCAAAGTTTTTTAACACAATTGGGAAAAGATTTCGTGGGTATACGAGCTTTTTTCCAGTATATAATGCACTCCCGAATTTCGTGGGTATACGAGCTTTTTCCCAGTATATAATGCACTCCCGAATACTAAGATTTGCACTTTCATTTAAAGTTAAATTCACTTGACGCATGTTGAAGAATAAAACTGCTAAGACTTGCTTATTAGAAGGGCGTTTTGAACCCGGCATTTGGTGTTCTGCATAACCTATTAAGAATATATTATTTTTAGCACTTCGTAATTCAACTGGCATGTAGACCGAACGAAAACTATTTGTCTGAAGTGGAAGAAAGTCTTTATAAACAATGGCACATTGACCGTTCGAACGTTTCGACCGTAGTAATGAAGTATCGACAAGTTAAAATGCAAGTCGGCACGGGTTTTCGTTATCCTACCCACTCCAAATCGCGTTGTCAATTTCTTTCAACATCATTCAAACAAATTTAGAGGGTATGCTTTAAAAAGAAATGTATACTTCTTTGGGACACCCTAACGTATGTCTCTCCTTTAGTTAAAGCAATAACCAAAAATTCTTTTTCGTAGAGTAATTTATAAAGCAATTTTCAGCAATATAATCGGTCTTATATCTTCTTTGGTGCACGGATCACTTAATTGTTTTCGGGCTTTCAATCTACCAGATATCTTTTGGCCTTAATTTGATAACTACTTTGTTGATGGGTTTCTTTACAACAAATAAGTTTTACCCAAAACTCTCAAAATAAAAAATAAGATCTTATATTTCTCATAATCCCGTCCGAGTATGTGATAACTAGGACTGACGCTCTTGTTGTCTTAAAGGACAATTATGCTTGAATTAACTTTCTTTCTGCCAAACAAGTACCTTATTTAGCTTTACATTGTCAAACTGAAATAAAGCCACTTTATATCCGAATATTAAACCATTGTATTTACGTGGAAAAGGAATTTATTATTTTATGACATTTTAAACTAATTTTTATAAAGATTGCAATAATTGTTTTAATGAAATCGATTTAAAAATGGATATTTGTATAATATGAAAGATTTTTCTATTTTTTTTATTTTCATCGAAACATAATAATTCTATTTAGGCATCCACTATCTCTGGCATTGCCAGGTGATGGGTGATATCACATTTTATTTCCCAATAATTTGAAAACCTATCCTTAAATCCATAATATGGTAAATTTCCAGATTTCCATGCCATCTGGAAGGTCAGGTACATAACAGCCATAAAAATCTAAACAAAAAATATGTTTTTATCTCTTCCTTACGGGGTTTGAACTTAGCCTTAGTTCATAATATTATAGTCTATGTCTTCGCGTGACCTTGTAAAACATTTTTTTGTCAATATTTATAGATTTCCAAAATTTTTTAAATCGGAAAATTTGTTCTATGGGCAGTGACGTCACTATCAGTTACTCAACATGCTTTTTCTGACAACAGGTGGTGCTTTGTGAATTTCCACTAGCAAAATTAATATTTTAAAATTGTGTAAAACTGTAACGGGTATCTTATAGTCGCGGCACTCGACTATAGCACTTTCCCTTATTTTACCTTATTAAAGGAAAAAAGAAGAAATGCGCTACTTTGATAATTCATTTTAAAATATTAATTTTGCTATCAAATATTTATGTGGTGTACATTTTACATTTTTTTAATTAGCGGACGGTGACATCACAGCCCATGAGGGAGCTTGAAACCTAAACTTCAAAATACGTTTATAAATATAATAGTACTTAAAAATGTTTGATAGTCCGATAGATGTTGATAGAAGCCTAACACTTATAACCTTGAGCTGTGTTTGTTCTTGTAGTTTTGTTGTAGAGTGGACATGGTAGGAATGTGAAACTAACTAGCGCTTTCCAGTAGTGTATAAAACTTAAATCTTTAATTTTATTTTTATTTTAATTTCTATCTCTTATAGTTCCCGACATTTCTGCGTTCATACGGACGAACGGACGTGCGAAAAATAAGACAAATATGGCTATTGATCCTTATCAAGAATTTATAGATTTTGTACGGTAGGAAACGCTTTTCATTTACATTACATTTTACAAACTTTTCAAAGAATTGATTATATTAACAGAATGAAATTCTTAAGTCGAGCGCCGCGACTATGAGATACCCTTTGCTGTGTTATACAAATTTAAAGTACAATTTGTTTAATTTTAATTGACAAGTAAACGAACGCGCAGTACGCACTGTCAAAAAAATGTTGTACAAGGTCAAATGAAAACGAACATTTGAATGGTATGGAGGCCACAGTTTTCCGAGATTTGTCGGCGTTAGACTGGGCGTGGTCAGATGAAAAGGCACCGAGAGCAGTGTCATCTCTAAACTATGTATTAATGGTTCTACCGTTCTAGCTCTTATTGTTAGCGAGATTGGAGCGCTTTGGGTTTTCCGTGTTTTAATAATAATCTATGCGTTCATACGGGCAGACGGACATGAAACAGTCGGACGTAGACACGGCTCTTAAACCTGATGAAGAATATATACAGTGGATCCAAGCTTATTTCGTGCAAGAATAAATCAAAAAAAAAAAATTACGCAGTTATGTTAAGAATGTCGCATATTATTAAAATAATAACAAAAGTTTTTACTAATTTAAAAAACAAAATAATTTTTCATACAAAAACTAAAATATATGGCAATTTTGACGAAAAAGCTTATTTCGTGCAAGCACTTTAATGGTTAATGTATAATGGTTGGTAATGGTAATGGTAAGCTGTATGTTTTAAAGGCTCGGAAACGCTTCCTTCTACTTGTTACTAACTTTTCAACGAACACATTATACCGCCTTACTCTACCAGTAACGAGTATAATACTCAACTTTAATATACTTTTTTGATCTTGAATGGGTGTTCCACACTTGCAAGACTATTAATGTAATCCGTTTTTAAAATAAGGTGAAATCCGTAAATGAAAAATGAACATGCCAAGTTCATTAAGGTATACCAAAAATTGAGGGACGGATTTTGAATTTACTTTATAAATAAAAAAGACTATTGAGTCTCTAGGTGGTAGAGTAAGGGAGTGAGGGAGAAAGTTAATGCTGACCGCTAGAGATGATAAATGAGTTTTGTTGCAACTGATGAAGAAACGATCGGTTTAAGAGAAGAGGAAAAATATTGACCTCGTCGAATTAACTAATCCAGGCAACGCAAATCGGCGGTGGCTTAGACTGAAGATACTGAATTTTTTTACTTCTCTGGAGCTAAGGCGATCGGTGATATTTACACCGCGCTACGATAATCAGCTCTATGCTGCTCTTAATAAGCTGCTTTTGTAATTATGTTTTTAATACAGCGGTGGGATGTTCGCGGATCGATGTCAGAGTATCGGGGCTAACAATTAAGCACCACAACAAAGACTCTTTTGGGGGAACAACGTTATTTGGCCATGTATTGACAGCAACTAAAAGCAACTCTCGACATTTAATGAGAAATGCTAAGGTGAGCGGCAAAGAGTAGCAGAAGACGAAGTAAGCTAAAACAAATACAATGAACATGCAACAAATGGAGGCTACGCGCATTTTTTTTTTGGCAGATGTGATGCTGTTTTCATGGCTCTGCAGCGAATTTTCGAACTTCACTTAATACCTTTCGAGTGCCAGTTTCGTTGTCAGACTTAAAAATGTGAGTTATGTATAAAAACCCATCGAGCAAACCAAAAGTCATACAGTTCACTACGAGCTACTTAGGCAGTCAAAACATAAGTCCTTCCCGTCCAACTTAATCAGCTCAACCTAGAAATGAGAGGATTCATTGTACATACTTAGAGATACCTACCAATTAGTTACCAGACTAATCCTTTATTATTACTCATTAGGTTTTCTGTTTTTCTGCCGTTGCGCTGGCTGCGCCTCAGGGTTATAACTACAATCCTGTCCCCTCCGGTTTTAATGGCATCAGCACGGCGAGTGGTGGCGCATCCTTCTTCCAGGGAGCCTCTCACCCACAGGCCATCTACCAGCAGCCAGCAGTACAGGTTCACAATCATCAACAGCAGGTACAGTCGGTACAGCATGCCCAGCACCAGCAAGCAATCGTGTCCAAGCGCTTCTTCATCCACTCAGCCCCAGAGGAGTCTGAGGACTACAAAGAGAGTCACATTACCGTCGGCGTCCCTAAGCGGAACTATAATGTGGTGTTCATAAAGTCGCCCCAGCGTAATAATAAGAAAACCATTAAGATCAGTCCCGCCGTTAACGAGGAGAAGACCGTCATTTACGTGTTAAGTAAGAAGAGCGAGAACGATGTAAACGCTGAGGTCGTGGAGCAAGCCAGCTCTACTAGCAAACCGGAGGTCTTCTTCATAAAGTACAAGACCAACGAAGAGGCCGCCCACGCTCAGCAACAGATCCAAGCGCAATATGACGCATTGGGCGGAAGCAGCCAGCTGACAGATGAGGGTGTGGCCCCCGTTACCTCTGTTATTGGAGCACTTGGAGGCAGTGATGGGCACACCGAAGCCGGATCCGCCGTAACAGGCGCTGGAGCTGGGCAAGTCCTCTCCGTCGGGACGCAAACGGGCAATGCATACCTTCCACCCAACTTTTAACCGTTATGTCATGATCCCCAGAAGCAACTTCACAGTCCCAAGTATAAAAATTTGTTAATATAATTATAAAACTTCATTGCTCTTGAATTTAACCAAAAGGTGTTGTTTTATTTGGCTATTGTCAAAACAAATATTCTTAACTGTGAAAACAAATTTTAAAATAATAGTTTTGTTTTAGTTAATTTTTGACGCCGTGCACAAACTTACCAGCGCCACTCATTGCCAGAACAATATTAAGCATGTTTAATTATCGATGGTTAAGTAACTTAGAGGGCTTTATAAGCTTAATATTTTAATGAAATTTTTAGGATTTGAATAATTGTTGGTATATTGATAAGTGTTGACCCAAAAATGCCATGAGTCAAATAAAACATAAACAATGTTGTTGCGAATAAAGAGTAGGAGTGTCCGGATGACGAAAACATGATGAATATAAACTTAAGCTTGACCTTTAGTATACATTTAAAGTATTTCGAGATTACCTTTTACGTTACGTTTTACATTACTTCTTACTTACACTGTTTTTGACGATGGATTGACTTGCCACTACACATGATATTTGCGCAATTTTTTTATTTTGGTATAAAAATTTTATATGAAATCAAATAAATCAATAATGGTTAAAAAAAATTGTGTTTTGGGCGTGTCGTTGTGTAAACTAATGCCGCTCCGGTATTGTCCGCTTGTTGGCGTCAAAAGCTCGAAACCAAAAAAGCAATTTGGACATAACCTTTATTAACTATTGAAAAATTTGACAAAATGTTAAAAATTTGAAATAAAAACTTTTTTTACCAAATTTGTCTTTTAGCTCAAAAGACCTGGACTGTAAGATATAAAAAAAAAGTTTTTCAAAAACCCTTGTGTCGAAACTTAGCCATATTTTTTGTAAGTCAATAACAATTTACAATTTCGTGTCAACACTTTGAAAACACTCCACTTTGGAAAAAAAACGTTTGAAAATAAATGAGCGATCGAAAACAACGGGTGGGTCCGGCTTCGGAGCTCGATATCTCGTAAACCAGTAAGCTTTCGATGAATCATTTACAAGTCATGTTTTCAGTTATTCATTTAGATATTTAACCGTGACTGTCTTAACAATAGCAGTTAACAGGCGTAGTAGCATTTTTTGTGAGCCACTTTAGTAAAAGTAAAAAAATGTTATACGATGTTAAATGAAAACATACACCTCAGACTTCCGCGGTTTGTAGGCATGGCCGGATGAAAAATCACCTTGAACTGCGGTGGCATCTCTAGAATACTAATGCCTAAGCTCAACTGTTTTTAACTCGTATGGTTCCCGAGATCTTAGCGTTCTTAGTTTTCCGAGTTTTCTGGGCGTAAGAGTGGGCTTGGCCAGATGGGGAAAACAAAGACAAGTTGGGGGCAGCATTAGAAACTACATGCTTAATTACCGATAACTTATTCTTTGAGAATGCGGCTACCGTTTTTCGTTGTTTGCGGCGCTAGCACTTCTTACTCTTATAATTTCTGGGATCTCACCGATTTTTTTGTGAGCGGTGGTGGCATCCCACGAATAATTATATTTGATCCTAGTTTTCTAGCTTTTTCACTTACCGAGATCTTAGCATTTTTGGTTTTATTAGTTTTGTGGGCGTTAGAGTGGGCGCGGCCAGATGGAGAAAAAATAACACGCATTGGGGGGATCATTATAAACTACATGCTTAATGCCAATTTTTTTTTTGCTTATATCTATCTAAAGAGTTGTCAAATCGGAACATTATTACGCTCCTTATAAAGAAATGTAGGTTATTAGGCCCCGCATGGAAAGTGACGTCAATAACTGATGGTATTGAACATACTTTTTCTACCAAAAGGTTGCTAAGGTTTCCCCTAGCAAAATCAATATTTTAAAATGGATAAAACAGTAACGGTACTAGACGCGGTACTAGACTATATCGTTTCCACTTTATTTCGATTAAAGGCCACATGGGTTTTCAAAGCGTACTGCGCCAATAATAAATAACAGAGAGCTTATATGCTTGAAACTCAATGCGGTATTATCCGTGCCGTCGTTGTTGCCGATCGCCCGCCCGTAGTTCTCTGGCAGTTTAAGCCTTTAGAAATGTCAACAAGTGCTAGTAACAATTGTTATATAAACTTTTGAATTGAAGTATTGAAGTATGTTATTAAAAATTAATTATTTGTTTCGCCGATGATATATTTTAAACTGTGGGCTAATTTCTCTTATTGCCGATGTAAAATCGTCGTGCTGACACGCTTATCCGCACTTTGATTACAAAATTGTTGCTATTAAAGGCCAAGAAATAATGGTATAAGGTATCCTTAAAAAAATTAATTGGTATATTAGAGTGCCGCGACTATAAGATACCCGTTACTGTATTACTAGTTTGAAATGGACAAAGCGCCACCTTTTTTTAGAAAGCATGTTTACTAAATGATTCTGACGTCACTGTCTATGTGAGGCCACTATCCGGCTACGCCGGCTTTTTGTAGAAACGCTGAGATCTTGGTAACTATAAGTGATAATAAGTTGGGACTTAGCATGTGGTTGCTAATGATGCCCCAATGCGTATTATTTTTTTCCCATCTGGCTACGCCTACTCGATGCGGAAAACCAAAAAAGCAAAAATCTCGGGAACTAAAAGAGCTAGAGAGTTTGCTTTTTCTGACAAAAGGTGGGGCTTTTTGAATTTCCACTTGCAAACTGAATATTTTAAAATTATATAAAACATTTACGGGTATCTTATAGTTGCCACACTCGAATATAGCGTTTCATCTTGTTTTTATATTGATATACAGTTCTTTTTGATTTAAAAAACATAATAAATATTGTATTTGACAAATAATTAATTTTTGGCCGTAATGGTGGATATGGTATTACCATAATATGCGCTGGCATCCCAAGATTATACATTCTGACGTTCAAATTTCTAACTCGAATAGTTCCAGAGATTTCAGAGATTTTAGTTTTTCGTGATTTGTGGGCGTTAGAGTGGGCGTGGCAGGATGCTAATATAAATAAATAAACTTGCGCTGCGTATGGACATCAAGAACCTTCAGGCTTATTCTCAACTTTCTATCTCTTATAGTTCCTGAGAGTCATTAGTGTGTCAGCACAATGCTTTACATCTTAAATAACGGTAATTAGCCTTATAGTTTGTAATACATCATTTCGAAAACCAATAAATAAATTATTAATTCAAATGTTTCCTAAGTTTATATAACAGTCCTAACCAAAAGAATACGTTGTAACTTTGAAAAATCGTATCATGGGCGAACTATTTGAACTGCAGGAGAATTGCCTGCGGGCGATGGGGCATAGCGATGACATGGATAGTACCGAGCTTAGATCTTTGAGCTTCAAACATATAAGCTCTCTCCTTTTAGTCACATCAGCCCAGTATCCTTTGATATCTTATGCAGCCTACAATCGAAATGAAGTGGAAAAAGTCACAGCTTGTTTGAGTGTAATGCTTACCAACTTTCTAACAGTTATTAAAATTACTACATTTCTGGTAAACAGGCAAGCTTTTTGGGATATGATTCGCCGCTTCAGAAAAATGCAACACCAATGTAAATAGGATGGTAAATTCTTGGATATATAATTTCTGATAACATTTTAATTTTAAGCAGCAAAGCAAACGCCCAGAAACGCAAAAGGTTTAGACTACGTAACTAAAGCTAATAAACAAGCAGCATTTTTGGGAAAGGCGTATTGCGTGTCCTGCGGCTTAACAGGGCTTTATTTCATGCTGGGGCCCATTATAAAAATGTTGACCAGTAGTTCGCATAAAACAATATATGTAAGGGAGCTGCCTATGCCTATGAAGTAAGAAATAAATAAGGGTTTGTCGAATTTATTGGTTTATTTGCTCTTTTTAGGTTCCCATTTAGCGACCTTCAAAGTCCAGGATATGAACTTGTTTTTCTATATACTGTCGTAGTCACTGTTATTGTTGTTGCCTACGCCTCAGCGGTGGACGGGTTATTTATATCATTCGCTATAAATCTGCGAGCTCATTTTCGGACATTGCAGGATATAATTGAAAACTCGAAATTTTCTTCATCCGAAAAGAAGGTACAAGAGGGATTAACATCAATTGTAAGGTACCACCAGCTACTTATATTATTATCCGGAAAACTGCGAGCGACTTATACCGCCACCGTGTTTGGTCAATTTGTAATAACATCGTTGCAGGTTGGTGTTATAATTTATCAGCTAGTAAAGGTAGGTAAACAGTTTTCCTGAATTACCATTACTTAAGGAACAAGTTACTCCCTTATTCAGAACATGGACTCGGTTATGGATCTGTTATTGTATGCGTCATTTTTTGGATCCATCATGCTACAATTATTTATATACTGTTATGGCGGAGAAATCATAAAGGCTGAGGTGAGTTTTATAAATATTTATACCAGTTATAAGTCGAGTAAAAGGATCTAATGCATATGTTGAAAAGTATGTAACAGGTAAAAGGATGCGTTTCCGCCCCTATACAGCAGGGGTGCTCAAATTCGTCTTATGGAAGAGCATTTACTAACACAAATACAAGAACAAGAATAGCCCCGCGAGCGCACAAAGCTTATGTCTGAGAAAGCCCATATGAGCAAAACATTTACAAAAACAATTGAGCACTGAGAGCATTGGAGTTGAGCACCCCTGATATAAAGTGTATATTCTTAATCAGAATCAATAGCAATTAGGATTAAACATCCCAATGATGCTTAGTTATAGTTATAGTTATTGGGAAATATATGAGCTGGAAAGTCAGGATTGAGCGTTTTTTTATTTGGTCACGCCCACATCCCGCCTCAATGGGCAATAGCCTTTTTCTGACAAAATGATGCGCTAGTGAAATTATTTACTGTGTCAAATTCTGCCAGCAAAATTATCTTAAAATAGAAAATCACTCTAACGGGTATCTGTAGTCGACTATAGCGCTTCTTCTTGTTTTTTACTTTTTACATTTATTGTAGAGTCTACAAATTGACATCGCTTTTCGGCTTTCCAACTGGTATCTGGCTTCTCCGAAATTACGAAGATCTTTGTCAGTAATCATACAACAATCTCAAAAGGAAATTCTTATTAGGGCTGGTTTTTTTGTTGCATCTCTGGCCAATTTCGTTGGGGTAAAATCATAATATGTATAACAAAATTTAAAGTTATCCTATTTTTTTTGCAGATCTGTCGCACAGCATTGTCATTTATTACGGTAATAAAATCTATTGAGTAAAAAAAAGTTTCTCAACAAATCTTTGGTAATATAATTTGGATAGATATTGACAAATGTTACTCAAGGCCAAACGAAGACATACATTATAACATAACGGTCGCCACAGTTTTCCGAGTTTTGTGGGTTTTACAGTGGTCGTGGCAGCTCACGTCGAGCTGCAGTGGCAAAATACCTTTTCTTAAGACTAACTTTTTAGCTTTTATAGTTCCCGAGATTTTCGCATATTTGGTTTTCCGTGTTTTGTGGACGCTATAGTGGCCGTGGGTAGATGTGTAAATTGAAATTATTTCGCATTGGTTCATCATGAAAAACTACATGCTTAATCCCAATTTTCTATCACATATATTTATCGAGATATCAGCCTTTCTACAAAAGGGAAAACATTTCGAGCTTGGTCAGTGTAAGAGTAGGCATAGGCAGATAAGGGTGGGCTGGCATCTCAAGATTATACATACTCAATCCCAACTTTCTAGCTCAATCGTTTCTGAGATTTCAGGAATAATAGTTTTCTGTGCTTTATGGGCGTGGCAAGATGCTGTTATAACTTCTGATGCGTATGGACCAGAGAACGTAAAGGGTGTCTTTTTTCGGCACCCGAATCACACTTATACATTTCGAGTGTTTGTCGCACTCATGAACAGCAAGAAAAGAGCACACACCCGAGTGCACAGATCGCTTTGTGTGTTTTGAGTGTTTGCGTTTTTGTCACCCACTCAATTCTATGCACATGATTCTAATGCACAGACACCCAAAACACTCATAGCAATTGAAGGGAGTGTCTGAAACACCCATGTTTTTGGGATGAGTGAGTCGGGTGTCTTCAACTGATCTGAGTGTTTCGGGTGTCTTCAGCTGTATTGCATGAGCAGGTCATTGAGGGTTGACCGAATAATTTTACATGAACGCTGAGATCTCAGGAACTATAACAGATACAAAGTTGGGATAAAGCATGAAGATTCTTGAGGTCCCGGGACAGCGCAAGTTTATTTCAGCATCCTGCCACGCCCACTCTAACGCCCACAAATCGCGAAAAACTAAAATCGCTGAAATCTCGGGAACCATTAGAGCTAGAATATTCAAATTCAGTATGTATAAACTTTGGATGCCAGCGCATCTTTTAGTGGTACTATTATCTGGCCACACCCACACATAAGCCCACCAAGTTCAAAAGACGGTTTTCGCATTTTCAAGTAAGCCTGATATCTCGGTAACTATAAGTGATAGAAAGTTCGGATTAAGCATGTAGATTTTTATGATGCCCTAAATGCGAATTGCTTTTTTTCATCTAGACACGCCCACCCTAACGCCCACAAAACCCGAAAAACCAAAAATGCAAATATCTCGGAAAGTAAAAGAGCTACAAAGTTAGGTTTAAGAATATGTATTTTAGGGATGCCACTGCAACTTGCCACGAGTTTTCATACGGCCGCGCCCACTCTAACGCCCACAAACCGCGGAACACTGTGGCGTCTATAATAATATTATGAATGCCTTCGTTTGACCTTGTATAACTTATTTCTGTTAATATTTATCGATTTTCCAAAGATTTTTCAAATCGGAAAATTATTTGACAGTGACGTCACTATCAATTACTCGACATGATTTCTCCGACAATAGGTGGCGCCTTGTAAATTTGCACACGCAAAATGAATATTTTAAAATTGTGTAAAACAGTTACGGGTATCGTCGCGGCACTCGACTATAGCGTATCGTCTTGTTTGTGTTTTTGTGTGTTTATGCAATAGAATCGAGTGCATAGAATTGAGTGTACTCTTTTCTTGATGGTCGCGAATGCGGCAAACACTTAAAATGTATAAGTGTGAATCGGGTGCCAAAAAAAACACCCATGACGTTCTCTGCAATCGCAGCTCTAAGTGGTATTTTCATGCAACCACGCCCACTCTAACGCCTTCGAACCACGAAAACGATGGTGTCCAAAATATTTAAATGTATCCCTTTGTTTGCTTGGAATAATATTTCTAGTTTTTATCTATTGATTTACCAAAGAATTTTCAAATCGCAACATCAACGTCACCATCAGTTACTCAATATAGTTTTTCTGATAAAAGGCACTTTGTGTAATTCTACTAGCAAAATTAATATTTTGAAATTGCGTAAAACTGGAATAGGTATCTTATAGTGGCGGCACTCCACTATAGAGTTTCCTCTTGTTTTCATTAAAAATGAAAAATATTTTCATCTGCGCGTTGGCTACATACTCATGTACGCTTAATCTTAACTTTGTATGTCTTTTATTTCCTAAGATCTCTGCGTTCATACGGACGGACGGATAGACAAGGCTTAATAGACTTCGCTATTGATCCTGATCAAGAATATTTATATATACTTTAAAGGGTCACTTCCTTATACCTGTTACATACTTTTCAACGAATCTAATATTTCCTTTTACTCGACGAGTTACCGGTATAAATGTACAAAATTTATCTGGATCATAATAATAAACATACCTTAGGAAACTAACATGCATTTGATAGCCGCGGCACTCGACATTAAGTTTCTAATTTTCTAATGAAGGAAAGAGTGGCAAATGATCAATCTAAGGATAATATAATAAATAATAGCAAGCCTTTTATGTGCTTTTAATGTTTTAGTATGACCATTTTTAAGTTTATGTGTTTCCACTTAGATAGTATTGTCTATTTAATAGTATAATGTATATTGTATAATATATAACATCTACGATGAAATAAAGCGATTGTATAAAAAATATTTAAGCTTTTAAGGTACTTTATAAATACAAAACAGATTTATTTTTCATTATAATAATATAATATAATGATTTATAATGAAAATCATACAATATTATATGAGTTAAACCCCTTAAAAAGTTTAATCCCGAAAGTATGATGTTTTATTATTCAAGATTGCCTTAACAAAAATGCCTATGCAAAAGCCAACGGCTTTTCGATCGCTATGCTTACAAAGATAATAAGGACAAATGTAATTGGGCCAGGGTTATCGATAACAGCTTTGAAGTTAAAGCCCTGGGCATCTTTTTCAAAATTAGCTGTTTGCATATCAACATTAAAACAAATAGAAAAGGAAGTAAAACAAGAAAAAATGCGATTGCCGCGACTATAAGATATCTGTTACAGTTTTACACAATTTTAAAATATTAATTTTGCTAGTGGAATTACACAAAGAGCCTTTTGTCAGAAAAACTATATTGAGTAACTGATGGTGACGTTGATGTTACGATTTGAAAATTCTTTGGTAAATCAATAGATAAAAACTAGAAATATTATTTCAAGTAAACAAAGGGATACATTTAAATATTTTGGACACCACCGTTTTCGTCGTTCGAAGGCGTTAGAGTGGGCGTGGCTGCATGAAAATACCACTTAGAGCTGCGATTGCAGAGAACGTCATGGGTGTCTTTTTTGGCACCCGAATCACACTTATACATTTCGAGTGTTTGCCGCACTCGCGACCATCAAGAAAAGAGTACACCGGAACGCACGAATCGCTTTTGGTGTTTTGTGTATTTGCTTTTTTGTCACTCACTCAATTCTATGCACTCGATTCTATTGCATAAACACACAAAAACACAAACAAGACGAAACGCTATAGTCGAGTGCCGTGACGATACCCGTTACTGTTTTAGACAATTTTAAATATTCATTTTGGGTGTGGAAACTTACAAGGCGCCACCTATTGTCAGAGAAAGCATGTTGAGTAACTGATAGTGACACCACTGCCCATGTGAGGCCTTATAACCTAAATTTTTTCATAAGTATAGAAATAATGTTCCAATTTGAAAAATCGATAGATATTGACAGAAATAAGTTATACAACGACAAACGAAGGCATTCATAATATTATTATAGTCGCAACAGTGTTCCGCGGTTTGTAAGCGTAAGAATGGGCGTGGCCGGATAAAAACTCGTGGAAAGTTGCAGTGGCATCTCTTAAATAATTATTCTTAAGCCTAATTTTCTAGCTATTATAGTTCCCGAGATTTCCGCGATTTTAATTTTTCGTGATTTTTGGGCGTTATAGTGGACGTGGCAGAATCTCCATGCTTAATCTCATCTTTGTATCTTGTACAGTTCCTGAGATCTCAGCGTTCATACGGACGGATAGACTCACATAGCTCAATCGACTTCGGTATTGATCCTGATCAAGAATATATATAATATATAGGGTCGAAAACGGTTCTTTCTATCTCTTACATTCTTTTCAACCAATCTAGTATACCCTTTTACTCCACGAGTAAAGAGTATAAAAAGGGAGTGTTCCAAACACCCAAGTTTCGGGATGAGTGATTCGGGTGTCTTCAACTGATTTGAATGTCTTCATTCATTAAGGATGTCATTGAGGATTGACCGCATTACTTTACGTAAAAGACAAACAGATGGCCAACAAGACAGACAGAAAAACAGGTATGTAGCAAGTCGGAGGACCTTTTATTTTTGGACTCCGTCTACCCCCAACCAACCTTTTGATGTATTATTAGACGTATTCATAGACACGTACCAGTAGCTTATACTATTTCTTATACCAGATCAACAGGCAGGGAGACAGTCATTCGGACAGTCAGGAAAATAAGAAGTCAGAGAGAAAGATAGTCAGACAGACAGCAACACAGACAAGCAGACAGGCAGAAGCACAAGCAAACAGACAGGCAGACGGATGGACAGACGGACATACAGGCAGGCAGGCAAACACCAAGGCAGGCGGTCAGGCAAACAGACAGGCAGCAGACATACAGACAGACAGACTGGTGGACATACATACGGACAGGAAATCAGACAGGCAGGCAGACAGACAGGCAGGTATCCGGACAGGCAGGTATCCGGACAGACCTACGGACAGACAGACAGACAGACGGACCGACAGCCAGACAAGTAGGCAGATGCACAAACAGAAAGGCAGACAGGCAGACAAAGAGGCTTACAAACTTGCAATCAGGTAGGCAGTCGGACAGACAGACAAATGGGCAGTCCGAAAGACATGCAGACAAGCAGACAGACGGACATTCAGAAAGACAGAAAGGCAGACCGACAGGCAGACAATCAGAAAGGCAGACAAGCAGGCAGATGCACAGACAGCCAGAAAGATAGACAGAAAGACAGTCAGACAGAAAGACAAGCGGACACGCAGACAGGCATTCAGACAGTCAGGTAAACAGACATACAGGCAAACAAGAAGTCAGAGGGAAAGCCAGGCAGTCAGACAGACAGCCGGACAGACAGGCAGGCGGACAGACATACGGGTAGACCGACAGACAGACAGGCAGACGGATCGACAGACAGACAATCAGACGGACGGAGAGACAAAAAGGCAGAAAGACAGGCAGACAAGCAGGCAGATGGACAGTCAGATAGACAGACAGACAACCAGGCAAACAGACTGGCAGACAAACCGGCAAACGGATCAAAAGACACACAGACAGATAAGCAGAGAGACGGACAGAAAGGCAGTCAGACAGACAGAATAACAGGCAGCAGCCAGATAGACAAACAGATGGCCAACAAGACAGACAGAAAAACAGGTAGGTAGCAAGTCGGAGGACCTTTTATTTTTACAGACAGACTGGCGGACATACATACGGACAGGCAACCATACAGGCAGGCAGACAGTCAGACAGACAGACAGACAGGTATCCAGACAGATCACGGACAGACAGACAGACAGACGGACCGACAGCCAGACAAGTAGGCAGATGCATAAACAGAAAGGCAGACATATTGGCTTACAAACTAGCAAGCAGGCAGGCAGAAGGACAGGCAGTCGGACCGACAGACAAACGGGCAGACAGAAAGACAGGCAAACAAGCAGACAGACGGACATACAGAAAAGCAGAAAGACAGACCGACAGGCAGACAATCAGAAAGGCAGACAAGCAGGCAGATGCACAGACAGCCAGAATGATTGACAGTCAGACAGAATGACAAGCAGACACGCAGACAGGCATTCAGACAGTCAGGCAAACAGACACACAGGCAAACAAGAAGTCAGAGAGAAAGCCAGGCAGTTATACAGACAGCCGGACAGACAGACAGGCGGACAGACATACGGGTAGACCGACAGACAGACAGGCAGACGGATCGACAGACAGACAATCAGACGGACGGAAAGACAAAAAGGCAGAAAGACAGGTAGACAAGCAGGCAGATGGACAATCAGATAGACAGGCAGACAACGAGGCAAGCAGACTGGCAGACAAACCGGCAAACGGATCAAAAGACACACAGACAGATAAGCAGACAGACGGACAAAAAGGCAGACAGACAGGCAGGTATCCGGAAAGACATACGGACAGACAGACAGGCAGACGGACCGACAGCCAGACAAGTAGGCAGATGCACAAACAGAAAGGCAGACAGAGAGGCTTACAAACTTACAATCAGGCAGGCAGACGGACAGGCAGTCGGACAGACAGACAAACGGGCAGACAGAAAGACAGGCAGACAGACGGACATACAGAAAGGCAGAAAGACAGACCGACAGGCAGACAATCAGAAAGGGAGACAAGCAGGCAGATGCACAGACAGCCAGAAAGATAGACAGAAAGACAGTCAGACAGAAAGACAAGCAGACACGCAGACAGGCATTCAGACAGTCAGGTAAACAGACATACAGGCAAACAAGAAGTCCGAGGGAAAGCCAGGCAGTCAGACAGACAGCCGGACAGACAGGCAGGCGGACAGACATACGGGTAGACCGACAGACAGACAGGCAGACGGATCGACAGACAGACAATCAGACGGACGGAGAGACAAAAAGGCAGAAAGACAGGCAGACAAGCAGGCAGATGGACAGTCAGATAGACAGACAGACAACCAGGCAAACAGACTGGCAGACAAACCGGCAAACGGATCAAAAGACAAACAGACAGATAAGCAGAGAGACGGACAGAAAGGCAGTCAGACAGACAGAATAACAGGCAGCAGCCAGATAGACAAACAGATGGCCAACAAGACAGACAGAAAAACAGGTAGGTAGCAAGTCGGAGGACCTTTTATTTTTGGCCTCCGTCTACCCCCACCCAACCTTTTGATGTCATATTAGACGTATTCATAGACACGTACCAGTAGCTTATACTATTTCTTATACCAGATCAACAGGAAGGCAGACAGTCATTCGGACAGTCTGGAAAATAAGAAGTCAGAGAGAAAGATAGTCAGACAGATAGCCACACAGACAAGCAGACAGGCAGAAGCACAAGCAAACAGACAGGCAGACGGATGGACAGACGGACATACAGGCAGGCAGGCAATGACCAAGGCAGGCGGCCAGGCAAACAGACGAGCAGCGGACATACAGAAAGACAGACTGGCGGACATACATACGGACAGGCAACCATACAGGCAGGCAGACAGTCAGACAGACAGACAGGCAGGTATCCAGACAGATCACGGACAGACAGACAGACAGACGGACCGACAGCCAGACAAGTAGGCAGATGCATAAACAGAAAGGCAGACATATTGGCTTACAAACTAGCAAGCAGGCAGGCAGAAGGACAGGCAGTCGGACCGACAGACAAACGGGCAGACAGAAAGACAGGCAAACAAGCAGACAGACGGACATACAGAAAAGCAGAAAGACAGACCGACAGGCAGACAATCAGAAAGGCAGACAAGCAGGCAGATGCACAGACAGCCAGAATGATTGACAGTCAGACAGAATGACAAGCAGACACGCAGACAGGCATTCAGACAGTCAGGCAAACAGACACACAGGCAAACAAGAAGTCAGAGAGAAGCCAGGCAGTTATACAGACAGCCGGACAGACAGACAGGCGGACAGACATACGGGTAGACCGACAGACAGACAGGCAGACGGATCGACAGACAGACAATCAGACGGACGGACAGACAAAAAGGCAGAAAGACAGGTAGACAAGCAGGCAGATGGACAATAAGATAGACAGGCAGACAACGAGGCAAGCAGACTGGCAGACAAACCGGCAAACGGATCAAAAGACACACAGACAGATAAGCAGACAGACGGACAAAAAGGCAGACAGACAAGCAGACAGACAGGCAGGTATCCGGACAGACATACGGACAATCAGAAAGTCAGACAAGCAGGCAGATGCACAGACAGCCAGAAAGATTGACAGAAAGACAGTCAGACAGAAAGACAAGCAGGCAGGCAGACAGGCATTCAGACAGTCAGGCAAACAGACGTACAGGCAAACAAAAAGTCAGAGAGAAAGCCAGGCAGTCAGACAGACAGGCAGTCAGTCAGACAGGTAGACAGCCAGACAAGTAGGCAGATGCATAAACAGAAAGGACGACATATTGGCTTACAAACTAGCAAGCAGGCAGGCAGAAGGACAGGCAGTCGGACCGACAGACAATCGGGCAGACAGAAAGACCGGCAGACAAGCAGAAAGACGGACATACAGAAAGGCAGACCGACAGGCAGACAATCAGAAAGGCAGACAAGCAGGCAGATGCACAGACAGCCAGAAAGATAGACAGAAAGACAGTCAGACAGAAAGACAAGCAGGCAGGCAGACAGGCATTCAGACAGTCAGGCAAACAGACGTACAGGCAAACAAAAAGTCAGAGAGAAAGCCAGGCAGTCAGACAGACAGGCAGTCAGTCAGACAGGCAGACAGATGGACATACGAACATACAGGCAGAAAGACAGACAGCAAGGCAGACGGATAGGCAAGCAGAAAGGCAGACAGACACACAGACAGATAGGCAGACAGATGGACAGAAAGGCAGACAGACAAGCAGACAGACAGAATGACAAGCAGGCAGGTAGACTGGCAAACAGACAGACAAACATACGGATAGGCAGACGGCATATTAGACGCATTCATAGACACGTACCAGTAGCTTATACTATTTCTTATACCAGATCAACAGGCAAGCAGACAGTCATTCGGACAGTCGGGAAAACAAGAAGTCAGAGAGAAAGATAGTCAGACAGACATCCACACAGACAAGCAGACAGGCAGAAGCACAAGCAAACAGACAGGCAGACGGATGGACAGACGGACATACAGGCAGGCAGGCAAACACCAAGGCAGGCGGTCAGGCAAACAGACAGGCAGCAGACATACAGACAGACAGACTGGTGGACATACATACGGACAGGAAACCAGACAGGCAGGCAGACAGACAGGCAGGTATCCGGACAGACCTACGGACAGACAGACAGACAGACGGACCGACAGCCAGACAAGTAGGCAGATGCACAAACAGAAAGGCAGACAGGCAGACAAAGAGGCTTACAAACTTGCAATCAGGTAGGCAGTCGGACAGACAGACAAATGGGCAGTCCGAAAGACAGACAGATAAGCAGACAGACGGACATTCAGAAAGGCAGAAAGGCAGACCGACAGGCAGACAATCAGAAAGGCAGACAAGCAGGCAGATGCACAGACAGCCAGAAAAATAGACAGAAAGACAGTCAGACAGAAACACAAGCAGGCAGGCATTCAGACAGTCAGGCAAACAGACATACAGCCAAACAAAAAATCAGAGAGAAAGCCAGACAGTCAGACAGACAGGCAGTCAGTCAGACAGGCATACAGATGGACATACGGACATACAGGGAGAAAGACAGACAGCAAGGCAGACGGATAGGCAAGCAGAAAGGCAGACAGACAGACAGCCGGACAGACAGACAGGCAGACAGACATACGGCTAGACCGACAGACAGGCAGACGGATCGACAGACAGACAATCAGACGGACGGACAGACAAAAAGGCAGAAAGACAGGCAGACAAGCAGGCAGATGGACAGTCAGATAGACAGACAAACAGGCAGACAACCAGGCAAGCTGGCAGGTTGGACGGCTAGCCAAGTAGAAAGGCAGACAGACAGACAGCCGAAAAAACAGACAGGCGGACAGACAAACGGGCAGACAGAAAGACAGGCAGACAAGCAGACAGACGGACATACAGAAAGGCAGAAAGACAGGCAGACAGTCAGAAAGGCAGACAATCAGGCAGATGCACAGACAGCAAGAAAGATAGATAGAAAGACAGTCAGACAGAAAGACAAGCAGACACGCAGACAGGCATTCAGACAGTCAGGCAAACAGACATACAGGCAAACAAGAAGTCAGAGAGAAAGCCAGGCAGTCAGACAGACAGCCGGACAGACAGACAGGCGGACAGACATACGGGTAGACCGACAGACAGACAGGTAGACGGATCGACAGACAGACAATCAGACGGACGGACAGACAAAAAGGCAGAAAGACTGGCAGACAAGCAGGCAGATGGACAGTCAGATAGACAGGCAGACAACCAGGCAAGCAGACTGGCAGACAACCCGGCAAACGAAAGGCAGAGAGACAAGCAGACAGACAGGCAGGTATCCGGACAGACATACGGACAGACAGACAGGCAGACGGATCGACAGACAGACAATCAGACGGACGGACAGACAATAAGGCAGAAAGACAGGCAGACAAGAAGGCAGATGGACAGTCAGATAGACAGACAGACAGGCAGCAGACATACAGACAGACAGACTGGTGGACATACATACGGACAGGAAACCAGACAGGCAGGCAGACAGACAGGCAGGTATCCGGACAGACCTACGGACAGACAGACAGACAGACGGACCGACAGCCAGACAAGTAGGCAGATGCACAAACAGAAAGGCAGACAGGCAGACAGAGAGGCTTACAAACTTGCAATCAGGTAGGCAGTCGGACAGACAGACAAATGGACAGTCCGAAAGACAGGCAGACAAGCAGACAGACGGACATTCAGAAAGGCAGAAAGGCAGACCGACAGGCAGACAATCAGAAAGGCAGACAAGCAGGCAGATGCACAGACAGCCAGAAAAATAGACAGAAAGACAGTCAGACAGAAACACAAGCAGGCAGGCATTCAGACAGTCAGGCAAACAGACATACAGCCAAACAAAAAATCAGAGAGAAAGCCAGGCAGTCAGACAGACAGTCAGTCAGTCAGACAGGCAGACAATCAGAAAGGCAGACAATCAGGCAGATGCACAGACAGCAAGAAAGATAGATAGAAAGACAGTCAGACAGAAAGACAAGCAGACACGCAGACAGGCATTCAGACAGTCAGGCAAACAGACATAGAGGCAAACAAGAAGTCAGAGAGAAAGCCAGGCAGTCAGACAGACAGCCGGACAGACAGACAGGCGGACAGACATACGGGTAGACCGACAGACAGACAGGTAGACGGATCGACAGACAGACAATCAGACGGACGGACAGACAAAAAGGCAGAAAGACAGGCAGACAAGCAGGCAGATGGACCGTCAGATAGACAGGCAGACAACCAGGCAAGCAGTCTGGCAGACAAACCGGCAAACGGATCAAAAGACACACAGACAGATAAGCAGACAGACGGACAGAAAGGCTTACAAACTTGCAATCAGGCAGGCAGACGGCCAGGCAGTCGGACAGACAGACAATCGGGCAGACAGAAAGACCGGCAGACAAGCAGAAAGACGGACATACAGAAAGGCAGAAAGACAGACCGACAGGCAGACAATCAGAAAGGCAGACAAGCAGGCAGATGCACAGACAGCCAGAAAGATAGACAGAAAGACAGTCAGACAGAAAGACAAGCAGGCAGGCAGACAGGCATTCAGGCAGTCAGGCAAACAGACATACAGGCAAACAAAAAGTCAGAGAGAAAGCCAGGGAGTCAGACAGACAGGCAGTCAGTCAGACAGGCAGACAGATGAACATACGGACATACAGGCAGAAAGACAGACAGCAAGGCAGACGGATAGGCAAGCAGAAAGGCAGACAGACAGACAGCCGGACAGACAGACAGGCGGACAGACATACGGGTAGACCGACAGACAGACAGGCAGACGGATCGACAGGCAGACAAGCAGGCAGATGGACAGTCAGATAGACAGACAGACAACCAGGCAAGCAGACTGGCAGACAACCCGGCAAACGAAAGGCAGACAGACAAGCAGACAGACAGGCAGGTATCCGGACAGACATACGGACAGACAGACAGGCAGACGGATCGATAGACAGACAATCAGACGGACGGACAGACAAAAAGGCAGAAAGACAGGCAGACAAGCAGGCAGATGGACAGTCAGATAGACAGACAGACAGGCAGACAACCAGGCAAGCAGACTGGCAGACAAACCGGCAAACGGATCAAAAGACACACAGACAGATAAGCAGACAGACGGACAGAAAGGCAGACAGACAAGCGGACAGACTGAATGACAAGCAGGCAAGCAGACTGGCAAACAGGCAGACAAACGGATAGGCAGACAGGCAGACATAAAGAAAGACAGGCAAAAATATAGACAGATACCAGACAGACAGACGGGAAGGCGGATATACGGACCGGGAAATAGACAGACATAAAGACAGGTAGACAGAGAGACAGCCACACAGCAAGGCTTAGATAACCCAGACAGACACGGATTGAGGCAGACAGACAGGCAGGTATCCGGACAGACCTACGGACAGACAGACAGACAGATGGACCGACAGCTAGACAAGTAGGCAGATGCGCAAACAGAAAGGCAGACAGGCAGACAGAGAGGCTTACAAACTTTCAGTCAGGCAGGCAGACGGACAGACAGACAAACGGGCAGACAGAAAGACAGGAAGACGAGCAGACAGACGGACATACAGAAAGGCAGAAAGCCAGACCGACAGGCAGACAAGCAGATAAGCAGACAGACGAACAGAAAGACAGACAGACCGGCAGGTATCCGGAAAGACATACGGACAGACAGACAGGCAGACGGACCGACAGCCAGACAATTAGGCAGATGCGCAAACAGAAAGGCAGACAGGCAGACAGAGAGGCTTACTGACAAGCAGGCAGGCAGACTGGCAAACAGACAGACAAACATACGGATAGGCAGACAGACAGACATAAGGAAAGACAGGCAAAAATATAGACAGATACCAGACAGACAGACGGGAAGGCGGATATACGGACCGGCAAATAGACAGACATAAAGACAGGTAGACAGAGAGACAGCCACACAGAAAGGCTTAGATAACCCAGACAGACACGGACTGAGGCAGACAAGCAGCTAGACAGACCGACATGTATGCAGACAGACAGGGAGGGAGGCAGACAAGCCAACTAGTCAGACAGACAGCCACACTGCACGGCAGACGGACAGAAAGGCAGACAGACAAGCAGTCAGACAGACAGAATAACAGGCAGCAGCCAGATAGACAAACAGATGGCCAACACGACAGACAGAAAAACAGGTAGGTAGCAAGTCGGAGGACCTTTTATTTTTAGCCTCCGTCTACCCCCACCCAACCTTTTGATGTCATATTAGACGTATTTATAGACACGTACCAGTAGCTTATACTATTTCTTATACCAGATAAGGCAGGGGGACAGTCATTCGGACAGTCAGGAAAATAAGAAGTCAGAGAGAAAGATTGTCAGACATACAGCCACACAGACAGGCAGAAGCACAAGCCAACAGACAGGCAGGCAGGCAAGCACCAAGGCAGGCGGTCAGACAAACAGACAGGCAGCAGACATACAGACAGACAGACTGGCGGACATACATACGGACAGGCAACCAGACAGGCAGGCAAACAGACAGGCAGGTATCCGGACAGACCTACGGACAGACAGACAGACAGACGGACCGACAGCCAGACAAGTAGGCAGATGCACAAACAGAAAGGCAGGCAGAGAGGCTTACAAACTAGCAAGCAGGCAGGCAGATGGACAGGCAGTCGGGCAGACAGACAAACTAGCAGATAGAAAGACAGGCAGACAAGCAGACGGACGGACATACAGAAAGGCAGAAAGACAGACCGACAGGCAGACAATCAGAAAGGCAGACAATCAGAAAGGCAGACAAGCAGGCAGATGCACAGACAGCCAGAAAGATAGACAGAAAAACAGTCAGACAGAAGCAGACACGCAGACAGGCAAACAGACATACAGGCAAACAAGAAGTCAGAGAGAAAGCTAGGCAGTCAGACAGACAGCCGGACAGACAGACAGGCGGACAGACATACGGGTAGACCGATAGACAGACAGGCAGACGGATCGACAGAGAGACAATCAGACGGACGGACAGACAAAAAGGCAGAAAGACAAGCAGGCAGATGGACCGTCAGATAGACAGGCAGACAACCAGGCAAGCAGACTGGCAGACAAACCGGCAAACGGATCAAAAGACACACAGACAGATAAGCAGACAGACGGACAGAAAGGCTTACAAACTTGCAATCAGGCAGGCAGACGGACAGGCAGTCGGACAGACAGACAATCGGGCAGACAGAAAGACCGGCAGACAAGCAGAAAGACGGACATACAGAAAGGCAGAAAGACAGACCGACAGGCAGACAATCAGAAAGGCAGACAAGCAGGCAGATGCACAGACAGCCAGAAAGATAGACAGAAAGACAGTCAGACAGAAAGACAAGCAGGCAGGCACACAGGCAGTCAGGCAAACAGACATACAGGCAAACAAAAAGTCAGAGAGAAAGCCAGGGAGTCAGACAGACAGGCAGTCAGTAAGACAGGCAGACAGATGGCCATACGGACATACAGGCAGAAAGACAGACAGCAAGGCAGACGGATAGGCAAGCAGAAAGGCAGACAGACAGACAGCCGGACAGACAGACAGCCGGACAGACAGACAGGCGGACAGACATACGGGTAGACCGACAGACAGACAGGCAGACGGATCGACAGGCAGACAAGCAGGCAGATGGACAGTCAGATAGACAGACAGACAACCACGCAAGCAGACTGGCAGACAACCCGGCAAACGAAAGGCAGACAGACAAGCAGACAGACAGGCAGGTATCCGGACAGACATACGGACAGACAGACAGGCAGACGGATCGACAGACAGACAATCAGACGGACGGACAGACAAAAAGGCAGAAAGACAGGCAGACAAGCAGGCAGATGGACAGTCAGATAGACAGACAGACAACCAGGCAAGCAGACTGGCAGACAACCCGGCAAACGAAAGGCAGACAGACAAGCAGACAGACAGGCAGGTATCCGGACAGACATACGGACAGACAGACAGGCAGACGGATCGACAGACAGACAATCAGACGGACGGACAGACAAAAAGGCAGAAAGACAGGCAGACAAGCAGGCAGATGGACAGTCAGATAGACAGACAGACAGGCAGACAACCAGGCAAGCAGACTGGCAAACAAACCGGCAAACGGATCAAAAGACACACAGCAGACAGACGGACAGAAAGGCAGACAGACAAGCGGACAGACAGAATGACAAGCAGGCAAGCAGACTGGCAAACAGGCAGACACACGGATAGGCAGACAGACAGACATAAAGAAAGACAGGCAAAAATATAGACAGATACCAGACAGACAGACGGGAAGGCGGATATACGGACCGGGACATAGACAGACATAAAGACAGGTAGACAGAGAGACAGCCACACAGCAAGGCTTAGATAACCCAGACAGACACGGATTGAGGCAGACAGGCAGGCAGACAGACAGGCAGGTATCCGGACAGACCTACGGACAGACAGACAGACAGATGGACCGACAGCCAGACAAGTAGGCAGATGCGCAAACAGAAAGGCAGACAGGCAGACAGAGAGGCTTACAAACTTTCAGTCAGGCAGGCAGACGGACAGACAGTCGGACAGACAGACAAACGGGCAGACAGAAAGACAGGCAGACAAGCAGACAGACGGACATACAGAAAGGCAGAAAGCCAGACCGACAGGCAGACAAGCAGATAAGCAGACAGACGAACAGAAAGACTGACAGACCGGCAGGTATCCGGAAAGACATACGGACAGACAGACAGGCAGACGGACCGACAGCCAGACAAGTAGGCAGATGCGCAAACAGAAAGGCAGACAGGCAGACAGAGAGGCTTACTGACAAGCAGGCAGGCAGACTGGCAAACAGACAGACAAACATACGGATAGGCAGACAGACAGACATAAGGAAAGACAGGCAAAAATATAGACAGATACCAGACAGACAGACGGGAAGGCGGATATACGGACCGGCAAATAGACAGACATAAAGACAGGTAGACAGAGAGACAGCCACACAGAAAGGCTTAGATAACCCAGACAGACACGGATTGAGGCAGACAAGCAGCTAGACAGACCAACATGTATGCAGACAGACAGGGAGGGAGGCAGACAAGCCAGCTAGTCAGACAGACAGCCACACTGCACGGCAGACGGACAGAAAGGCAGACAGACAAGCAGTCAGACAGACAGAATAACAGGCAGCAGCCAGATAGACAAACAGATGGCCAACACGACAGACAGAAAAACAGGTAGGTAGCAAGTCGGAGGACCTTTTATTTTTAGCCTCCGTCTACCCCCACCCAACCTTTTGATGTCATATTAGACGTATTTATAGACACGTACCAGTAGCTTATACTATTTCTTATACCAGATAAGGCAGGGGGACAGTCATTCGGACAGTCAGGAAAATAAGAAGTCAGATAGACAGACAGACAGGCAGCAGACATACAGACAGACAGACTGGTGGACATACATACGGACAGGAAACCAGACAGGCAGGCAGACAGACAGACAGGCAGGTATCCGGACAGACCTACGGACAGACAGACAGACAGACGGACCGACAGCCAGACAAGTAGGCAGATGCACAAACAGAAAGGCAGACAGTCAGACAGAGAGGCTTACAAACTTGCAATCAGGTAGGCAGTCGGACAGACAGACAAATGGGCAGTCCGAAAGACAGGCAGACAAGCAGACAGACGGACATTCAGAAAGGCAGAAAGGCAGACCGACAGGCAGACAATCAGAAAGGCAGACAAGCAGGCAGATGCACAGACAGCCAGAAAAATAGACAGAAAGACAGTCAGACAGAAACACAAGCAGGCAGGCATTCAGACAGTCAGGCAAACAGACATACAGCCAAACAAAAAATCAGAGAGAAAGCCAGGCAGTCAGACAGACAGTCAGTCAGTCAGACAGGCAGACAATCAGAAAGGCAGACAATCAGGCAGATGCACAGACAGCAAGAAAGATAGATAGAAAGACAGTCAGACAGAAAGACAAGCAGACACGCAGACAGGCATTCAGACAGTCAGGCAAACAGACATACAGGCAAACAAGAAGTCAGAGAGAAAGCCAGGCAGTCAGACAGACAGCCGGACAGACAGACAGGCGGACAGACATACGGGTAGACCGACAGACAGGTAGACGGATCGACAGACAGACAATCAGACGGACGGACAGACAAAAAGGCAGAAAGACAGGCAGACAAGCAGGCAGATGGACCGTCAGATAGACAGGCAGACAACCAGGCAAGCAGTCTGGCAGACAAACCGGCAAACGGATCAAAAGACACACAGACAGATAAGCAGACAGACGGACAGAAAGGCTTACAAACTTGCAATCAGGCAGGCAGACGGCCAGGCAGTCGGACAGACAGACAATCGGGCAGACAGAAAGACCGGCAGACAAGCAGAAAGACGGACATACAGAAAGGCAGAAAGACAGACCGACAGGCAGACAATCAGAAAGGCAGACAAGCAGGCAGATGCACAGACAGCCAGAAAGATAGACAGAAAGACAGTCAGACAGAAAGACAAGCAGGCAGGCAGACAGGCATTCAGGCAGTCAGGCAAACAGACATACAGGCAAACAAAAAGTCAGAGAGAAAGCCAGGGAGTCAGACAGACAGGCAGTCAGTCAGACAGGCAGACAGATGAACATACGGACATACAGGCAGAAAGACAGACAGCAAGGCAGACGGATAGGCAAGCAGAAAGGCAGACAGACAGACAGCCGGACAGACAGACAGGCGGACAGACATACGGGTAGACCGACAGACAGACAGGCAGACGGATCGACAGGCAGACAAGCAGGCAGATGGACAGTCAGATAGACAGACAGACAACCAGGCAAGCAGACTGGCAGACAACCCGGCAAACGAAAGGCAGACAGACAAGCAGACAGACAGGCAGGTATCCGGACAGACATACGGACAGACAGACAGGCAGACGGATCGATAGACAGACAATCAGACGGACGGACAGACAAAAAGGCAGAAAGACAGGCAGACAAGCAGGCAGATGGACAGTCAGATAGACAGACAGACAGGCAGACAACCAGGCAAGCAGACTGGCAGACAAACCGGCAAACGGATCAAAAGACACACAGACAGATAAGCAGACAGACGGACAGAAAGGCAGACAGACAAGCGGACAGACTGAATGACAAGCAGGCAAGCAGACTGGCAAACAGGCAGACAAACGGATAGGCAGACAGACAGACATAAAGAAAGACAGGCAAAAATATAGACAGATACCAGACAGACAGACGGGAAGGCGGATATACGGACCGGGAAATAGACAGACATAAAGACAGGTAGACAGAGAGACAGCCACACAGCAAGGCTTAGATAACCCAGACAGACACGGAGTGAGGCAGACAGGCAGGCAGACAGACAGGCAGGTATCCGGACAGACCTACGGACAGACAGACAGACAGATGGACCGACAGCCAGACAAGTAGGCAGATGCGCAAACAGAAAGGCAGACAGGCAGACAGAGAGGCTTACAAACTTTCAGTCAGGCAGGCAGACGGACAGACAGTCGGACAGACAGACAAACGGGCAGACAGAAAGACAGGCAGACAAGCAGACAGACGGACATACAGAAAGGCAGAAAGCCAGACCGACAGGCAGACAAGCAGATAAGCAGACAGACGAACAGAAAGACAGACAGACCGGCAGGTATCCGGAAAGACATACGGACAGACAGACAGGCAGACGGACCGACAGCCAGACAATTAGGCAGATGCGCAAACAGAAAGGCAGACAGGCAGACAGAGAGGCTTACTGACAAGCAGGCAGGCAGACTGGCAAACAGACAGACAAACATACGGATAGGCAGACAGACAGACATAAGGAAAGACAGGCAAAAATATAGACAGATACCAGACAGACAGACGGGAAGGCGGATATACGGACCGGCAAATAGACAGACATAAAGACAGGTAGACAGAGAGACAGCCACACAGAAAGGCTTAGATAACCCAGACAGACACGGACTGAGGCAGACAAGCAGCTAGACAGACCGACATGTATGCAGACAGACAGGGAGGGAGGCAGACAAGCCAACTAGTCAGACAGACAGCCACACTGCACGGCAGACGGACAGAAAGGCAGACAGACAAGCAGTCAGACAGACAGAATAACAGGCAGCAGCCAGATAGACAAACAGATGGCCAACACGACAGACAGAAAAACAGGTAGGTAGCAAGTCGGAGGACCTTTTATTTTTAGCCTCCGTCTACCCCCACCCAACCTTTTGATGTCATATTAGACGTATTTATAGACACGTACCAGTAGCTTATACTATTTCTTATACCAGATAAGGCAGGGGGACAGTCATTCCGGACAGTCAGGAAAATAAGAAGTCAGAGAGAAAGATTGTCAGACATACAGCCACACAGACAGGCAGAAGCACAAGCCAACAGACAGGCAGGCAGGCAAGCACCAAGGCAGGCGGTCAGACAAACAGACAGGCAGCAGACATACAGACAGACAGACTGGCGGACATACATACGGACAGGCAACCAGACAGGCAGGCAAACAGACAGGCAGGTATCCGGACAGACCTACGGACAGACAGACAGACAGACGGACCGACAGCCAGACAAGTAGGCAGATGCACAAACAGAAAGGCAGGCAGAGAGGCTTACAAACTAGCAAGCAGGCAGGCAGATGGACAGGCAGTCGGGCAGACAGACAAACTAGCAGATAGAAAGACAGGCAGACAAGCAGACGGACGGACATACAGAAAGGCAGAAAGACAGACCGACAGGCAGACAATCAGAAAGGCAGACAATCAGAAAGGCAGACAAGCAGGCAGATGCACAGACAGCCAGAAAGATAGACAGAAAAACAGTCAGACAGAAGCAGACAGGCAAACAGACATACAGGCAAACAAGAAGTCAGAGAGAAAGCTAGGCAGTCAGACAGACAGCCGGACAGACAGACAGGCGGACAGACATACGGGTAGACCGATAGACAGACAGGCAGACGGATCGACAGAGAGACAATCAGACGGACGGACAGACAAAAAGGTAGAAAGACAGGCAGACAAGCAGGCAGATGGACCGTCAGATAGACAGGCAGACAACCAGGCAAGCAGACTGGCAGACAAACCGGCAAACGGATCAAAAGACACACAGACAGATAAGCAGACAGACGGACAGAAAGGCTTACAAACTTGCAATCAGGCAGGCAGACGGACAGGCAGTCGGACAGACAGACAATCGGGCAGACAGAAAGACCGGCAGACAAGCAGAAAGACGGACATACAGAAAGGCAGAAAGACAGACCGACAGGCAGACAATCAGAAAGGCAGACAAGCAGGCAGATGCACAGACAGCCAGAAAGATAGACAGAAAGACAGTCAGACAGAAAGACAAGCAGGCAGGCACACAGGCATTCAGGCAGTCAGGCAAACAGACATACAGGCAAACAAAAAGTCAGAGAGAAAGCCAGGGAGTCAGACAGACAGGCAGTCAGTAAGACAGGCAGACAGATGGCCATACGGACATACAGGCAGAAAGACAGACAGCAAGGCAGACGGATAGGCAAGCAGAAAGCGAAAGCAGACAGACAGGACAGACAGACAGACAGACAACCGGACAGACAGACAGACAGGCGGACAGACAGACGGGTAGACAGCAGACACAGACAGACAGGCAGACGGAAACGACAGGCAGACAGACAAGCAGACAGACAGGCAGATGGACAGTCAGATAGACAGACAGACAACCAGGCAAGCAGACTGGCAGACAACCCGGCAAACGAAAGGCAGACAGACAAGACAGACAGACAGGCAGGTATCCGGACAGACATACGGACAGACAGACAGGCAGACGGATCGACAGACAGACAATCAGACGGACGGACAGACAAAAAGGCAGAAAGACAGGAGAGAAAGACAGGCAGAGGCAGATGACAGTCAGATAGACAGACAGACAGGCAGACAACCAGGCAAGCAGACTGGCAAACAAACCGGCAAACGGATCAAAAGACACACAGACAGATAAGCAGACAGACGGACAGAAAGGCAGACAGACAAGCGGACAGACAGAATGACAAGCAGGCAAGCAGACTGGCAAACAGGCAGACAAACGGATAGGCAGACAGACAGACATAAAGAAAGACAGGCAAAAATATAGACAGATACCAGACAGACAGACGGGAAGGCGGATATACGGACCGGGACATAGACAGACATAAAGACAGGTAGACAGAGAGACAGCCACACAGCAAGGCTTAGATAACCCAGACAGACACGGATTGAGGCAGACAGGCAGGCAGACAGACAGGCAGGTATCCGGACAGACCTACGGACAGACAGACAGACAGATGGACCGACAGCCAGACAAGTAGGCAGATGCGCAAACAGAAAGGCAGACAGGCAGACAGAGAGGCTTACAAACTTTCAGTCAGGCAGGCAGACGGACAGACAGTCGGACAGACAGACAAACGGGCAGACAGAAAGACAGGCAGACAAGCAGACAGACGGACATACAGAAAGGCAGAAAGCCAGACCGACAGGCAGACAAGCAGATAAGCAGACAGACGAACAGAAAGACTGACAGACCGGCAGGTATCCGGAAAGACATACGGACAGACAGACAGGCAGACGGACCGACAGCCAGACAAGTAGGCAGATGCGCAAACAGAAAGGCAGACAGGCAGACAGAGAGGCTTACTGACAAGCAGGCAGGCAGACTGGCAAACAGACAGACAAACATACGGATAGGCAGACAGACAGACATAAGGAAAGACAGGCAAAAATATAGACAGATACCAGACAGACAGACGGAAGGCGGATATACGGACCGGCAAATAGACAGACATAAAGACAGGTAGACAGAGAGACAGCCACACAGAAAGGCTTAGATAACCCAGACAGACACGGATTGAGGCAGACAAGCAGCTAGACAGACCAACATGTATGCAGACAGACAGGGAGGGAGGCAGACAAGCCAGCTAGTCAGACAGACAGCCACACTGCACGGCAGACGGACAGAAAGGCAGACAGACAAGCAGTCAGACAGACAGAATAACAGGCAGCAGCCAGATAGACAAACAGATGGCCAACACGACAGACAGAAAAACAGGTAGGTAGCAAGTCGGAGGACCTTTTATTTTTAGCCTCCGTCTACCCCCACCCAACCTTTTGATGTCATATTAGACGTATTTATAGACACGTACCAGTAGCTTATACTATTTCTTATACCAGATAAGGCAGGGGGACAGTCATTCGGACAGTCAGGAAAATAAGAAGTCAGATAGACAGACAGACAGGCAGCAGACATACAGACAGACAGACTGGTGGACATACATACGGACAGGAAACCAGACAGGCAGGCAGACAGACAGGCAGGTATCCGGACAGACCTACGGACAGACAGACAGACAGACGGACCGACAGCCAGACAAGTAGGCAGATGCACAAACAGAAAGGCAGACAGTCAGACAGAGAGGCTTACAAACTTGCAATCAGGTAGGCAGTCGGACAGACAGACAAATGGGCAGTCCGAAAGACAGGCAGACAAGCAGACAGACGGACATACAGAAAGGCAGAAAGGCAGACAGACAGGCAGACAATCAGAAAGGCAGACAAGCAGGCAGATGCACAGACAGCCAGAAAAATAGACAGAAAGACAGTCAGACAGAAACACAAGCAGGCAGGCATTCAGACAGTCAGGCAAACAGACATACAGCCAAACAAAAAATCAGAAAAAGCCAGGCAGTCAGACAGACAGTCAGTCAAACAGACAATCAGAAAGGCAGACAATCAGGCAGATGCACAGACAGCAAGAAAGATAGATAGAAAGACAGTCAGACAGAAAGACAAGCAGACACGCAGACAGGCATTCAGACAGTCAGGCAAACAGACATACAGGCAAACAAGAAGTCAGAGAGAAAGCCAGGCAGTCAGACAGACAGCCGGACAGACAGACAGGCGGACAGACATACGGGTAGACCGACAGACAGGTAGACGGATCGACAGACAGACAATCAGACGGACGGACAGACAAAAAGGCAGAAAGACAGGCAGACAAGCAGGCAGATGGACCGTCAGATAGACAGGCAGACAACCAGGCAAGCAGTCTGGCAGACAAACCGGCAAACGGATCAAAAGACACACAGACAGATAAGCAGACAGACGGACAGAAAGGCTTACAAACTTGCAATCAGGCAGGCAGACGGCCAGGCAGTCGGACAGACAGACAATCGGGCAGACAGAAAGACCGGCAGACAAGCAGAAAGACGGACATACAGAAAGGCAGAAAGACAGACCGACAGGCAGACAATCAGAAAGGCAGACAAGCAGGCAGATGCACAGACAGCCAGAAAGATAGACAGAAAGACAGTCAGACAGAAAGACAAGCAGGCAGGCAGACAGGCATTCAGGCAGTCAGGCAAACAGACATACAGGCAAACAAAAAGTCAGAGAGAAAGCCAGGGAGTCAGACAGACAGGCAGTCAGTCAGACAGGCAGACAGATGAACATACGGACATACAGGCAGAAAGACAGACAGCAAGGCAGACGGATAGGCAAGCAGAAAGGCAGACAGACAGACAGCCGGACAGACAGACAGACGGCAGACAGACATACGGGTAGACAGACAGACAGACGGATCGACAGGCAGACAAGCAGGCAGATGGACAGTCAGATAGACAGACAGACAACCAGGCAAGCAGACTGGCAGACAACCCGGCAAACGAAAGGCAGACAGACAAGCAGACAGACAGGCAGGTATCCGGACAGACATACGGACAGACAGACAGGCAGACGGATCGATAGACAGACAATCAGACGGACGGACAGACAAAAAGGCAGAAAGACAGGCAGACAAGCAGGCAGATGGACAGTCAGATAGACAGACAGACAGGCAGACAACCAGGCAAGCAGACTGGCAGACAAACCGGCAAACGGATCAAAAGACACACAGACAGATAAGCAGACAGACGGACAGAAAGGCAGACAGACAAGCGGACAGACTGAATGACAAGCAGGCAAGCAGACTGGCAAACAGGCAGACAAACGGATAGGCAGACAGGCAGACATAAAGAAAGACAGGCAAAAATATAGACAGATACCAGACAGACAGACGGGAAGGCGGATATACGGACCGGGAAATAGACAGACATAAAGACAGGTAGACAGAGAGACAGCCACACAGCAAGGCTTAGATAACCCAGACAGACACGGAGTGAGGCAGACAGGCAGGCAGACAGACAGGCAGGTATCCGGACAGACCTACGGACAGACAGACAGACAGATGGACCGACAGCCAGACAAGTAGGCAGATGCGCAAACAGAAAGGCAGACAGGCAGACAGAGAGGCTTACAAACTTTCAGTCAGGCAGGCAGACGGACAGACAGTCGGACAGACAGACAAACGGGCAGACAGAAAGACAGGCAGACAAGCAGACAGACGGACATACAGAAAGGCAGAAAGCCAGACCGACAGGCAGACAAGCAGATAAGCAGACAGACGAACAGAAAGACTGACAGACCGGCAGGTATCCGGAAAGACATACGGACAGACAGACAGGCAGACGGACCGACAGCCAGACAAGTAGGCAGATGCGCAAACAGAAAGGCAGACAGGCAGACAGAGAGGCTTACTGACAAGCAGGCAGGCAGACTGGCAAACAGACAGACAAACATACGGATAGGCAGACAGACAGACATAAGGAAAGACAGGCAAAAAATATAGACAGATACCAGACAGACAGACGGGAAGGCGGACATACGGACCGGCAAATAGACAGACATAAAGACAGGTAGACAGAGAGACAGCCACACAGAAAGGCTTAGATAACCCAGACAGACACGGATTGAGGCAGACAAGCAGCTAGACAGACCGACATGTATGCAGACGGACAGGGAGGAAGGCAGACAAGCCAGCTTGTCAGACAGACAGCCACACTGCACGGCAGACGGACAGAAAGGCAGACAGACAAGCAGTCAGACAGACAGAATAACAGGCAGCAGCCAGATAGACAAACAGATGGCCAACACGACAGACAGAAAAACAGGAAGGTAGCAAGTCGGAGGACCTTTTATTTTTAGCCTCCGTCTACCCCCACCCAAACTTTTGATGTCATATTAGACGTATTTATAGACACGTACCAGTAGCTTATACTATTTCTTATACCAGATAAGGCAGGGGGACAGTCATTCGGACAGTCAGGAAAATAAGAAGTCAGAGAGAAAGATTGTCAGACATACAGCCACACAGACAAGCAGAAGCACAAGCCAACAGACAGGCAGGCAGGCAAGCACCAAGGCAGGCGGTCAGACAAACAGACAGGCAGCAGACATACAGACAGACAGACTGGCGGACATACATACGGACAGGCAACCAGACAGGCAGGCAAACAGACAGGCAGGTATCCGGACAGACCTACGGACAGACAGACAGACAGACGGACCGACAGCCAGACAAGTAGGCAGATGCACAAACAGAAAGGCAGACAGAGAGGCTTACAAACTAGCAAGCAGGCAGGCAGATGGACAGGCAGTCGGACAGACAGACAAACGGGCAGATAGAAAGACAGGTAGACAAGCAGACAGACGGACATACAGAAAGGCAGAAAGACAGACTAGAAAGGGACAACAGAACAAGCAGGCAGATGCACAGACAGCCAGAAAGATAGACAGAAAAACAGTCAGACAGAAGCAGACACGCAGACAGGCAAACAGACATACAGGCAAACAAGAAGTCAGAGAGAAAGCTAGGCAGTCAGACAGACAGCCGGACAGACAGACATGCGGACAGACATACGGGTAGACCGATAGACAGACAGGCAGACGGATCGACAGAGAGAAAATCAGACGGACGGACAGACAAAAAGGCAGAAAGACAGGCAGACAAGCAGGCAGATGGACCGTCAGATAGACAGGCAGACAACCAGGCAAGCAGACTGGCAGACAAACCGGCAAACGGATCAAAAAGACACACAATCAGATAAGCAGACAGACGGACAGAAAGGCAGACAAACAAGCAGACAGACAGGCAGGTATCCGGACAAACATACGGACAGACAGACAGGTAAACGGACCGACAGCCAGACAAGTAGGCAGATGCACAAACAGAAAGGAGACAGGAAGACAGAGAGGCTTACAAACTTGCAATCAGGCAGGCAGACGGACAGGCAGTCGGACAGACAGACAAACGGGCAGACAGAAATACAAGCAGACAGATGGACATACAGAAAGGCAGAAAGACAGACCGACAGGTAGACAATCAGAAAGGCAGACAAGCAGGCAGATGCACAGACAGACAGCCAGAAAGATAGACAGAAAGACAGTCAGACAGAATGACAAGCAGGCAGGCAGACAGGCATTCAGACAGTCAGGCAAACAGACATACAGGCAAACAAAAAGTCAGAGAGAAAGCCAGGCAGTCAGACAGGCAGACATATGGACATACGGACAAACAGGCAGAAAGACAGACAGCAAGGCTGACGGATAGGCAAGCAGAAAGGCAGACAGACAGACAGCCGGACAGACATACGGGTAGACCGACAGACAGACAGACGGATCGACAGACAGACAATCAGACGGAAGGACAGACAAAAGGGCAGACAGGCAGACAAGCAGGCAGATGGATAGTCAGATAGACAGACAGACAGGCAGACAACCTGGAAAGCAGACTGGCAGACAAACCGGCAAACGGATCAAAAGACACACAGACAGATAAGCAGACAGACGGACAGAAAGGCAGATAGACAAGCAGACAGACAGAATGACAAGCAGGCAGGCAGACTGGCAAACAGACATACAAACATACGGATAGGCAGACAGACATAATAAAAAGACAGACAAAAATATAGACAGATACCAGACAGACGGGAAGGTGGATATACGGACCGGCAAATAGACCGACATAAAGACAGGTAGACAGAGAGACAGCCACACAGCAAGGCTTAGATAACCCAGACAGACACGGATTGAGGCAGACAAGCAGCTAGACAGACCGACATGTATGCAGACAGACAGGGAGGGAGGCAGACAAGCCAGCTAGTCAGACAGACAGCCACTCTGCACGGCAGACGGACAGAAAGGCAGACAGACAAGCAGTCAGACAGACAGAATAACAGGCAGCAGCCAGATAGACAAACAGATGGCCAAAAAGACAGACAGAAAAACAGGTAGGTAGCAAGTCGGAGGACCTTTTGTTTTTGGCCTCCGTCTACCCCCACCCAACCTTTTGATGTCATATTAGACGTATTTATAGACACGTACCAGTAGCTTATACTATTTCTTATACCAGATAAGGCAGGGGGACAGTCATTCGGACAGTCAGGAAAATAAGAAGTCAGAGAGAAAGATTGTCAGACATACAGCCACACAGACAAGCAGAAGCACAACCAACAGACAGGCAGGCAGGCAAGCACCAAGGCAGGCGGTCAGACAAACAGACAGGCAGCAGACATACAGACAGACAGACTGGCGGACATACATACGGACAGGCAACCAGACAGGCAGGCAAACAGACAGGCAGGTATCCGGACAGACCTACGGACAGACAGACAGACAGACGGACCGACAGCCAGACAAGTAGGCAGATGCACAAACAGAAAGGCAGGCAGAGAGGCTTACAAACTAGCAAGCAGGCAGGCAGATGGACAGGCAGTCGGGCAGACAGACAAACGGGCAGATAGAAAGACAGGTAGACAAGCAGACAGACGGACATACAGAAAGGCAGAAAGACAGACAGAAAGGCAGACAAGCAGGCAGATGCACAGACAGCCAGAAAGATAGACAGAAAAACAGTCAGACAGAAGCAGACACGCAGACAGGCAAACAGACATACAGGCAAACAAGAAGTCAGAGAGAAAGCTAGGCAGTCAGACAGACAGCCGGACAGACAGACATGCGGCAGGCAGACATATGGACATACGGACATACAGGCAGAAAGACAGACAGCAAGGCTGACGGATAGGCAAGCAGAAAGGCAGACAGACAGACAGCCGGACAGACATACGGGTAGACCGACAGACAGACAATCAGACGGAAGGACAGACAAAAAGGCAGACAGGCAGACAAGCAGGCAGATGGATAGTCAGATAGACAGACAGACAGGCAGACAACCTGGAAAGCAGACTGGCAGACAAACCGGCAAACGGATCAAAAGACACACAGACAGATAAGCAGACAGACGGACAGAAAGGCAGACAGACAAGCAGACAGACAGAATGACAAGCAGGCAGGCAGACTGGCAAACAGACATACAAACATACGGATAGGCAGACAGACAGACATAATAAAAGACAGACAAAAATATAGACAGATACCAGACAGACGGGAAGGTGGATATACGGACCGGCAAATAGACCGACATAAAGACAGGTAGACAGAGAGACAGCCACACAGCAAGGCTTAGATAACCCAGACAGACACGGATTGAGGCAGACAAGCAGCTAGACAGACCGACATGTATGCAGACAGACAGGGAGGGAGGCAGACAAGCCAGCTAGTCAGACAGACAGCCACTCTGCACGGCAGACGGACAGAAAGGCAGACAGACAAGCAGTCAGACAGACAGAATAACAGGCAGCAGCCAGATAGACAAACAGATGGCCAACAAGACAGACAGAAAAACAGGTAGGTAGCAAGTCGGAGGACCTTTTATTTTTGGCCTCCGTCTACCCCCACCCAACCTTTTGATGTCATATTAGACGTATTCATAGACACGTACCAGTAGCTTATACTATTTCTTATACCAGATCAACAGGAAGGCAGACAGTCATTCGGACAGTCAGGAAAATAAGAAGTCAGAGAGAAAGATAGTCAGACAGACAGCCACATAGACAAGCAGACAGGCAGAAGCACAAGCAAACAGACAGGCAGACGGATGGACAGACGGACATACAGGCAGGCAGGCAATGACCAAGGCAGGCGGCCAGGCAAACAGACGAGCAGCGGACATACAGACAGACAGACTGGCGGACATACATACGGACAGGCAGGCAGACAGTCAGACAGACAGACAGGCAGGTATCCAGACAGATCACGGACAGACAGACAGACAGACGAACCGACAGCCAGACAAGTAGGCAGATGCATAAACAGAAAGGCAGACATATTGGCTTACAAACTAGCAAGCAGGCAGGCAAAAGGACAGGCAGTCGGACCGACAGACAAACGGGCAGACAGAAAGACAGGCAAACAAGCAGACAGACGGACATACAGAAAAGCAGAAAGACAGACCGACAGGCAGACAATCAGAAAGGCAGACAAGCAGGCAGATGCACAGACAGCCAGAATGATTGACAGTCAGACAGAATGACAAGCAGACACGCAGACAGGCATTCAGACAGTCAGGCAAACAGACACACAGGCAAACAAGAAGTCAGAGAGAAAGCCAGGCAGTTATACAGACATCCGGACAGACAGACAGGCGGACAGACATACGGGTAGACCGACAGACAGACAGGCAGACGGATCGACAGACAGACAATCAGACGGACGGACAGACAAAAAGGCAGAAAGACAGGTAGACAAGCAGGCAGATGGACAATCAGATAGACAGGCAGACAACGAGGCAAGCAGACTGGCAGACAAACCGGCAAACGGATCAAAAGACACACAGACAGATAAGCAGACAGACGGACAAAAAGGCAGACAGACAAGCAGACAGACAGGCAGGTATCCGGACAGACATACGGACAATCAGAAAGACAGACAAGCAGGCAGATGCACAGACAGCCAGAAAGATTGACAGAAAGACAGTCAGACAGAAAGACAAGCAGGCAGGCAGACAGGCATTCAGACAGTCAGGCAAACAGACGTACAGGCAAACAAAAAGTCAGAGAGAAAGCCAGGCAGTCAGTCAGACAGGCAGACAGATGGACATACGGACATACATGCAGAAAGACAGACAGCAAGGCAGACGGATAGGCAAGCAGAAAGGCAGACAGACACACAGACAGATAGGCAGACAGATGGACAGAAAGGCAGACAGATAGACAGACAAACAGGCAGACAACCAGGCAAGCTGGCAGGTTGGACGGCTAGCCAAGTAGAAAGGCAGACAGACAGACAGCCGAAAAAACAGACAGGCGGACAGACAAACGGGCAGACAGAAAGACAGGCAGACAAGCAGACAGACGGACATACAGAAAGGCAGAAAGACAGGCAGACAATCAGAAAGGCAGACAATCAGGCAGATGCACAGTCAGCAAGAAAGATAGATAGAAAGACAGTCAGACAGAAAGACAAGCAGACACGCAGACAGTCAGGCAAACAGACATACAGGCAAACAAGAAGTCAGAGAGAAAGCCAGGCAGTCAGACAGACAGCCGGACAGACATACGGGTAGACCGACAGACAGACAGGTAGACGGATCGACAGACAGACAATCAGACGGACGGACAGACAAAAAGGCAGAAAGACTGGCAGACAAGCAGGCAGATGGACAGTCAGATAGACAGGCAGAGAACCAGGCAAGCAGACTGGCAGACAACCCGGCAAACGAATGGCAGACAGACAAGCAGACAGACAGGCAGGTATCCGGACAGACATACGGACAGACAGACAGGCAGACGGATCGACAGACTGACAATCAGACGGACGGACAGACAAAAAGGCAGAAAGACAGGCAGACAAGCAGGCAGATGGACAGTCAGATAGACAGACAGACAGGCAGCAGACATACAGACAGACAGACTGGTGGACATACATACGGACAGGAAACCAGACAGGCAGGCAGACAGTCAGGCAGGTATCCGGACAGACCTACGGACAGACAGACAGACAGACGGACCGACAGCCAGACAAGTAGGCAGATGCACAAACAGAAAGGCAGACAGGCAGACAGAGAGGCTTACAAACTTGCAATCAGGTAGGCAGTCGGACAGACAGACAAATGGGCAGTCCGAAAGACAGGCAGACAAGCAGACAGACGGACATTCAGAAAGACAGAAAGGCAGACCGACAGGCAGACAATCAGAAAGGCAGACAAGCAGGCAGATGCACAGACAGCCAGAAAAATAGACAGAAAGACAGTCAGACAGAAACACAAGCAGGCAGGCATTCAGACAGTCAGGCAAACAGACATACAGCCAAACAAAAAATCAGAGAGAAAGCCAGGCAGTCAGACAGACAGGCAGTCAGTCAGACAGGCAGACAATCAGAAAGGCAGACAATCAGGCAGATGCACAGACAGCAAGAAAGATAGATAGAAAGACAGTCAGACAGAAAGACAAGTAGACACGCAGACAGGCATTCAGACAGTCAGGCAAACAGACATACAGGCAAACAAGAAGTAAGAGAGAAAGCCAGGCAGTCAGACAGACAGCAAGACAGACAGACAGGCGGACAAGCATACGGGTAGACCGACAGACAGACAGGTAGACGGATCGACAGACAGACAATCAGACGGACGGTCAGACAAAAAGGCAGAAAGACAGGCAGACAAGCAGGCAGATGGGCCGTCAGATAGACAGGCAGACAACCAGGCAAGCAGACTGGCAGACAAACCGGCAAACGGATCAAAAGACACACAGACAGATAAGCAGACAGACGGACAGAAAGGCTTACAAACTTGCAATCAGGCAGGCAGACGGCCAGGCAGTCGGACAGACAGACAATCGGGCAGACAGAAAGACCGGCAGACAAGCAGAAAGACGGACATACAGAAAGGCAGAAAGACAGACCGACAGGCAGACAATCAGAAAGGCAGACAAGCAGGCAGATGCACAGACAGCCAGAAAGATAGACAGAAAGACAGTCAGACAGAAAGACAAGCAGGCAGGCAGACATGCATTCAGGCAGTCAGGCAAACAGACATACAGGCAATCAAAAAGTCAGAGAGAAAGCCAGGGAGTCAGACAGACAGGCAGTCAGTCAGACAGGCAGACAGATGAACATACGGACATACAGGCAGACAGCAAGGCAGACGGATAGGCAAGCAGAAAGGCAGACAGACAGACAGCCGGACAGACAGACAGGCGGACAGACATACGGGTAGACCGACAGACAGACAGGCAGACGGATCGACAGGCAGACAAGCAGGCAGATGGACAGTCAGACAGACAGGCAGACAACCAGGCAAGCAGACTGGCAGACAAACCGGCAAACGGATCAAAAGACACACAGACAGATAAGCAGACAGACGGACAGAAAGGCAGACAGACAAGCGGACAGACTGAATGACAAGCAGGCAAGCAGACTGGCAAACAGGCAGACAAACGGATAGGCAGACAGACAGACATAAGGAAAGACAGGCAAAAATATAGACAGATACCAGACAGACAGACGGGAAGGCGGATATACGGACCGGCAAATAGACAGACATAAAGACAGGTAGACAGAGAGACAGCCACACAGAAAGGCTTAGATAACCCAGACAGAGACGGATTGAGGCAGACAGGCAGGCAGACAGACAGGCAGGTATCCGGACAGACCTACGGACAGACAGACAGACAGATGGACCGACAGCCAGACAAGTAGGCAGATGCGCAAACAGAAAGGCAGACAGGCAGACAGAGAGGCTTACAAACTTTCAGTCAGGCAGGCAGACGGACAGACAGTCGGACAGACAGACAAACGGGCAGACAGAAAGACAGGCAGACAAGCAGACAGACGGACATACAGAAAGGCAGAAAGCCAGACCGACAGGCAGACAAGCAGATAAGCAGACAGACGAACAGAAAGACTGACAGACCGGCAGGTATCCGGAAAGACATACGGACAGACAGACAGGCAGACGGACCGACAGCCAGACAAGTAGGCAGATGCGCAAACAGAAAGGAAGACAGGCAGACAGAGAGGCTTACTGACAAGCAGGCAGGCAGACTGGCAAACAGACAGACAAACATACGGATAGGCAGGCAGACAGACATAAGGAAAGACAGGCAAAAATATAGACAGATACCAGACAGACAGACGGGAAGGCGGATATACGGACCGGCAAATAGACAGACATAAAGACAGGTAGACAGAGAGACAGCCACACAGAAAGGCTTAGATAACCCAGACAGACACGGATTGAGGCAGACAAGCAGCTAGACAGACCGAGATGTATGCAGACAGACAGGGAGGGAGGCAGACAAGCCAGCTAGTCAGACAGACAGCCACACTGCACGGCAGACGGACAGAAAGGCAGACAGACAAGCAGTCAGACAGACAGAATAACAGGCAGCAGCCAGATAGACAAACAGATGGCCAACACGACAGACAGAAAAACAGGTAGGTAGCAAGTCGGAGGACCTTTTATTTTTAGCCTCCGTCTACCCCCACCCAACCTTTTGATGTCATATTAGACGTATTTATAGACACGTACCAGTAGCTTATACTATTTCTTATACCAGATAAGGCAGGGGGACAGTCATTCGGACAGTCAGGAAAATAAGAAGTCAGAGAGAAAGATTGTCAGACATACAGCCACACAGACAAGCAGAAGCACAAGCCAACAGACAGGCAGGCATGCAAGCACCAAGGCAGGCGGTCAGACAAACAGACAGGCAGCAGACATACAGACAGACAGACTGGCGGACATACATACGGACAGGCAACCAGACAGGCAGGCAAACAGACAGGCAGGTATCCGGACAGACCTACGGACAGACAGACAGACAGACGGACCGACAGCCAGACAAGTAGGCAGATGCACAAACAGAAAGGCAGACAGAGAGGCTTACAAACTAGCAAGCAGGCAGGCAGATGGACAGGCAGTCGGGCAGACAGACAAACGGGCAGATAGAAAGACAGGTAGACAAGCAGACAGACGGACATACAGAAAGGCAGAAAGACAGACAGAAAGGCAGACAAGCAGGCAGATGCACAGACAGCCAGAAAGATAGACAGAAAAACAGTCAGACAGAAGCAGACACGCAGACAGGCAAACAGACATACAGGCAAACAAGAAGTCAGAGAGAAAGCTAGGCAGTCAGACAGACAGCCGGACAGACAGACATGCGGACAGACATACGGGTAGACCGATAGACAGACAGGCAGACGGATCGACAGAGAGAAAATCAGACGGACGGACAGACAAAAAGGCAGAAAGACAGGCAGACAAGCAGGCAGATGGACCGTCAGATAGACAGGCAGACAACCAGGCAAGCAGACTGGCAGACAAACCGGCAAACGGATCAAAAGACACACAATCAGATAAGCAGACAGACGGACAGAAAGGCAGACAAACAAGCAGACAGACAGGCAGGTATCCGGACAAACATACGGACAGACAGACAGGTAAACGGACCGACAGCCAGACAAGTAGGCAGATGCACAAACAGAAAGGGAGACAGGAAGACAGAGAGGCTTACAAACTTGCAATCAGGCAGGCAGACGGACAGGCAGTCGGACAGACAGACAAACGGGCAGACAGAAATACAAGCAGACAGATGGACATACAGAAAGGCAGAAAGACAGACCGACAGGTAGACAATCAGAAAGGCAGACAAGCAGGCAGATGCGCAGACAGCCAGAAAGATAGACAGAAAGACAGTCAGACAGAATGACAAGCAGGCAGGCAGACAGGCATTCAGACAGTCAGGCAAACAGACATACAGGCAAACAAAAAGTCAGAGAGAAAGCCAGGCAGTCAGACAGGCAGACATATGGACATACGGACAAACAGGCAGAAAGACAGACAGCAAGGCTGACGGATAGGCAAGCAGAAAGGCAGACAGACAGACAGCCGGACAGACATACGGGTAGACCGACAGACAGACAGACGGATCGACAGACAGACAATCAGACGGAAGGACAGACAAAAAGGCAGACAGGCAGACAAGCAGGCAGATGGATAGTCAGATAGACAGACAGACAGGCAGACAACCTGGAAAGCAGACTGGCAGACAAACCGGCAAACGGATCAAAAGACACACAGACAGATAAGCAGACAGACGGACAGAAAGGCAGATAGACAAGCAGACAGACAGAATGACAAGCAGGCAGGCAGACTGGCAAACAGACATACAAACATACGGATAGGCAGACAGACATAATAAAAGACAGACAAAAATATAGACAGATACCAGACAGACGGGAAGGTGGATATACGGACCGGCAAATAGACCGACATAAAGACAGGTAGACAGAGAGACAGCCACACAGCAAGGCTTAGATAACCCAGACAGACACGGATTGAGGCAGACAAGCAGCTAGACAGACCGACATGTATGCAGACAGACAGGGAGGGAGGCAGACAAGCCAGCTAGTCAGACAGACAGCCACTCTGCACGGCAGACGGACAGAAAGGCAGACAGACAAGCAGTCAGACAGACAGAATAACAGGCAGCAGCCAGATAGACAAACAGATGGCCAAAAAGACAGACAGAAAAACAGGTAGGTAGCAAGTCGGAGGACCTTTTGTTTTTGGCCTCCGTCTACCCCCACCCAACCTTTTGATGTCATATTAGACGTATTTATAGACACGTACCAGTAGCTTATACTATTTCTTATACCAGATAAGGCAGGGGGACAGTCATTCGGACAGTCAGGAAAATAAGAAGTCAGAGAGAAAGATTGTCAGACATACAGCCACACAGACAAGCAGAAGCACAAGCCAACAGACAGGCAGGCAGGCAAGCACCAAGGCAGGCGGTCAGACAAACAGACAGGCAGCAGACATACAGACAGACAGACTGGCGGACATACATACGGACAGGCAACCAGACAGGCAGGCAAACAGACAGGCAGGTATCCGGACAGACCTACGGACAGACAGACAGACAGACGGACCGACAGCCAGACAAGTAGGCAGATGCACAAACAGAAAGGCAGGCAGAGAGGCTTACAAACTAGCAAGCAGGCAGGCAGATGGACAGGCAGTCGGGCAGACAGACAAACGGGCAGATAGAAAGACAGGTAGACAAGCAGACAGACGGACATACAGAAAGGCAGAAAGACAGACAGAAAGGCAGACAAGCAGGCAGATGCACAGACAGCCAGAAAGATAGACAGAAAAACAGTCAGACAGAAGCAGACACGCAGACAGGCAAACAGACATACAGGCAAACAAGAAGTCAGAGAGAAAGCTAGGCAGTCAGACAGACAGCCGGACAGACAGACATGCGGACAGACATACGGGTAGACCGATAGACAGACAGGCAGACGGATCGACAGAGAGAAAATCAGACGGACGGACAGACAAAAAGGCAGAAAGACAGGCAGACAAGCAGGCAGATGGACCGTCAGATAGACAGGCAGACAACCAGGCAAGCAGACTGGCAGACAAACCGGCAAACGGATCAAAAGACACACAATCAGATAAGCAGACAGACGGACAGAAAGGCAGACAAACAAGCAGACAGACAGGCAGGTATCCGGACAAACATACGGACAGACAGACAGGTAAACGGACCGACAGCCAGACAAGTAGGCAGATGCACAAACAGAAAGGGAGACAGGAAGACAGAGAGGCTTACAAACTTGCAATCAGGCAGGCAGACGGACAGGCAGTCGGACAGACAGACAAACGGGCAGACAGAAATACAAGCAGACAGATGGACATACAGAAAGGCAGAAAGACAGACCGACAGGTAGACAATCAGAAAGGCAGACAAGCAGGCAGATGCGCAGACAGCCAGAAAGATAGACAGAAAGACAGTCAGACAGAATGACAAGCAGGCAGGCAGACAGGCATTCAGACAGTCAGGCAAACAGACATACAGGCAAACAAAAAGTCAGAGAGAAAGCCAGGCAGTCAGACAGGCAGACATACGAGGTGTGTTCAAAAAGTAAGGTGACTTTTCAAATTTCTCGGGCAACATATTTTCGATTATCGATTTTTTTGTTTTGTTATATTGGTACACTCTTCCCTAACATCTGTACCAAGTTTCAATGGAACATCATCTTTTGTTTGGTTGTGAGAGGCGTAGAGTTACAAGTTGTTTTGCGAGCTCGGCGATTTTTTGCTATCGAAAAATATGGATCAAAGGATTTGCATCAAATTTTGTGTAAAAAAAAAAAAATGTATACCCATGATTCGTCACCAGTTATGACCCTTTTGAGTAAATCTGGGTCGTCGTTGACGTCATTCAACAGCTCTTGAGCGATGCTCATGCGACGGTTCTTTTGGTCAAAATTCAGCAATTTCGGAACAAACTTCGCTGACACACGACTCATACCCAAAACGTTTGAAAAAATTTCATGGCACGAGCCAAGCGATATACCGACATCTTCAGCAACTTCTCTGATAGTGATTCGACGATTTTCCAAAACAATTTTCGTCACTGCTTGAACGTTTTCATCAGTTGTTGACGTGCTTGGGCGTCCAGAGCGAGGCTGGTCATTGGCATCTTCCCGGCCATCTTGGAAGAGTTTGTACCACTTGTACACATTTTTTTACTCAGAACAGTTTCACCGTATGCCACTGTCAACATTTCAAGTGTTTCAGAGCACTTAATTTTATTTTTTACACAAAATTTGATGCAAATCCTTTGATCCATATTTTTCGATAGCAAAAAATCGCCGAGCTCGCAAAACAACTTGTAACTCTACGCCTCTCACAACCAAACAAAAGATGATGTTCCATTGAAACTTGGTACAGATGTTAGGGAAGAGTGTACCAATATAACAAAACAAAAAAATCGATAATCGAAAATATGTTGCCCGAGAAATTTGAAAAGTCACCTTACTTTTTGAACACACCTCGTATGGACATACGGACAAACAGGCAGAAAGACAGACAGCAAGGCTGACGGATAGGCAAGCAGAAAGGCAGACAGACAGACAGCCGGACAGACATACGGGTAGACCGACAGACAGACAGACGGATCGACAGACAGACAATCAGACGGAAGGACAGACAAAAAGGCAGACAGGCAGACAAGCAGGCAGATGGATAGTCAGATAGACAGACAGACAGGCAGACAACCTGGAAAGCAGACTGGCAGACAAACCGGCAAACGGATCAAAAGACACACAATCAGATAAGCAGACAGACGGACAGAAAGGCAGACAGACAAGCAGACAGACAGAATGACAAGCAGGCAGGCAGACTGGCAAACAGACATACAAACATACGGATAGGCAGACAGACATAATAAAAGACAGACAAAAATATAGACAGATACCAGACAGACGGGAAGGTGGATATACGGACCGGCAAATAGACCGACATAAAGACAGGTAGACAGAGAGACAGCCACACAGCAAGGCTTAGATAACCCAGACAGACACGGATTGAGGCAGACAAGCAGCTAGACAGACCGACATGTATGCAGACAGACAGGGAGGGAGGCAGACAAGCCAGCTAGTCAGACAGACAGTCACTCTGCACGGCAGACGGACAGAAAGGCAGACAGACAAGCAGTCAGACAGACAGAATAACAGGCAGCAGCCAGATAGACAAACAGATGGCCAAAAAGACAGACAGAAAAACAGGTAGGTAGCAAGTCGGAGGACCTTTTGTTTTTGGCCTCCGTCTACCCCCACCCAACCTTTTGATGTCATATTAGACGTATTTATAGACACGTACCAGTAGCTTATACTATTTCTTATACCAGATAAGGCAGGGGAACAGTCATTCGGACAGTCAGGAAAATAAAAAGTCAGAGAGAAAGATTGTCAGACATACAGCCACACAGACAGGCAGAAGCACAAACCAACAGACAGGCAGGCAGGCAAGCACCAAGGCAGGCGGTCAGACAAACAGACAGGCAGCAGACATACAGACAGACAGACTGGCGGACATACATACGGACAGGCAGGCAAACAGACAGGCAGGTATCCGGACAGACCTACGGACAGACAGACAGACAGACGGACTGACAGCCAGACAAGTAGGCAGATGCACAAACAGAAAGGCAGGCAGAGAGGCTTACCAACTAGCAAGCAGGCAGGCAGATGGACAGGCAGTCGGACAGACAGACAAACGGGCAGATAGAAAGACAGGCAGACAAGCAGACAGACGGACATACAGAAAGGCAGAAAGACAGACCGACAGGCAGACAATCAGAAAGGCAGACAAGCAGACAGATACACAGACAGCTAGAAAGATAGACAGAAAAACAGTCAGACATAAGCAGACACGCAGACAGGCAAACAGACATACAGGCAAACAAGAAGTCAGAGAGAAAGCTAGGCAGTCAGACAGACAGCCGGACAGACAGACAGGCGGACAGACATACGGGTAGACCGATAGACAGACAGGCAGACGGATCGACAGAGAGACAATCAGACGGACGAACAGACAAAAAGGCAGACAAGCAGGCAGATGGACCGTCAGATAGACAGGCAGACAACCAGGCAAGCAGACTGACAGACAAACCGGAAAACGGATCAAAAGACACACAGACAGATAAGCAGACAAACGGACGGAAAGGCAGACAAACAAGCAGACAGACAGGCAGGTATCCGGACAAACATACGGACAGACAGACAGGCAAACGGACCGACAGCCAGACAAGTAGGCAGATGCACAAACAGAAAGGGAGTCAGGAAGACAGAGAGGCTTACAAACTTGCAATCAGGCAGGCAGACGGACAGGCAGTTGGACAGACAGACAAACGGGCAGACAGAAAGACAAGCAGACAGACGGACATACAGAAAGGCAGAAAGACAGACCGAAAGGTAGACAATCAGAAAGGCAGACAAGCAGGCAGATGCACAGACAGCCAGAAAGATAGACAGAAAGACAGTCAGACAGAATGACAAGCAGGCAGGCAGACAGGCATTCAGACAGTCAGGCAAACAGACATACAGGCAAACAAAAAGTCAGAGAGAAAGCCAGGCAGTCAGACAGACAGGCAGTCAGTCAGACAGAATAACAGGCAGCAGCCAGATAGACAAACAGATGGCCAAAAAGACAGACAGAAAAACTGGTAGGTAGCAAGTCGGAGGACCTTTTATTTTTGGCCTCCGTCTACCCCCACCCAACCTTTTGATGTCATATTAGTCGTATTCATAGACACGTACCAGTAGCTTATACTATTTCTTATACCAGATCAACAGGCAGGCAGTCAGTCATTCGGACAGAAAAATAAGAAGTCAGAGAGAAAGATAGTCAGAGAGACAGCCACACAGACAAGCAGACAGTCAGAAGCACAAGCAAACAGACAGGCAGACGGATGGACAGACGGACATTCAGGCAGGCAGGCAAACACCAAGGCAGGCGGACAGGCAACCAGACATGCAGACAGACAGGCAGGTATCCGGACAGACCTACGGACAGACAGACAGACAGACATACAGAAAGGCAGAAAGACAGACCGACAGGCAGACAATCAGAAAGGCAGACAAGCTAGTCAGACAGACAGCCACACTGCACGGCAGACGGACAGAAAGGCAGACAGACAAGCAGTCAGACAGACAGATTAGCAGGCAAGAAATCTTTTACTTTACATTTCCTTCAACAGTTTGCGATCAATGGCAATAGAGGCATATATGGGTATATTATTAGAATATTCACGGCTATGCCTTACATACAGATTGATCCAACGAACCAGAACTTATCTGACTTCGCACCTTTCTCCACATGCCGTATAGGATACATACAGACAATTATGCAGACGGACAGACAGAAAGCCAGACAGAAAGAAAAACTGGCAGGCAGACAGGCATTCAGACGGTCAGGCAAACAAACATACAGGCAGACAAGAAGTCAGAGAGAAAAACAGACATGCAGACAGGCAGACAGACAGACAAACAGACGGACAGACAAGTAGGCAGTCATACAGTCAGACAAACAGACGGACAGACAAGCAGGCAGACAGATAAGAAGACAGACGTATGGGCAGACAGACGGACAAGCAGATAGACAGATACATAATATATACAAGGGCCTTAACAAGTCGTGCAAGAGCCAACCCATAAGTAGATCTCATCTCCAGCATCCATTAGCATGATATCATCGGAGTCCAAGTCTTGTTCATACTTAGCCACTTCCTCAAATTTAATAAATTCATTAGAGCTTAAACGGCAATGGAAAAAGCGCGTCTCCAGCAACGGTGCCCCTGGATCGCTCAAGCTCCGATCGTACTAGCCTTCGCCGTTTAACTCCTCCCAGAACTCATCTGAATCCGCACCCTCCTCCACATTCTCAAACTCAACGTCATCCCAAAGATACAGGCATCACGCGAGGCCAAGGATAAACTTTCAGTAGGTACCTCATTGGCATGCACATCGCTTTCTACCGTACTTATATGCGGAAAAGTTTTGCAGCTACCGGGAGTGCCGTGTAGGATGTTATCAACTGTCCTTTAAATGTCTTATAGAAGTGGCGAGGCTCGTGGCCATGGTTGACCAACACAAAAAGACCTTCCTGCTTTTTTGCGACATCTAGACCCATCTTCACGGCACGCTTCTTGGCGGCGGAGGAAGAGTTTATTCCCTGCCAAATATACGTTATGGAACCAGTGTCTCCGTTATTGTCCTCATAGTTATAAGTGAGAACGTATGAAGCGATTCCCTGAAGGGGAACGCTCTTCTCAAAAGAAACGGTGTTGGCCAAGATTTCATCAGAGCCCGTCTTCGTAACATACTAGGTAATGGTTTCAATACAGTTTTGACCATGATCAGGCATGAAGTCGAAGGCCCGACCGCCGCTCTTCTTCAGTAGCTTATACTATTTCTTATACCAGATCAACAGGCAGGCAGTCAGTCATTCGGACAGTCATAAAAATAAGAAGTCAGAGAGAAAGATAGTCAGAGAGACAGCCACACAGACAAGCAGACAGTCAGAAGCACAAGCAAACAGACAGGCAGACGGATGGACAGACGGACATTCAGGCAGGCAGGCAAACACCAAGGCAGGCGGTCAGGCAAACAGACAGGCAGCAGACATACAGACAGACAGACTGGCGGACATACATACGGACAGGCAACCAGACATGCAGACAGACAGGCAAGTATCCGGACAGACCTACGGACAGACAGACAGACAGACATACAGAAAGGCAGAAAGACAGACCGACAGGCAGACAATCAGAAAGGCAGACAAGCTAGTCAGACAGACAGCCACACTGCACGGCAGACGGACAGAAAGGCAGACAGACAAGCAGTCAGACAGACAGATTAGCAGGCAAGAAATCTTTTACTTTACATTTCCTTCAACAGTTTGCGATCAATGGCAATAGAGGCATATATGGGTATATTATTAGAATATTCACGGCTATGCCTTACATACAGATTGATCCAACGAACCAGAACTTATCTGACTTCGCACCTTTCTCCACATGCCGTATAGGATACATACAGACAATTATGCAGACGAACAGACAGAAAGCCAGACAGAAAGAAAAAACTGGCAGGCAGACAGGCATTCAGACGGTCAGGCAAACAAACATACAGGCAGACAAGAAGTCAGAGAGAAAAAACAGACATGCAGACAGGCAGACAGACAGACAAACAGACGGACAGACAAGTAGGCAGTCATACAGTCAGACAAACAGACGGACAGACAAGCAGGCAGACAGATAAGAAGACAGACGTATGGGCAGACAGACGGACAAGCAGATAGACAGATACATAATATATACAAGGGCCTTAACAAGTCGTGCAAGAGCCAACCCATAAGTAGATCTCATCTCCAGCATCCATTAGCATGATATCATCGGAGTCCAAGTCTTGTTCGTACTTAGCCACTTCCTCAAATTTAATAAATTCATTAGAGCTTAAACGGCAATGGAAAAGGCGCGGCTCCAGCAACGGTGCCCCTGGATCGCTCAAGCTCCGATCGTACTGGCCTTCGCCGTTTAACTCCTCCCAGAACTCATCTGATTCCGCACCCTCCTCCACATTCTCAAACTCAACGTCATCCCAGTACACGGACAAGCAATTAAGGGCAACTCTTTTCTCAAAGGCAGATGCGCCCATACCATTCCAAATATATATCCTGTGGGACTGTCCAGAAAGAAAGACACAGGCATCACGCGAGGCCAAGGATAAACTTTCAGCAGGTACCTCATTGGAATGCACATCGCTTTCTACGGTACCTTGTATGCGGAAAAGTTTTGCAGCTACCGGGAGTGCCGTGTAGGATGTTATCAACTGTCCTTTAAATGTCTTATAGAAGTGGCGAGGCTCGTGGCCATGGTTGACCAACACAAAAGACCTTCCTGCTTTTTGCGACATCTAGACCCATCTTCACGGCACGCTTCTTGGCGGCGGAGGAAGACTTTATTCCCTGCCAAACATACGTTATGGAACCAGTGTCTCCGTTATCGTCCTCATAGTTATAAGTGAGAACGTATGAAGCGATTCCCTGAAGGGGAACGCTCTCCTCAAAAGACACGGTGTTTGCCAAGATTTCATCAGAGCCCGTCTTCGTAACATACTAGGGTAATGGTTTCAATACAGTTTTGACCATGATCAGGCATGAAGTCGACGGCCCGACCGCCGCTCTTCTTCATATGAGACACCACAGCGTCGATTTGGTCGACATCTAGTGATTCATAAGAGCCGATGTCCAAAGCCGAGCGAATGAGACGACTAAGCGCCATTCCAACATCACGCCAGGTAGCAAAATACTGCTTAAATGGTGCAGACTCAGCACCTTCCACAATGCGGTGAATTTGAGTCCACGCCAGATATTTTTTTCTGCGTAAAAACTCCTGTGCTTTGATCATGGCATCAGTCTTCTCCTTTTGAGAGGCTCCCTTTCCGACCCAAACGAATTATCCGGAACCGGTGTCGAGGATAAAGCATTCGTGTGTGTCCAGCGTAGTCTGGGTTAATAGTTTTTGGATAATTACTGAATTTCAGTTTGCCACTGGAGTCGCTAACCTTGAAGAGGAAAAACCGCTGCGGTGACAGACGGCCGACAGGCGAACAGAAAGATCGAAAAGTGTATACAGACAGACGGACAGACAGTCTCGGGCAGCTGCAGACAGACAGGTAGACAGAGAAACACTCAGACAGCTAGATAGACAGAGCTTACAAGAAAGACTGAAAGGCAGACGGACAGGCAAACTGACAAACAGGCATGTGGACAGGCAGATAGATAGGCAGACAGGCGGACAGAAATACGAACAAGCAAGCAGGCAGACAGACAGGGAGCCACATAGCAGACAGACAAGCAGTCATACCGGCAAACGGATCAGAAGGCAAACCGAGAGGCAGACGGGGAGACGGGCAGGCACACAGACAGACAGACAGATAGGCAGACATACGGACAGAAAGGCAGGCATTAAGACTGCCAGGCAAACAACCAAACAGGCAGACAAGAGAGAAAGGCTGTCAGACCAACAGGCAGACTGACAGAAAGACAAGCAGGCAGACTGACGGACTTACAGCCAGGAAGACATACAGCAGATCAGACGGACGAACAGACAGAAAGGCCAAAAAACACGCATGCAGACAAAGCAGGCAAATGAACAGACAGAATGTCAGATGGTCCGACAGGCAGTCACACTGCACACAGACAGGCAGACATACCGGCTAAAGGATCGGAAGGCAAACAGAGAGGCAGACGGGGAGACGGGCAGGCACACAGACAGACAGATAGGCAGACACATACGGACTGACAGGGCAGACAGGCAAGCAGACAGACAGAAAGACAAGCAGGCCGACTGACAGACAGTCAAACAGACAGCAAGGAAGATGGACAGGCAGACAAACAGCCAGGCAGACGGACATACAGGCAGGCAAAAAGACGGACAGACATACGGATATGTCTGCCAAGCAGGCGGGCAGACAGATAGGGAGACAGACAGACAGATACATAATATATGCAAGGGACTTAACAGTACATAACAAACTAGCATCCAAAGCACTGGCGGTGTTGTTTTAATCAAGTGCCTAAATCAGCGCGCTGTGGGCTCCGCTTGAATATACAGCTGTGGGTTAACAAAGAATTATAAGAGGAATAGAGTGATCCTTTTCTGAGAGACAACCCAACCCATATCTAGAAACTACAGATTTCCTCATCAAACGCGTAAGAACCAACCCATGAGTAGAGCTCATTGCCAGCATCCATTAGCATAACGCCATCAGAGTCCAAGTCATCTTAATTGTTCTCAGCCACTTCCTCAAACTTAATAATTCATAGGAGCTTAAACGACAATAGAAAATGCGCGTCCAAGCTGCGATCGTACCAGCCTTTGCCTTATAACTCCTCCCAGAACTCATCTGACTTCGCACCTTTCTCTCCACATGCCGTATAGGATACAGACAGACAATTAAGCAGACGGACAGACAGAAAGAAAAAACTGGCAGGCAGACAGGCATTCAGACAGACAGACAAACAGACGGACAGACAAGTAGGCAGTCATACGAGTCAGACAAACAGACGGACAGACAAGAAGGCAGACAGATAAGAAGACAGACGTATGGGCAGACAGATGGACAAGCAGATAGACAGATACATAATATATGCAGGGCCTTAACAAGTCGCAAGAGCCAACCCATAAGTAGAGCTCATCTCCAGCATCCAATAGCATGATATCATCGGAGTCCAAGTCTTTTTGTTCGTACTAGCCCACTTCCTCAAATTTAATAAATTCATTAGAGCTTAAACGGCAATGGAAAAGGCGCGGCTCCAGCAACGGTGCCCTGGATCGCTCAAGCTCCGATCTGGCCTTCGCCGTTTAACTCCCTCCAGAACTCATCTGATTCCGCACCCTCTCCATTCTCAAACTGAACGTCATCCAAGAATACAGGCATCACGCGAGGGCCAAGGATAAACTTTCAGTAGGTACCTCATTGGCATCCTTTCTA